>NC_137498.1:9380000-9980000 GCF_041902795.1 Electrophorus electricus
TGTAGTGTGTGTGTAACTCAGTAAGAATGCAGGTGTGTGTTTATCTGCTCCTTGCTGCTGATGGTGAGTGTGACTTTCTCTCTACATCTGTAGATCATCAAATATCTACTCAGTAGCTACTTTATAAGAAACACTGAAAACATCTAGTAGGAGTCCAGTTAGAGACGACATGTCATATATTTCTGATAACGTATAAGAGGCACTCCATGTTATCTGAGCATATAAGGTAGAATTTGAACAATTACGATTTGCTTTTTAGAATGCCATCAGTCATAAAACCAAATCTTGAAATCAATGTATTATTGTGGTGCAGTTAAATCTCATGCATATCAGCTGCAGCGCTCAGGCTGCTGCCCTGTTCCTGCACTGATATACACACCAGACCGGAGAGCTTCACCTGCTATAAATACAACACAAACAGAAACACATGGGAAGTGATCTCCAGTGAGAGTAAACAGTACAGAAACAGAGTTCATACTTAGAACTGACCACACTTTTCTATTCTTGCAGAGGCTCCATATAAACCTGTAACTCTTACTCCAATGGACACATCAAGTCCAACAGTTTCAACTAAACCTACTACAACAATGACATCTCCAAATGGTTAGAAGTTATTAATTTCATCAACTACTACTGATGGTAAGATTAATTTATTTAATAATATTCTCCAATCAACACCATAAAATGATTCCCCACTAAATACTACTACTACTAACAATAATAATAGTAAGTGACATCAACAATTAATTCCTTAATGCAGGTCACTTCATATAGGATATATTTTGGGGCTAAAATCCTGCACTTTTAAAAAATATATTTAAAAAAAATAATAAACCATTTGAAGCGGTAATGAATGGAGCATTTAATTCTGTTTGTCTAGTTGCTCAATTTCATAATATAAGCATATATTATGCAAGAAAGTGTTTGCATAACTGCGTAGCCTTAGTACTGAAACACCCGAGTAAAGATAAGCCTTGTTTTGTTGAACATTGTATTGTGACCAATAAGGAATGATTACTAATTAATTAATATATAGTTTACATGTATAGGTTATATTTACTTTGTTTATTTAGATTTTTTAATCTGAGCCAGATAACAAAATGATAGCGTAAAGAGGGGGAAATGATTTTAAAATGTGATTTATAATATGAGACTATAATGTCATTTCAGCTGCACTTCTGTCATTGTTCTAAACAGTCACTGAACAGAATTTAGCGCTCCATTATGTCATAATGTGTGTCATTCTATTTCTGACCCCAGATCAGTTTATTGAGTGGATTTGCCGATGACGATCAATTTAGACAAAACATCAACAGAGACTACAAACAATTATTCGTGCGTAAGAGGTACTGAGAAACGAAAACAAAACGTAAGTAGAATTTAATTTTATCTACAAAGGCAGATACTAAATATTTGATAACGGAATCGTATTATAAACAAGTAGCCAATATGCGAATTTAAAATGAGAACTTACATTTTAATGATAGAGAACTTTGAGTTCATGGTCTTGTGTGAAACCACGACTATGTAGTCACACACACCTGCACCGGGTTATTCTCCTAATGTCTGTGTGTGTTTAAACCCCGGTTGGTGTGTGTATCCCTGTCGGTCTGTGTTCGCTAATGTTCACGTACGTGGTGCACTTTATGTTTGTAAGCTGTGTTCAATGCTGCACATGTTCATTTTGCCTGTTTGGTGTGAGCGCCACTGTGTTCGTTATTCGTGTTCGTCTAATAAACGTCTGTCTACGTCAAGGGAGTTTGTGGGACCTGCGGCACTCGGGCCGTCACAGCTGTTTAATTTAACGGACGGCACAAATATTTTAAAATGCGGCATAAGTGAGCAGAGAATGAACTAACTAAAAGGAAACGTTGATGAATAAAAGGGGAAGTAGATGAAAATATTCGCGTAACTGAACTCCATTAGATGAAATGTGTTGACTGAGACAAGGGAAAGTGACTTCTGTGCTTGTTTTAGAAAAGCCTCTGTAAGACCACGATTGTGGCCATTATGCACTGTCGGACAAGAGGCAAACTGTGATTCACATTTTTAACATTTGTAGAAGAAATTGAGCTAAGGTTGGCCATTTGTTCTGTTATATAACTATATAAAACAATAAAATCTATTAGCTTTGATTTCTCATTTCCATAGCGTTATGAAACTAGGCTACAAAAGTAATCCTCTGCACAAATGCATGTAAAATAAGCCTTGTTTTATAGAAAATTGTGTTGTAATCAAAGCCTAATTTTCAGTTCAAATTCAATTACTTCTTAGGAATAAATCTTTAATTTTTAAAAATTTATTTTTTTTAGTTGTCCAAAAACACATACAAACTGTTGACTTTTTAAAAGAAATAAAACGGCTTTATTATCGTTCAATACAATAGAGCTGTCTTCTGTCCTTTCTAGATGCCAAGGGACAACTTCATTACTAATATCATTACCAGAAGACACAAGAGTCATAGAGACCCTGCTACCATTGTTGGGTTTAAGCAGCATTACTTGGCCAATCTGGGAGAAAGTGTAAGTGTCTACATCATTTTATACTATAATTTTAATTATTTATATAGACTGTATCCACAGTTTTATTTATTGAGCCTTCACACTTTCCTGACTTGTACAGATAGTAGTCCAAAATATGCTGTCCAATAGTGAAGTTTCCACTGCCCAGGCGTGGTCAATGGATGATTCATTTCCTTTACAATTCATCACTGATTATTTCTCATTTCTCACCTAAGAAACAGGAGGACTGTAAGGAGGTTCGTACCATCCGGAGCAGAACTGCTGAACACTTTATGATCACAGAGTCGACGGAAGATATTTGCTCTTTAGACCATAGCGCCCATGTAGAAGGTGCAGATGTACTTTCTTGCATAAATCTAGCTTTCCATTAAGAACACACAGTAGGACATGATGTTTGTTCACTTTAAATATGTGCCTTTACTTTATTATGTAATTGCATTTGTATTGATTTTTGGGAAAAATAAACTTCTGTAGATGTAACAGAGGATCTGGGTGGAGTAGTGGAAACTATTACAGAGGCAGTCAAAGTGGAGAACACCCCAGCTGGTGAGTAGCATCAAAGCACCACATCAATAATCAGAGTTTACATATATCCACTCCATGGACACCAGTTTAAAAATTCTACTTTTATTTCAAATATAAAGGCTCAGAATGCAAGAAGTTGAAGAGAGTACGTATCTTCTTCAGACGAGCATGGCAGGCTATAAAAAGCACCTTGTCCTGTGCCAAGCGCTCCAACAAAATTAGCCCTACTCTTTAACTTTTCCCAGCTCTTTTTACCAATTTATTTTCTATTTCTTTTTTCCCTTTATTTTCCCCAACCTGTCTTTTCAGTTTCTGAAATAACATCTTTTGACTTTTTGATTTATTTTTGATTAATAACTTTACTTCATGCAAAGATATAGCCTGTTTGCATTCTGGACCTTTTAATCATATTTTTCATTCTAAGACCAGCCAGGTTATGATTCTAATTTGGCCAAATAAATCTTGAATGATTCAACTAACTTTAATAACATTTATAGATTATCACATATATGTACAGTTTCATGTCACTCAGCATTAAGAGAGAATTTCACACTCACGTTTAGTGAGAGGAAGTACAGTAAAGAGAAAACATAAACTGAGCATCTCAGCTTATGTAATTCCTTATCTCAATGGAAACACCATTGACCTCCCAGCACACACTGACAACTGTGTTCATGAGTAGGTGTTGAGTGTCTGATAGAGGGCTAGGGTGAGGTTTTAGGGCTAAATGGCCCTCCAAACTGAGGGATTCAGAGTCTCACTTCAAATTGTGCATTAGGAGAAATTTATCAGAATCCCTTGTGAATCATTGAAAAAATGGATGCAGAAGAAAGGGGTAGATTTCAACCACTAGCCTTTGTAACTCAGACTCAAGAGGCAAGATGACACTTGAAAACAAGGAGTAGGAGGAAAAATGAGAGGGGATTGGGCCTTGGCAAAAATCTAAGCACTAAATCTAAGAATAAAATGGTTTAAAACATATTACTTTTAATACGCATGGTTTTACCTAATCCTAGAGATATATAATAAAGTTAAGATATCTGTTACAGGACAAGGGGGTTTTCAGATCCAGTACAGACATTAAGTCATATAAGATCAAATAAATTTGAAAAAAGAACAAAAATGTTTACTCTATAATGCACCATCTTAAAAAAAATGAGATCCCCTCTAAAATCCTCAATGTCAGACCTAGCTACCATACATTGTACATTCTTTAAATGGAGAACAGCATTTTGAAGTCTGATTTCTGACTCAGTTACTGTTCAAATGGACAAACTACAACTGTATACATATTTTTACAAATATGGCCCATCCAGTTACTAGCTTAGATACAGCGTTAGTGTAATTCTTATTACTTTATTTGACACCAAATCAAAGGTGATAAATCTGATTTTGAACCCTGACAGACTCAGAGGGGCCTGGATGTTGCACCAACTGCTGTGATCAGATCATCATAGTGAATCAACATACAAGACAATGCACTGGGAAATAACTCAAAACTGATTTATAAATGAGTCACAGTACAGTTAGAGTTTGGAGCTTAATGTACGTCTGTCACATCGCTATGTCTGTTTTAGAATTACATAGTTCCATATGACTCAAATTTGTATGAAACACTGATATATATGATATATATATGACCAACATCCCTAATGTTGAACTGCCCCTGATTTGTGTGCTACAGACTGCCATGATTGGTTTGTCAAAACAAATGAAGACTCATTCAAATATCACTCAAAAACTTTATTTCCATTCAGATGCCTGGGTTTGTGTACATCTGTATTCACTGTGCCATCAGAAATAATCCAACAGTCTGTTACTTTTTCTCATATCTGGTGTAAGGGAACTGGACTAAGTCTGAAAGGAGCATTTAATTTTAAGTTTAATTATAGCTAAATGAAGTCCCTTCTATATGTAGCTCACTAAACTAGCACAACCTTTAGCCTTTCATTGCTCCGAGATAATACAGAGACGTGACTATATTTGTTGCTAATTGATATGAGAGAGAATTCAGTAGCACTCCCATCGAACTGCTGACTAGACTGTGTCGGAGATGTCTACACAGTGGGGTCGGTTATCTTTCCCATGAACAGGATACTCCTGATGTTCTTCGCCACAATGAAGACTAGGAACGGTCTGTTGACTTCTGTTTTGAAAGCAACGCTGACATGAGCATGATTTCAACAGTTGTGGCAGCTGCAGTCTGAGTGCCCTGCTCATCCACGCTGAGGATGGCCTTGTGCAGGGCCTGTGGGGAAGGACCAATCTGGGCAGTCATTGAATGACACTTTAAAGTATGTAAGCAGTAGATGCATTAACATCTGAACAGTCCTTGATGGACAGCAGTTGGAATTTGGCTGCGGCATCTCACCAGTGTGTTGACTGAATGTAAAATCATTGTGCAGTGTAAAGCGTCTTTGGGTACTGAGAAAGGCGCTGTATAAGTGTAACTTCACATCGTATCATATCAAGAGAGGCAAACCTAAAAATTCAATTTTTTATTTGAAGCTGAGAGTGCAGTCTAAATTCTACTGGATATTTAAGATGGGCAGTCTCTGCCAAGATCCCACCAAATTTCCCATAACAGAAGAGAATGATCACATTGATTTTTTGCCCCAAAGACCCCCCAAACGTCTACTGAGAAGGTTTTAAACAATATTTCCCAAACTTATAATGTGACACTCTAGACATGACAGCAAATCTCTTAAAGGGTTTACCACATACCTTGGAAACTGCCAATTTGGCGCCTTTACTGATTCCAGAGAAGTCTGCGCTGTCTGAGAATGCATCAACCATTCCCATCTCCTTCAGTGTGTCCCCAAGACAGGAGGAAGCAGACACTGAGAACTTTGGCATATACAAGTCCAAAGTGCTG
This sequence comes from Electrophorus electricus, assembly GCF_041902795.1. Taxonomy (NCBI): domain Eukaryota; kingdom Metazoa; phylum Chordata; class Actinopteri; order Gymnotiformes; family Gymnotidae; genus Electrophorus; species Electrophorus electricus. The sequence continues at coordinate 9,385,923 of NC_137498.1, forward strand.
GAGAACAGAGATGATCAGTCAGGAAAACACACTCTTACATGGAATAGCATAAGCAAAAAGATTTATTTAATACATTTTTGCCATTGGTGACCTTGTCAGGGAGTAAAGGTTTGTGGTAGTACTTAACATGTTTAAGTGAAATTCTATTTTTAAAAGCATGATACATTACGTTTTGTGGACTTTGTCCTTCCAGTACTTGAGGTGATCCTTGCTGATGTGTTTCTCCACCTTTTCCATTTTTCCCTGGTCAGGCAGGACGATCATCATGGAGGCGTTTCCATTATATGGCAGCATGATAACAGACGTAAAGTTGTAAAGTTGCCCTGGTCATAGTAGAAGTCATATTCACCATTTCTGTTCATCATATCCACAGACACTGTGGTGTTCTCATCCACATGAAAGTCACCTTTGCTGGTTTCCTCCACTTTAAAAGCCTCTTCCCATTTACCTGAGAGAATGAAATCCAAAACTGGTTACTGCAGTTCAAGTGAAATACATGAAAAATTATTTTAATCTCTAGTGGATTCTACTTGTCTACTCTTACCTTTGAAATGCATATAGTTGATGAGCATCATCACAGTGGCAGCATCCAGACTCTTGACCATATCAGTGATCATGTCCTTGGTCTTTTTGGCAATTAACTTGTTCATCTCCTGCACAGCGACTTCAGGTATGGAAAAGTCCACATTGAAGGCTTCACCTTTGTAGAAGTGCTAGATGTCTTTCAGAAACTTGTCATCAGGCTTGAAGCCTTTTTGTACAGCTGCAGCTCCTCCTATTTCCAACAGTAGGCCATCCTGGCTGTGGTCCAGCATGTGGAGAAGGTGCTCATAGCCGTCATTGACCTGATCAGCTGTGAGGGTACTGTAGTCCAGAGTGCTGAAGATTTGTGAGTGGGTATTGCCCTTGGGCCCCAGGGCCAGCATGGATACAACCATGGAGATACTCAGAGGAGAGAAGAACATATTCTTGCCCTGGGTGTCAGGATGGCTGGCCAGCTTCTTGTAGAGGGAGAAAGCAAAGTCTGCATTGTGGGGTGAGAGTTTGTGGCAGGGTTTGTCTTCTCCATCGTGGTGGGGGTGGGCTGCATCGTTGCCATGATGGAAATGTTGATGGTGATCTGCTGAATGGTCATGATCATGATCCTGGTCCTTGATGCCTACAGTCCAGTCCACTGACAGTATGAGGACAACCATCAAACAGCACTGGACATTCCCCTACATTTTAACACCTGTAGAATCATAGCACGGATTTAAAATGTAACACATACAGGCTCATTTAAGCACAACTATTACATTAGAAAATAGTCAATGCATGGATTTTCATAACAAAGAGAGGTGTATATGTCACAGCTTGTATGGTTACTTCTTCTGGGTCTAGTCTTTAATTCAGTTTTTACATTTTTAAAGATGTAATAGATCACTGTTGAAGTGTTTGTCATTTAGTTCAAACAAAATCTGAGGAAAACAATTATTTGTATCTCCAGAATATCAGTCATATTACAGTACATGTACTTACTATACCCGTCCTGTCAGCAGTAGACTGTTGGGATTCAGTTCATTCATTTTATACCCTGTTTGCTGTAATCTGAGGTCAGTCCTTTAAACATTAACCACTGAGGAGCTGTTTCAAATAGAGCAGGAACATTGCACGGCTTTCATCCTTTAATTAACATTACTGATGCCAAAACACTGTACTCTGGCCTCATTAGCTCTGTTATTGATTCCTGTGAGGTTATGTAAACTATGTGAGCTATGTAACCAATCTGAGTACATAAATGCTGTTCTATTTATCAGACATATTCTATATAATATTTGTCTTATTTTCATATTAGCTTTGAACTTGTACTTAGTACTTTCAGAGCTCTTTGTATTCTCAGTGCCACTGAACTCTCTGAGAACCTTCACATGGCTTGAACGATTCCTCGCCATCGCAGCAAGTTTTGAAAGCTTTTTGAAAGCGCACATTTGGCCACACAGCACGTTTCAGTCTCAGGTGTATGCATTTTTATTTTAGTTATTTACCTCATATTTCAATTTAAGCCTGTATCATTAGCTCTACTGTCATCATTTACCATCAGTATGAGCTGCAAACTCTGTTTCTGAGCCTTTATGTGGTTTAAATGCCCAGACCTACTGTAGTGTGAGCTGATGGTGTAACATTTATTTGCTTTTACAAAGAAAAAACGCATATAATTATATATTAAGACAAGATTTTCTCTTTTTATTAACTCCAAGCATCTTTCACTGCTTAATGCTGGTTATTGTTTTTCTTCTTGAATAAAGTGCATAGACCTTGCTGCATTTCTAGAATCATCCAAGGCAGATGCATGACGCACCAAACCCTCCACTGAGTCACCAATGTAAAGAGAAAGATCGAGACTCTACGGATCCACCTCGTTTGACACGAGGAATTCCTGATATACCCAACGTAACTTAGCGTGTAAATCACACATAAGGTTAGAGTGACAATAGTAAGACATCTTAAATGACATCACATTAATATCAATCCAAATGTCGTGGAAAGGGAGATATGTTTTACAAACGGTTGGTTGTCCACATGTATTTTTTTTACTGCATCTCCTCACATCCCTCCTCTAATCAAGCCCTTAATACAGTTCTGGATTTCAAAATATGACTAAACGTGCGTAACTCGTGGAAGGTGGAGGGCGAACACACGTGCGTAGTACCATCGTCTCTGACATGCGAGTGAGCGGAATCAAAAACAGGAGAAAAGAAACTATAGACAGAACAGTGAAAAGGAACAAGTTTAATAAACACCAGGAGAACACAATACAGGACAAAACCAAGGAACAAACAAAAGAAGAACAGGCTAATCAGGGTGAGGATGAACACTACGTAAATTAGGGAAATAAATATTTAAGGAAAGACAAACGGGAAAACAACGAAGCATAAAACTAAGACAAGCGGGGGAAGAAGAAACAAGGAAGGGGAGCAAACAGACCAGGCTACTTTAGCGAGACTAAAGATAAGAGACAAACACAGGTAACGGAACAAAAAGGAAAACCACACAACACTATCGTATATGAAAATGGTAAAGAAACCTAAACATAAATGAAGTAACGGGACAACACCTGACGCGAAAAGAGAACTAAGACAGGCGAATATGAATAGAGAAAGCAACGTAGACGAGAGAACAGTGAGAAAGCACAACAGACGAGGGAACAGAATAAAACAGAGAGAGAGAGAGAGAGAGAGAGAGAGAGAGAGAGAGAGATGTAAACAGACAATAGTGTGAAAACACGGAAGTGGTTAGGTTCTCCGGTCTGTGAGCATGACATGCCAACCCATTATGTTTTACTGCCCCTCAAAGAAATCAGATCTGGAGCTGTTGAAGTATATTGTTAATTTTATTCTAAAAGGAGAACAGCATTGTGCACGCAGTGAAGTTTGATTTTCAGTTCAATTCCAGCTCACATGGAATTAAACCCCTTATATGTTTTATTTAGCACATGATTCTATTGGTAAGGTTATGAAGCTTGTCCCTGCAGTGCCTGGCATGCCAGTATTACTGAGATTTCTTATGATCATGTTCTTAGCTAACCTACATACAAAGAGTCAAATGTTCAAATGTTGTGTCCAGTGTTCATTTGATCCTAAAGTTAGCTGAAGAGTATTTGTACTTTTTCTGCTATTCTAACTAGATCAGGCAAGCAGACTTAAGCTTGTGAGATTTTTTATTGACTTAGTAGATTTGGTTTGGCACAAGTTCAGGACATGAGCTGAATAAACTGTTTTGTGAACTCTGATAGAATAAGAGGTCTGAGAGTTGGCACCAAGTTCTGTGGAAAGTCCTTCATGATCAGCCAGCATACATGAAGAGCAAACAAACTGGAAGCTTGTGTCATTACATTTGTCCCCTTGACATTTCTGTTTTGTACATTTTCCAGTTCCACAGGATTCAGTGACACATGTGTATGAAATGATTGATTAAGAATTCGAGCAGGAATGCTAATGTTACATGTGACTCTAATTTACATATTACAGACCTCCCAGTGGAGCTGACGAGTGCCTGATGGAGCTGATGTCTACCTGGTGGAGTTAAATTCTGCCTGGTGGAGTTATGGTGTACCTGGTGAAGATGAGGTCTACCTGGTGGAGGTCCACTTGATGGAGATGAGGTGCACATTGTGGATTTGAGGTGTGCCTTAATACTATTTAATTGAAGCACACATACAGTGTCACAGCATGTTTATATTTCCCCCTAGGATAATGTAAGAGAAATTATAAACATTAACTTCCTTTCACCCACGTAACCTTTTAGTTAACTGTTGGAAAATCTACTTACATTGTAAAACAGTCCTTGATGACACTAAGCAATAAGTAGGAATCATTTTATTTTCCTTCCTGAAGGTACTAAGGAGATTAATCACAGTGTGAACTGTTTGTCTTTTTTTCTAATTCACAGCCACAATCCACAGGAACATTTCCCCAGGACAATTTTAGCTTCAACAGTTTTTTTGGGAAGGATCAATCTGGAATTCTCTTGATTTTTTTTAAGGTAACATTAGCTAATGTTACTCCCAGAGTGTCCTTTTTAGCAAGAGGAACCATATGAATAAAAATAATGATAACTCAGGATCAAGTTCAAGTTTGGTTTATTTGTCACATACATAGTCATACACAGTATAACTCGCAGTGAAATGGTTGAATGGATATGACATCATACACATCATAACTGATAATGTAACATCAGACTAATGACATCATCACATAATGTAAAGGCAACCTGGTGAATTTTATGTAGAATGTAACATATAGAATAAGAACTCTGAGTTGTGTTGATTGTGTAACATTGACTTAAACTTTTTGAGATGTTGAGAAAGACACCTTGAGAGGAATGTTAGCACTGAATATATGTTTAGCACACAATTTTAGTAAATCCAAACAAAGAGAAACTAAGTAAAAGCAAACAAAGAGCAAACAAAGAGAAACTAAGAATGGGCACAGAAGACAACGAAAGAAACTCAATGTAACAATAACTGTTGCAGCTCACTCACTCACGCCACAGTCCTAAAAACAGTGTGTGTAGGTATGACAGGCTTCGTTGAGGAGCAGTCAGATAGTTCTTCATGTAGTCAGTGATGTGTCACTCCTGCTGCAGGGACATCACACATACAGTAAGACAGTCACAGATCAGCACTAAACAGGATAGAGGAGGACAGCACACGACATACACACACGTACAACAGATGAGTGTGTGTGGGGGTACTCAAGGCAAATATACACATGCACTGCAGACCTGTGTGTGTGTGTGTGTGTGTGTGTGTGTGTGTGTGTGTGTGTGTAGACATATGTGTGGACATGTGTGACTGGGTGCACAAAGGATAATTCAGGTTGTATATTAACCAGAACAGGAAATGACAGCAAGAGTTCTCAACAGTCAGAGAATGATGTAGCACCATGTGTGTTTGGGGAAGTCTAAAAAGAACCACTAATGATAAAATGAAAAGAAGAAATAAGAGCTCTGGCCAAGTTCATTTGTTCCCAGTTCCTCTCTGCTGGGTGGACATTAGGGTCTGGTGGACTGAAGTGCTGCTGAGAGACTGCTGGAGTCAGTGTGTGTCCACAGTGGTAGTGGAGTTCTGGGTGTATAGTGGTCAGTGTGTGCTGTGAGGTCAGTGGTGCTGAGTTTGTGTCTTTTCTTCACTGTGCTTCAGCTGGGTACTGCTGACTCTCCAGGAGATCTGTGTACTCATATCACACCTGAATGAGGAGGATGAGGGAGACTACAGGTGTAATATTAATGGGGGTGAATACACAGACATGAAACTCACTGTTTCAGGTAAAATACATCAGATCAGACTTTAAAAAAAAACTCACCTGTATGTTGCTTTTTTAAGCATACATTAAGCATACATTTCACTCACTATGACAAAGGACAGAGCCGCTTAACTAAGAATGAGACCATCCTCACTGACAATGTGAGAATATCTGATAGATCACTGACTGATAAGGAAGAAAGAGGACATACCACACGACAACTTACAAAACCTCCCGCATCTCTCATTTCAAATGTCTTTGCCATCTCCACGTAGGACATTCTAAAGATCATCATGGAGTTGTACTTCTTAATCACATGATTATTATGATTACATAACAGTTTACTTGAAATGTGTGTCTATAATGATCTACTTTGGTACCTGGGTGTTCCACTGACTGCCCATCCACAGCTGGACATATGAATCCACATGCTCGTGTGGGAGGACCTGTTCTCTGTTTTGGTCACTATTCTCCAGTGACCAAAATCCAGACTAGACCAGTACCTTCAACCATGGCATCATATCAAAGACTTACTGGACCTCACAGCACAGAGACCCCAGATAAAGGTAAGAAGAAAAAATTCTGATATGTTTTGATATTGTGTGAAGATATTACAGAGAAATTAACTATCTACAGTTTTCAATTTTGTACACAAGCAGTTTTGAGCTTTACTGAGATTTTAATCAGATCTCTCTCTTTCCACTTATAGGTATAATAACCTTCAGCAGTTTTGTTTTAAACACTATGTCAGTATTATATTTCTGCGAGCTCCAGTCACAGTCTTCTCCCCAACATCCAGGGATCCAGGCAGCAGCTTGGGATGTCAGTGATAGGGAGCCCTCTGGAGTAGCCATGGCTAGAGGAATATCCCCTAGTGTTGGAGCAGCACACTTCACCTCGGGGCACACCTGTTCTGTGCTGTCCGATAGCTCAACCTTGAGCGAAGTCCTGTGAGTGTCAGTGTACTGTGGTGGTCGGTCATTCTGTGACAGCCGAGTACCACAGGGCAAAGAGCAGGACACACAGACCTCCCACAGACATTTATGAGACATGAACGATATGCAAAATGGCACTCACACACAATAAGCCGTGTCAACATGAGAAACATCTAACCTGACCACAAATAACGCAAATAATGACCGACAAATAACTACACACATACAGGAGTTTCAATACAAACATAAATGAAACACAAAATAAGGTGCAGGTGTGAAATAACAAGGGGTCGTGGTCACAAATAAGACACAAGTTACAAAAAACAATCAATAGTGAACTCCCATTGCACGCAGCGGGCTGTACCATGTGGTCAGTGGGAAGAAGCCTTTTTCCATGACATCACACAGACATCCACATTAGCACTAAGACTAGAACATAATAATAAGTAATCATAGTAATCAAACAATCAGAGAAAGTAATTAACACATGGGGACAGAGTCAGTGTTACTTTGAATAATCACTATTGGTGGTAACAGTACAGTGACATTTACAATAGTGTTATAGATAATTATGCCTTTGTAACATTATTAGTTATTGTATTTACTCACCCCTACCCATAATTAAGAGAACGGAGTCAAAATTTAGGAGCATCAACAGTTCTTATTAGTTCATGTGTAATTAAAATGTCAAAGCAAAACTTATTCAAATTAACATTCCAAATGTATTGCTGTGTGTATCTTGCGGACAGAAGTACGTCAGAGTTTCATCTGAATACACTTCCTCTCCACTATAAGTGTACTTGTGAAGTCATTCAGTAGACTGTATTGAAGAGTGTGTATGGTGTGTATCAGCAGTCCTGCTGTAGCTGTGTGTAGTGTGTGTGTAACTCAGTAAGAATGCAGGTGTGTGTTTATCTGCTCCTTGTGCTCCACACTGCTGATGGTGAGTGTTACCTTTTCTCTACAGGTGTTGTCATCCTCATACATTCATTGACACAAAGGTATTTATATCTGGGATCAGCAAAGAGCAATAGCTCATCACTTACCCCAGATTCGGTCTATCGACCAAGAAATTTTGCCTCTTTAGTTTAGAACAAAAGCAGTTAAATGCGAACGTTGTTAACAAACACTGGAGGTCTACAGCAACTCAAATATAGCCTTCGTAAATACATGCTCACAAACTTCTCTCAAGCCGGTCAAACCGCATCCAAGTGTTAATAAATGTCTCCCAGACTAGTGTGTCGTATAACTCACTGTGAACTAGACAAGTTAAGAAACACGTCACCGGGAAGCAACCTGGATGAGGTTTGAAGACATGTAGCTCGATATCTGACTTATTTACAAATCCTATTAGCTATCGTAGCTGTTGGCTTCCAGTGTTTGTTAGCAATGTTAGCAGCTTTTGTTCTAAACTAAAGGAGCAAAATATGGACTCCAAATATGTCTTGTCCACCCAGGTTAAGGGAGAATAAAGTAAATTTGTTGACTTTATTTGTTAAGTGGCACTGAAATCTGCGCTGTGGTTCGGTCCGGTAGAGAGTAACCGGTGCTAATTACTTGCTAATTGCTAATTAGTTACTTCAGACCAGCATAAGGTAGGAATTGTAGGAACATTACTAAGACTGACAAAATTAAGAAACAGAGTATTGTGACTCTAACTAGGAAAATTTCGGTCTATAAGTTTGTACTTTTATAAAACTTTAATATATATATCTATATATCTATATCTATATATATATATGTATATGTATATGTATATATGTGTATGTATGTAAAATGTGCTCACTTGTTTATTTCTGTTTGTGTTATTTATTCCTCACTTGTTCATTCTGTGTATGATGCAGTTCTTGTCTACTACCCACTTCTGTATCCAGCTGCCTTGTGGTTGATTTGTATATGTGGTACAGTATTTTACATGTGGTGTATGATGTATGTGTTTGGTGCTTCTGTGTGTTTTCCAAAGTGGGGAGTGGGTGTGGGTTTGGGGGAGAGACTACAGAGGATTCTGATCTCATGAGTGTTGACATACAAAATGTCACATGCTTTATGAAAAGCAAACACTTCATCCAAAACTATTTCCAAAATGATATTTTTGCATCAAGCATCTATACAAATATAAATGGGTTTTTCTGCATGGCAACTACACACTGATATGATAAATGGAAAACACTACTAGCTTGTGTTTTTTAAGTTTCCACTTTGCAGAGCACAGCATTCTGCTGTTAAGGTCTGTCATAGTACTCACACGTACATGTATTTTCACAAATATACAGACTATGTATGTATATTCAGTACATACACACCATAAAGTAAAACACAATTACAAGGGGAAAGTAACATTTTTTGCATGAACATTACTGCAACACACATGCTGTATATACTGTAATATATAGAAGATAACAAAATAGGCTTGTAATAATGAAACAAATTAGGGTGCATCTTGTCTCCTGCAAGGGTTTGGCTAAAAGATCTTATCAACATCACAGATGTCTGGTCAGGCAGTGAGGGAAGTACCACCTGGAGTGACATATCCACCCCTGACATGCTTCATCATCAATGTCACCACAAGCTTCCTCCATCACCTGGAGAAGGTGTATGTGTAGGTGGGGCTGGTGATCATGGACCTTCCACCTCCATGCTGAAAAGAACTCCTCAACAGGATTTAGGAAGTGGTGGAAGGTGAAGCACAACACATCATGGGTGTTCAGTGTGTACCAGAGCAGCCTGGCAGAAACTTGTTATTGCAGACAACAACAAACCTGGACTGCTCTGGTCCAGTCCCCTGGTGATGGGGAATGAGTGTGTTGTGTAGTGTATGGAGGAAGGTGATGACGTGGGCAGTTGTAGGGACCAAGAGTGACATAATGATGAATGACATCATTCTGGCTAATGGCTGCACACATTGTGACATCACTCATGTGCTGCTCAGGGACACTGACTATAGTGTAGTGACTTAGATTAGGCTGGACCCCTGCTCAGCTTTTCTGAAAGACAACACATGCTTAACTATGTGATCAACCAAAGTAGCCCAGATCTCATCTGTGATGGTTGCTCTTCCTCATCCTCTCCCTCCAGTATTGGCCTCCATTTATATCCGACAAAGATATCAAGCCACGTTGGTGGCCCGAGTGCTGATGAGTGCAGAGCAGGACGTGCAGACCCCCTCGTCTGTGAAAGACGTTTATTAACATAAAACATGGGACAACAACAGTGGCACTCTCATACAGCGGGTGAAATAAGTATTGAACACGTCACCAATTTTCTAAGTAAATATATTTCTAAAGGTGCTATTGACATGAAATTCTCACCAGATGTCGGTAACAACCCATCCAATCCACACATGCAACGAAATCAAACCATAGATGTCCATAAATTATGTGTAATAATGAGAAGTGACACAGGGAAAAAGTATGGAACACATGAAGAAAGAGAGGTGCAAAAAGCCATGGAAAGTCATGACACCAGCTGAAATCTATCAGTAATTAGAAAGCAATCCTGCCAATTAGTGCAAATTAAATTAGATAGTTCAATTGATGGCCTATAAAAAGGTGTCTCATTAGCAAGGTGCCACACAAGAAACATCTCCTGATGGGTAAAAGCAGGGAGCTCTCTCAAGACCTTTGCAACCTTCTTGTTACAAAACATACTGATGGCATTGGTTACAGAAGAATTTCTAAACTACTGAAGTTTCCAGTGAACACTGTTGGGGCCATAATCCGGAAGTGTAAAGAACATCATTTCACCATAAACCGGCCACGACCAGGTGCTCCCCGCAAGATTTTAGACAGAGGAGTGAAAAGAATTATTAGAAGAGTTGTTCAAGAGCCAAGGTCCACCTGTGGAGAGCTACAGAAAGACCTGGAATCAGCAGGTTCAATTGTTTCAAAGAAAAAAAGTAATGCACTCAATCCCCATGGCCTGTATGCATGCTCACCACCCAAGTCTCCATTGCTGAAGAAAAAGCATGTTGAAGCACATTTAAAGTTCGCTCAATAACATTTAGACAAGCCTGTGAAATACTGCGAGAATATAGTCTGGTCAGATGAGACCAAAATTGAACTCTTTGGATGCCGTAATACACACGATGTTTGGAGGCCAAAAGGCACCATACCAACAGTGAGGTTTGGAGGTGGGAACATCATGGTGTGGGGCTGTTTTTCAGCATATGGCACTGGCACGCTTCATATAATTGAAGGAAGAATGAATGGACAAATGTACCGAGACATTCTTGATAAAAAAATCTGCAGCCATTTAGATGAAAGGAGGGTGGACATTTCAGCAAGACAATGATCCCAAAGACACAGCCAAGGAAACTCTCAATTGGTTTCAGAGAAAGAAAATAAAGCTGGTAGAATGGCCCAGCCAATCACCTGACCTGAATCTAATTGAAAATCTATAGAAGGAACTAAAGCTCAGAGTTCATAGAAGGAGTTTGGATTTGAAGAGTGTTTGTGTGGAAGAATGGGCCAAAATGACACCTGAGCAATGCATGCGGCTAGTTTCTCCATACAGGTGTCTTGAAGCTGTCATCACCAACAAAGGCTTTTGTACGAAGTATTAAATAAATTTCAATAAGCATGTTCCATACTTTTTCCCTGTGTCATTTCTCATTATTACACAATTTATGGACATCTATGGTTTGATTTCTTTGCATGTGTGGATTGGATGGGTTGTTACCAACATCTGGTGAGAATTTCATGTCAATAGCACCTTTAGAAATATATTTACTTAGAAAATTGGTGACGTGTTCAATACTTATTTCACCCGCTGTATGTCATATAATGCCGTAGCAAGCCAACTGCCTCAGCTACAACAGCAAAATAAATTCACTTTGCAGAACCTTTTCAACACAGCTCTACTGCCCTAAGCAACCACCTGCTATGTTCTACGTATGAACCCTTTCACACCAAGCACTGGACCAGAGTCACCTGTTTGGGATAAAAGATGATTTTCACATTTGGTGTTTTTTCTTGAGTCTGAGTGAGTCTGTTTCCATGTCACTGATCTGGTTTCACATTGTGTACAATTCTGCAGAACCATCTGCTCTACTTTGGTGTTCAACCCTCCTGATCAAGCTTGTCTGTCCAATGCATTGGTGAATTTGTACACCAATAATGTGTACATGTGAACCATACCACAGCTCAGTTAGAATGGTTTCCAGTTTAAGGTCCTAAAGACAAAGAAACAGACAGTGGCATCCAACTGCTGTCAGTGAACTGCACTCTACACACATTCTGCTGTCAAACTGCACCACACACACACGATGTACTTAATGAACAGTAGGTGTAAACAGAAACCACAACTCTTTCCTGCTTTGGCTCTTTATTTCTGAAACAACAATAGATTCTCACAGTGCAAGTGACGCATACAGAAAACGGTTGGCATTTGACTCTAAAATGACCTGCTTAATAACAAAAAAATGTGCTACTATTTAAAGATTAAATATACAAAAATGCTTCGAGATACAGAAAATGCAGAAAAGACAATCTGCTGACAAAAATCCATAATGTAACAATAAAACAAATAGTTTTTGCAAATGTACAGAACAAAAACGGTACTTGCTTGTAGGAGTCACAATTTTAGTTGTAGATTTAGCGGTTAGCCTCCTTTCCCAAGCAGAAGATGAACCCAAAAGGAATAAAACCCACGTACTCTGGTTCTTGGAGTGGCTACACTGTAATGTTATCAGTCTTAGTCCTGCCCCTGTTACTGTTAGTCCTCCACCTACAATTCCTAACTTATGCCAGTCAGAAACCACACCTGAAGTAACTAATTAGCAGTTAATTAGTAAAATACAGCAAATTATACAAAGTCAGCACTGAAACCAAGACAGAAGAACATAACAGTTAATTGGCTAGATACCATACAATAAAAGTCCCTGTGTGTGTGTGTGTGTGTGTGTGTGTGTGTGTGTGTTCAGGTTTGTTAATTTAGTTTGATCCTGGCATATTCTGTATTATCTCCATTATCCATTGCTCTGGGTGCTGGTCTGGTGGTGTTAATTTGGGCTACAGTAGAATACATTACATCATCCTGCAGAAAATATCACAATTACAAAATATTAACACACATACAGACTAATGCACACCCTGTTGAGTGGATTAATACAAGTGTTAATATAATAAATGTATTGTATTGCAGAGGTGTTAATGGGTGTTAATTGTAATATACATTTAATCCATAACTGCGCATGTAAATCTAATTCATGGCAGCACGTGTGTAATCTGTTTATACATTCACAAACATTTAAACACTCACCGGCCACTTTTATAAAGACACAGAAATCACCTGCAGTCTGTAATTTAATATGTGCACATATCTTGCAGGTGTGCACCACTGTTTACTGGGTGACCACTGGAGCACTGCTGAATGGATCCTACCTGAATGGTGGACCACTCTAAACAAAGAAGTGTCTCTGCAGTGGTAGTGTCTTTAGAGCATGTATGAGTGTGTAACAAGAAAAGCAGTGTGTCTGAAGTTTATACACAAGCCTGTGGAACTGTACACAGGTATATAACGCAGCTAGAAGATAACTGGATGTAGTGTAAAGGTGATCCTATTAAAGTAGCTGAGCAGAGTAACCATATACATACATCATCTGCCCTTTTTAATACAAATGATAAATGTGTGTTGATCAATTTTTCTTTAGTTAATGAGTGCTTACTGAAGAGAGCTTGAAAACTAGTCTGACCAAAATGAATTTTTCCAGTACACAAAAGATGCCCAGATGACATACTGCTATGGCCAAATAATCCAGTACGTGACCAGGCATGTCTCCATGGTGTACAGCATCTCATCATGCAACGGTGGCCGTAAATCACAAGTGGGTAGAACTTCATACGTTCAAGTGACCCCTTAGTATGGTTTGCGTTTTAGTACACACTGGATATTATGCATCATATTACTACAGGGAACAGTAAACATTATACGGTATATAATGAGTCCAGTACGCAGCATAAGTATGTAGTAAACTATTTTGTATATGGCCCAAATGTTTCTTGCCTCATGTCGGTGTTACATGAAGGGATTGGCTGGCAATTACATTATTTCGATCTTAACGTTGTAGTCATGTACAGAATGTCAGAACAATCATGCAGAAACAGTCACATTCACTGATCCAAGCTTTGACACTGTAGAACAGATCTGTGCACTGAATCAGAGTTCACTGATATTATAACATGGATGTGTGACACTCACCTGTGTCTGCTGATCTCTCCTCTGTCCTGTTTGTCCCTCTCTGCTCACCGTCTGTTCACGTCTCTGAACTACAAAATTAACTCAGTGTGAGATGGATGTGGATATGTATGTATTTATGTGTGTGTGTGTGTGTGTGTGTATGTGTACCTCTGTATCTCCAGCAGATGACTCCTCCTAATCCCATCAACAGCAGTAAAACCCCCACACCAGCTAATATGACATGACGTGTGTACAGTGGAGAAGTGTGAGCACCTGCATGTGGGAATGTGGGAAGCATTTATATTAAATTTAAATGTATTAATTGTCATTTTAAATATTATATTGTATGAATGTTTAACAAGCATTCAAAGCATATTCTTATTGACACACAAGCAAATAGAAAAGAACATGAATGGGTCTGTAATACGTCTCTACAGGCTCAGTTTGAAGTTACAGAGTCAGGCATTATACTTCATTGAGAGTTTACATTAAATGACACATTAAATAACTTTTATTCTCAGAAACATCACAGATTTAAAGAAACAATTTAACCATTTGGAGACGTCATTGTAGTAGTAGGTTTAGTTGAAGCTGTTGGACTTGTTGTGTCAGTGTCCACTGGAGGAGGATTTACAGGTTTATATGGAGCCTCTGCAAGAATAGAAAAGTGTGATCAGTTATAAGTAATGAGGGTTCAGGACTGTTATGTATTTAACAAGTTTAGATTTTGTACTACAGAACTGATGTATGTACAGTTTGGCCAAACAGACGTGTTCAGTTCTCTGTGTGTCAGTGGTGGTGATACGTTGGCTACGTCTGAAGCTGCAGGGCTCTGTAGGTGCAGTGTGTCCTTTAGTCGTTTTCTGAGAGTGAATGAATTAGGGGCTCCTGGGTCGGGTCTCTCTCTCTCTCTCTCTCTCTCTCTCTCTCTCTCTCGCTCTCTCTCTCTCTCTCAGTTCATTTCAGTTCAGTAAGCTTTATTGGCATGACCATATACAACTATAGTATTGCCAAAGCGGTATTACAACATGAACATTACACAACATTACAACCTTTGCAATTATGGAAATTAAGAATTCTGTTATAAAAGAACTTGAAGAGAAACTGTAATTGGTCTGAAATAATAATAATTAGAAGAAGTAAAAGTGAAAAGAAAGGAAAATAAATAAATAATAAGGATGGAAAATAATAAATACTTAATAATAACAAATAGTTAATAATAATAAATAGTTAATAATGATAAATAGCTAGGTAACTTTTATAAACTGGGTAATATAGTCTCTGTGTGTGTGTGTGTGTGTGTATGTTTGGGTGGGTTAATCACTGTCCCTCATCTTATGGCAGGCAGATATGTATCACCCAGCTAAAGTGCTGCTTTCCTTCTTTTTGCCCAGTAGGATGGGCAGTTTGTCAGTGTTAGACAGACACTTAAAGTTGGGGTGGACCGTCTCAGATTTTTTTTGCTGACAGAGTCTCTGTTCTCTGGGCAGCCATAACATTTATATCGGCTGGTCTGGACGGCCAGGCTGTGTTCTCTGCTTTGTGCTTGTGTTTGTGTTCCAGTGGGTGATGTAGTTTAGTTTGTGAAGTGTAATAATTTGGTTTGGTCTGATTGTTTGTACTTCAGACTGGTCCTGATGTGTTAGTGTTAGTGTGTGTTAATGAACTCAGTGTCAGCACCAGCTGTGAGAGGAGATGCTTCTCTGCTCTTATTTTCTTTTTCTTTCTATCTCTCCCTCCCTCCTTCTCTCTCCCCCTCCCCCTCCTCCTTCTCTCTCTCTCACCCTCCTTCCTTCGCTCTCCATTTCTCCCTTTCTCTCTCTCTCTCTCTCTTTCTGGGAGTGAATTAATTAAGGTTTCCTGGGTCGAGTCTCTTCCTCTCTCCCTCCTTTCCTCCCTCCCTCTTTCTATCCTCCTCTCTCTCTCTCCCTTTCTTTCTCTCCTCCCCTCTCTCTCTCCCTCTTTCTCTTTCTCCCCCTCTCTCTAGAGCAAATGAGAACAGTAGTAACTAAATAAGGAAACTAAACAAGTCGTGTGTAATATGGGTATATAACTGACTAGAACCTAAACAGGACAGAAGACAAGAGTCATTAACTACAGCCATGAAATACAAATACAAACAGAAGATGTAACTAGAAACAGGCAGAAGTAGAACTGCAGATCCTGCTGCTGGATAGATTTTTTGTTTTATGTAGTACAGTAGTTATTGGTACAGACCAGTCGCTATATGCAGTCAACAACATTTCATACATTAAATATACAAGAGGTTGGTTTACCTGTTACTTGGAGTTGGACCTCTATAAGATAATCACTGCTGATGATACACCTGTACCGTCCCCCGTCCTCTTTAGTCAGACCAGATATGAATAGAGAGAAATTTCCTGGAGCAGCAACCAGCTTAATTCTATCAGTGTAACGGTTTGTCTGGTCAGTTGGGTAGATGACATTAGATTCTTCTATAAAACTCCATCTGATAGCCTTTGGCTTGGCCAGCAGTTCAGTGCAGTAACAGGGCAGCAGGACAGACCCTCCCACGTATCCACTCAGCACTGTGTGAGTCTTCACAACATCCTTACAGACTAGAGAGAGCAGAAACACTGACATGTTACACTACTGTTATGAAATAACCTGTACAACCAGTGACATTCATCTGTGAACCATCATATGAAGACAAAACAAATCCATCTATCAGATATTTAACATCAAAAAGATGTTCTGATATTCTGTAACTTACAGAGTTTAGGCAATAGTTTATGCTCCATCACATTTGATAAATATGAATGGATGAGAAAAATCTTGTATTTGTAGAGTCAGTGGTTCTAGCCCATCTGGTTTAATACAAAGTTAGTGTTAACCATCCTCCAACTCCAGTCATGATCAGTGTCTGACCACTGAACCACTGCTGGCTGGATATCTTTCACTGTCAGAACACTCTCAACCTCCCAGTAGCACTGAATCCAGTAACACTGCTGTACCTGAACCACTCATACCAGTACAATACCCACTACCAAGCCTCCAATACTGTAGTGGGACTGACATGTGCAGAATGGTTCATTATCCACATATACTGGGATATCTGTGGTCAGAAACTGACCAGTGATATCCTGCGTGCAGGGTGACACACAAACTGTGTAAGACACCAGGCGGACACAGTCTATAATTATACCTACACATTCACTTATTAGAGGTACTGAAAGTGTTCAGTGAGGGCAGGTGAAATGTATGTTAGTTGTGTTTAACTCTTCTAGACTGGTGACAGAGGGTGTCTGGTGACTAATATCTGAGGATAATGTGGTCCACATGTTAAATACATAAATATGTAATGGTGTTTCTCTATTTTTAAATGTCCTGTTTTTGAATTTTAGTAAAATGTGATGTATGTTTGTGGTGAATGTATTTATACATTTATATGTATGTTTGAAAAGCGAAGTTCATGATGGAGATCCACCAGGTGAAATCTACTTGTGAAATTTTAATTTATGTGTTTCTGAATAATATTTTACCTGAAACATAAAGTTTGATGTCTTTGTGTTTATTCCCTTTAGTTTGACACCTGTAGTCTCCCTCATCCTCTTCAGTCAGGTGTGATATGAGTAGAGAGAGATTTCCTGGAGAGTGAGCAGTACCCAGCTGAACTCTGTTTCTGTACTGTTCACTCTCACTGGAGATCACATCCCATGTGTCTCTGCTTGTGTTGCGTTTCTTCCAGGTGAAACTCTCAGGTTTGGCGTGTGGGTCAGTACAGGAGCAGGGCAGCAGTACTGAGTCTCCTGTGTATGCAGTGATGTAGTCTGTCTTCTGATTCTCTGCCAAACTGCAGCCTGCAGAAACACACGAGATAAAGGCCTTCACTATTAAACATGGCTGCACATGTACATGTAAAATGGCTGTTATTACATATGAAATAATTAATTATCATTATATATCACATACTCCATTATTATTATATATGGCATACTTAACTATTATATATGACATACTTAATTGCTGCAGGTCCAGTCACCTGATGGTACTGATGGTACCAGCCAACTGATGATGGTACTGGAAATCACTAAGAGATTTCCCAATATATGTTGGTATGATGGATGCATGACCATCAAGTTATAAGATGTAAATGTCTGACTATACTGATTATAGATTGTCTCTCTCCCTCCCCTCCCTCTCTTGGCCTCCCTCCATCCATCCCTCCCTCCCTCTACCTCGTTCCCTCTCTCCCTCCCCCCTTCTCCATCTCTCTCCCTCCCTCCCTGCTCCCTCCATTCCTCGCCCACTCACTCTCTCCCTCTCTCCCTCATTCCCTCTCTCACTCCCTTGCTCACTCAATCTCTCTCCCTTGTTCCCTCTCTGCCTCCCTCCCTGCCTCTCTCTCCCTCGTTCCCTCTCTCCCTCCCCTCCTTCCCTCCATCTCTCTCTCTCACTCCCTCTCTGCCTCCCTCCCTCCCTCCCTCCCTGCTCCCGCCCTCCCTCCATCTCTCTCCCTCCCTCGCTCCCGCTCCCTCCATCCCTCCCTCGCTCCCTCTATCCCCCTCTCCCTCGTTCCCTCTCCCCCTCCCTCCCTGCTTCCTCCCTCTCTGCCTACCTCACTCCCGCTCCCTCCATCCCTCTCTCAATCACTCTCTCTCTCCCTTGTTCCCTCCCTCCCTCTCACTCACTCTTCCTCTCCACTCCCTCCCTCCATCCCCATCCCTCCCTCACTTTTCCTCTCCACTCCCTCCCTCTCCACTCCCTCCCTCCTTCCTTCTCTCCCTCTCCCCTCCCGCTAAAGTTATTACCACTAAAGTTACTATGACCACTAAAGTTACTATTACCACTAAAGTTACTAATAACATGTGACTAATCTTGTTTGAAGCTTCAAACATCACAGATACACAGGATGAGCTTGAGACTGCTTCATAAGTTTGGCACTGTCCTATAACTTGGAAGCTTTATCATTTTACTAAAAAATTGGAAATGTACAAATTATTTGAAGCCAAAGCCAAAGCCAAAGGAGAGTAAATGTTTCATAACGTCACCCTGTTGTCTGAAAGTATAGTTTTGTACTACGTTTTCACATAAAAAGGGAAACAATGATTTTAAACAAATTATTGCAGAATTGAATTACTAAACATCATTACTGATCATCATTTTTTTAATGAAATATGAAGGCGGTAGAGTGTTGTATTGTGCAGTTTTGAATCTATGGCTGCTATAATATCTGAACACCACCAGATGTCGCTGTTTTGTCACCAGCTTTCAATGCTCCAATGCTTCGAATCCTTTAGCAGTACAATAAGGAAGAATCTCAAACGCTTCACAGGACTTCGTCTGCACAGCATTACCAAAAAGGAAGTAAAAACACATCTGCAGATAAAAACACACCTGCATTCCACAACACACTACATACAGCTACAGCAGTAACGCTGCTACACATCTTATACACTCTACAAAACTACAGTGTACTGAACACTCTGAAAACTGCAGCCCAGACTACAGTCTGTCTGTGGGAATCACCACACAACTATGACCTGGAACTCTACAACTCTCTCAGTAGAACTCTACAGAAATTCACCACCCACTAATAACCACAGTAGAGGGGAAGTGTGTTCAAGTGCAAAATAAATTATTCCTCCACTTCTTTCTCTCTCACATACAGACTAAATCTAACAGTGAAACAGTGTCTTTCTAGTGTCATAACTTCCTCCTGAGCTGCCCAATGTTCAGTCCCCATCCTCAGTAAAGTGATCCTGCAGTAAGAAGTAGTGCTACACAGTGATCCCCCTCAGCACTGTTTGGTCACCTCATTTCACTCCTGCACATAAAGTGATCAAAGGACCAAACTGAATGTGTAGCTTAGCAGATATTAGATCAGACAGGAAGAGCTCTAGACTACATGCTGATCAAAATAAACATTGATCATTTAATCAGGTAAACGTGAGGATGGTCTGATAACATTCTTATTATTCATAAAGTACAGGTGAATGCAGCAGTCTATGATCATGTTGTAGTTTTCATACTATTAAGAAAAACTACTTAAGAGAAGCTGTGAAATCCACCCACTGACACAGAACCACTGAAGGAGTCACCAAAGTAAAGACCACTTTGGATGTAGACAGTACAATGTCATCACAACCCAACAGTTATCACAGGAAGTAGAAACATTTTCTCTCCTTTTCTCTGTTACTTTGTTCTTTTTGTTGTTAAAGCTGTCAAAAGCTGTTTAACAACTGTTTGCTAAATGCTGAATATCTGTAAAGTAACTAATTGAGGCTGTAGGCTTGTGTGCACTGCAGTGTCACAACAACAACAACAACAACAAATAAAAACTGTAAAAAGACAACCTCCCCACCCCCCAAAAAAAGTACAAATACTAATAAATAAATGTATAAATATAAGAACTGAGAACAGCAATAGAGAGTGGGTTTCCTTGCCTAGTACCTCTATGCACATTTTGTGATGGTACTACATTAGTACTGACTGTGGCCTTAGGTGTGGTTTTAAAGATTTTATGCAATGTGAGGAGAAAAACTTCCAGTTTTCTTTATTGAAGGCCTTCTCTGCATAGCAGTTTCTAATATGTGGAGTGAGGTGTAACATATTTGTCACGGTTGGCCGGGCAGCCAGAGGGAGGGACACACCCACTCCTGCTAGGGATCACACTAAACACCTGCCTCATTCCCAGTCTCCTGCCTACTAATCACCTTCACCTGTTCCTTGTTCATTCTCTCTATTTAAACTCACAGGTCAAGAGAGAGTGCAGCACATTAGTGGCCCATCGGACTGCTCACGCCCAACGTGTACATCGCTACAAGGACTATTGGAACAGAGTAGTGTTTGTCGTTAGTAGCGGTATCGTCACATATTGACAATGGAAAATAAAGAGCACTTTGGAGCAACCTTGCCTCTCGCTCCCTCTGAACTGCCACCGTCACAGTATTAGGTTAAGTAGTCTACCCTGTTAATGGCTGAGTGTCTCCTTTGATGAAACCAGTTTGATCAGAGTGTATCAGTGATGGACTAATATGTTCTAATCTAATGGCTAATGCTTTGCAAATTTTTTTATCCATTGTTTGTTTCCAAGAGATGATATAGTTTTACTTAGAGATGGGGTTTGTACTTAGAGATGTAGATTTAATTAAAAGGACCAAATAAGGACGGACTTTAGTAAAACGTGTTCAGAGTTGTAGACCAGTACCACAGACCAAACATCTTTCACCTCCAAGGCAGCCTGACTGCTGTCCAAGGTGCTGAAACTGTACCCTTCAGCCAGGTTCAGAACCTGTGCTGTACACAGCTGCCCTGTATATGGCTGCCCAGTGGGACCCAGACAGGAGCCGCTGGTGCTTCCTCAGCTGTAGCTGTAGCCACTCACCTTCCCATCAAACCAAATACACCAAAAGGTCTTTGGAGGGCGTATATCCTACATTTTTCCTTTATTTTATAGTTTGCTTTGTTGTCCTCTTACAATGTTTTTGTGGCTTTATCTTCCAAAAAGAGTCATAATTCAGTTTTACACAACCATTTTCCAACCTCTCTTTATCCCTTGGAATTAAACAGGCAGTTTCTGTTGCTGTGCCTTTAAGATGTAAGATAAATGAGCTCTGTTCTGATTGGCTGCCCTGTATTGTGCTTCATTTAAAAAGCACTAAGAGCTGAAATATGTCTGAAAACTGCAATGTAGGTGTTAGGGGTTAAACTGCTGTAGGCCAAAGAGGCAGAGATAAGTAAATGAGCTGGTTCTCATGACATCAGAGAAACAGTGATTTCAAAACAGGTTATTTTTACAGATTATATTCTATATATAGACTGTAAGGAATTGGAGAGTAAACAATGTGTTTTAAAAATGTAACAATATTTACATATTACTTAAAAATTATTTATTTCAATAAAGTGAGTGACATTCAGTTTTCCATGGTAGGGGCCCTTTAAGGACATGGGCCCAGATATGACTTTGGCAAAACCAATAAGCAGAGTCAGTCTGCACTGTTTGTATTTGGTACCTTTTGTGGTGCTGTGGTTGTTAAGGTGCAGTTCCATCTCTGAATCAGCATCTCACCTATTCCCCTTCAGTCTTGTTGTTACACTTGTATTCCACATTATGTTTGAGTTACTGTTTCTTTTCAAGAACACAGAAGGTAAACACATGTGCTACAGTTTACAAACTTGATGCAAATTCCTGAACGCTATACAAATTCAGAAAACACTTTATTCAAAATGACATGTGTGCTATATTTTGGAAATGCGAGGCAACTTCAGAAAACAGTTCCGTTGTGTTGTGACTGAGTTTGCAGCATTTCTGAAGTTGCACTGCATTTTGGAACTGTAGCACACGCGTTTCCATTCTAATGAATTTGCTTTTTTTTAATTTTTGCATTTTCTGCACAATGGGTCTTCACACCCACCGTAGAGCTGGACCTGGATACCTCACTTTTCTTGCCAAATGTATTTATCCAACACTAGTCCAACTCTATATCCTGTAGGTAGTGAGTTCTGCCCCTCCTCAGGTCTCCATGGTAAGACAGAGTAGTATCATCTTGGATATGATGAGTATGTCAGAATTCATGAGATCAGAACTCACTGTAGCCTCTTCCTGGAACCCACCCCCACGCCCCACTTAGTAAAACACACAAAGCCACCAAACAAATACATCATACACCACATGTAAAGGACTGTACCACATATACAATCAACCACAATGAGGTGTGACCTCTGTCACAGGCAGCTGGATACATAAGTGGGTAGTGAACATGAGCTGCATCATATACAGAATGAGGAAAAAATGAGGAAAAAATACCACTAACAGAAACAGTGTGCGTGTGTGTGTGTGTGTGTGTGTGTGTGTGTGTGTGCAGCAGCATGTGCTCAATTGATTGACAAATGAGGAATAAATAACACAAACAGAAATAAACAATTGAGCACATTTCACCCATAGCACCCAGTGCACCCAGATTAGCAATACATATGTGAGGAGGAAGCGGTGCATGCTGGGAATTCTCACATCTGTAAACTGGTAGCCATGACTATGGTGACATCAGAATAACTTAGGAATAAATAAGAAAACAGTCTTTAAACTGGAGTCACTGGAATTTATGCTGCCAGAGTCAGTTAATGATTGACTGATTAAACCATGAAGTTCAGAGCTGAATCTCTGTCACTGATGAGGATTTGGAAACTGTTTGACAGTCTTCATGGGTGAGTGAAAGAAGTAAACATGTCATTCACACACCACTAAGAGGAACAGCACAGCAGAATTTTAAGCACACGGACCCAAAAAGGAAGCATTCGCATATGCATGTCTGTGTGTGTGTGTGTGTGTGTGTGTGTGTTGTTTATGTATTGCTAAAGTGCACCAAGTTTAGCAATACATATGTGAGGAGGAAGAAGTGCATGCTAGGAAACTGTACTGTCTCTATGGTTTTATTTTTTTCTTATTTGTTCATTTTTTATTTGTCAATTTTTCTAAGCCTCTATAAGATAAGAGGAACAACATAGGAGAACTTGAAGCCCAAACACCCAACAAGAAGAGAGAGAGAGTGTGAGTGAGTGTGTGTGTGTGTGTGTGAGAGAGAGAGAGAGAGCAGGGCAGGGGGTGTTTTTGCATCTACAAGTATCACTTTGAATGTACATTCACTGTGTGTGTAAAATTGTCTTTCTCCAAGTCCTTCAGATGTGGGTCTGGCCATCCTGCAGCAGCTGTGCATGTTTGTGTGTGTGTGTGCGCGTGTGTGTATGTGCGTGAGAGAGAGAGTTAGTTATGTATTGTTAAATTGTTAAACAGTGCTACAAGTTTGCTAGGAGGAAGAGGTGCTTGCTGGGAAACTGTACTGTTTTTGTGATATTACAGTTTTTTGCAAGACAGAAAAACGGGGACATGTGACAATAATTGAAACCACTAACTCATGTAGCCCATCTCCTGACCTGTTATACTAAACCAAAAGCACCTTCTCTGATTTACACTCATTCTGTATTTCTAAAACACATTTTTTTTCAATACGCTAAACACAATTCTCTATATTGGACACATCATTCAACAGAAATCTGTGTGTTTCTTATAGAAAACCCTCAAATGCAAATGATACATCCATTTATCAATTAACCAAACCCAGTACTCATAGGTGAAGACAATTATGACTAATTTGTACATGGAGCACTATACTTTTTGTAAAGCCTGAGCACTATAAAGAGGTCACAGGCTCGATGTCTTGGTTGGATATCAATGGAGGTCAATATTGGAAAGAGAGGATGAGGACGAGGAAGAGCAACTATCACAGATGAGCTTTGGGCCACTTTGGTTGACCATATGGTTAAGCATGTGCTGTGTTTCAGGAAAGCTGAGCAGGGGTCCAGCCTAATCTGAGTCACTACACTGTACGGAGTGTCAGGAAGTACTATAGTCAGTGTCGCTGAGCAACATGGGGGCAAACCATATAAATAGGCTAAAACAAACAAACAAACAAACAAACACTGTCTAAAAGTGGGAGACAGCTGTCTGGATGAAACCCGCTGGGAAGTCCTGATAGCTGAGACCTCCTGATTGAAATGGATTTATTCATTACCAGTCCAGCTCTTGAACCCGCAGGTAGTGAGCTCTGCCCCTCCTCTGGTTTCCATGGTAATATAGAGTAGTACTGTCTTGTTTGACTGCTAGCTCAATAAGGGATATGATGGGCATGTCAAAATTCACGAGATCAGAATCCTCTGTAGTCTCTCCCCCAAACCCACCCACACTCGGGAAAACACACAGAGGCACCAAACACATACATCACACACCACATGTAAAGGACTGTACCACATATATACAAGTGAGCACATTTCACATACCACACCATAATAAAAAACAAGTTGTTTTTATAAATGTACAGATTTATAGAGCAAAATTATCCTTGTAAGAGTCACAATACTCTTGTACTCTTCTTGTTTCTCAATTTTGTCAGTCCTACTAATGTCCCTACAATTCCTACCTTATGCTGGTCTTAAGTAACTAATTAGCAATTAGCAAGTAATTAGTTACTCTCTACCGGACCGAACCACAGCGCAGATTTCAGTGCCACTTAACGGGTCAGGTCGATGAAGAATCAAATTTACTTTATTTTTGCTTAACCCAGGTGGCCAAGACATGTTTGGAGTCCATAATTTGCTCCTTTAGAAAAAAAAGCTGCTAACATTGCTAACAAACACTGGAAGCCAACAGCAACGATAGCTAATAGGATTTGTAAATAAGTCAGATATCGAGCTACATGTCCTCAAACCTCATCCAGGTCGCTTCCCGGTGACGTGTTTCTTCACTTGTCTAGTTCACAGTGAGTTATACGACACACCGACTAGTCTGGGAGACATTTATTAACACTTGGATGCGGTTTGACTGGCTTGAGAGAAGTTTGTGGGCATGCATTTACGAAGGCTATATTTGAGCTGCTGTTGACCTCCAGTGTTTGTTAGCAACGTTAGCATTTAACAGCTTTTGTTCTAAACTAAAGAGGCAAAATTTGGACTTCAAACATTTCTTGGTCGATAGACAGAATCTGGGGTAAGTGGTGAGCTGCTGCTCTCTGCTGATCTCAGATATAAATACCTTTGTGTAAATGAATGTATGAGGATGAGAACGCCTGTAACGAAAAGGTAACACTCACCATCAGCAGCGTGGAGCACAAGGAGCAGATAAACACACACCTGCATTCTTACTGAGTTACACACACACTACACAGCTACAGCAGGACTGCTGATACACACCGTACACACTCTTCAATACAGTCTACTGAATGACTTCACAGCTATACTTATAGTGGAGAGGAAGTGTATTCAGATGAAACTCTGACAAACTAACCACAACACACACACACCAAATATAGAGATGCGGTAGGTTTTGTAAGATGTCATGTGGTACGTCCTCTTTCTTCCTTCCTGAGTGATCTATCAGATATTCTCACATTGTCAGTGAGGACGGTCTCATTCTTAGTTAAGTGGCTCCGTCCTTTGTCATAGAGACACGATGTAGAAGCTCAGGGGGTGAGACTCAACATAACCTCCCTCACTGCTGTTTGGTCAGTTCATTTCACTACGACACCCAAAGTACTTCAAAGGCTTATTAATGAAAATAGTGTAACACTTCCTACCTGGAGTGAGGAACAGGTGCTACGGGGTAACCGCGATGCGTGGAGTTAACATGGAGTGACACACACTGGTGTGGGCAATCTGAAAGACTTTTATTCTCTCCTGGACCACATCAAGCCAGATCACACGGCTACCATCACTGTATTTATATGTAAAAGAAACAGTAAAAAGCACCGTACAGCGTTACCAAAGAAAAAGGACTGTTGAGAGGGCGAGCAGAAAGGTGACGGTTCTCCTCTCTCTCTCTCTCTCTCTCTCTCTCTCTCTCTCTCTCTCTCTCTCTCTCTCTCTCTCTCTCTCTCTCTCTCTCTCTCTCTCTCTCTCGCTCTCTCTCTCTCTCTCTCTGTCTGTCTGTTACTCAATCTACATAACCATAAAGCTCCCTCTTAAAGGCGCAGTACAACTTTGTCTGTTACAACAGCATGTGGAATTACAGCAGCCACAGAACTGGCTACCTGAGACTTTCAAAAAGTTTGAACAGATATTTAAAGGAGCATTTAATTTCAGAGCATTATTTTTACCCACAATGCAGTGCATGAAACATAAGTCAGGGTGAATTTTAATTGCACATTTTCATCTTGAGTAGTGTGGTTCAGTTTCAAATTTGATGTGGAATTTGTTTGCAGAAGTAACATGTTTGTTGGCCAAAAAACTGGTCCTCACTCTGTAAGAATGTCACTCCATCACTAGAGATGTGAACTCTACACACACCACAAATGTACTGTTGCTTTCAGCTTCTGCGTGTGGGTTATATAAATCCACCTGATAAAAAGAACTGCCAAATCTTTATCGAATTTATCAACTTTTACAATACGTTTTCAGATCATATCTAAAGCTGCACTATGTAGAATGTATGTTGTCCACTAAACTATCTGACAGAAACCTTGGCCTCACCATTAAGAAACAATGTCATTGTGAGGACTTACTGTGCCCTGGGCCTACATGGCACTGTGTTTACCGTCCCCTCTGCCCTGGTGGCACAATGTTTACCATGCCCTGGGCCCTGGGTGGTGCCGTGTTTACTGTGCACAAACTCAGGCATCTGAATAGAAATAAAGGTTTTGAGTGAGACCTGAATGGGTCTTCATTTGTTTTGACAAAACAATCATAGCAGTCTCTAACACACCAATCAGGGGCGAGGGAGTTATAATATCAGCGGTGTTGGTGATATTTGTCATTGTTTCATACACATATTACTTAAGTCATGGAAAATATGTAATTCTAAAACAGACGTGGTAATGTGACAAATATACATTAACCTCCAAACTCTCTGACTGACCTGTGACTCATTTCTAAATCAGTTTGGAGTTCTTTCAAATCAAAGTTTATTTATATAACGCTTTTTTACAACAGATGTTGTCACAAAACAGCTTTACAAATGTCCAAGTCCAAGCTACCAGTGAGCAAGCGAAGGGCAACAGTTGCTAGACAAATCTCCCAAGAGGAAGAAGTAAGAGGAAGAAACTTTGAGAGTAACCAAGACTCAAAAGGGGGGCCCATCCTCCTTTGGCTGACAATGGTCACCACAATAATAACAATTAAAAAAAAAAAGAATTTAATAAGTGAAAAAATAAGCAATTAATGTCTAGTCCAACTTTCTAGAGGTCCTGTTCTTGTCCCGATGTGTTGTCTTGTATGTTGATTCACTATGATGATCTGATCACAGCAGTTGGTGCAACATCCAGGCCCCTCTGAGTCTGTCAGGGTTCAAAATCAGATTTATCACCTCTGGTTTGGTGTCAGATAAAGTAATAAGAATTACAGTAACACTGCTTCTAAGGCAGTAACTAGAGGAGCCATAATTGTAAAAATACGTATACAGTTCTGGTTTGACCGTTTGAGCAGTGACTGAATCAGAAATCAGACTTCAGAATGCTATAGTGATATTTGTCATTGTTTCATTCAAATATTACTTAAGTCATGAGAACTATGTAATTCTAAAACAGACATGGCAATGTGACAAATGAACATTAACCTCCAAACTCTCTGACTGTGCTGTGACTCCATTTAAAGAATGTTCAATGTATGGTAGCTAGGTCTGACATTGAGGATTTTAGAGAGGATCTAATGTTTTTTAATGTTTGTGCATTTCAGAGTAAGAATTTTAGTTCTTTTTTCAAATGTATTTGATCTTATATGACTTAATGTCTGTACTGGATCTGAAAATCCCCTTGTCCTGTAACAGATAACTTTATTATATATCTCTAGGATAAGGTAAAACCATGCATATTAAAAGTAATATGTTTTAATCCATTTTATTCTTAGATTTAGTGCTTAGATTTTTACCAAGGCCCAATCCCCTCTCATTTTTCCTCCTACCCCTTGTTTTCAAGTGTCATCTTGACCCTTGGGACTGAGTTACAAAGGGTAGTGGTTGAAATCTTCCCCCTTGCTTCTGCATCCATTTTTCAATGATTCACAAAGAATTCTGAGAAATTTCTCATAACACTCAATTTTGAGTGAGACTCTGAATCCCTCAGTTTGGAGGGCCATTTAGCCCTAAGACCTCACCCTAGCCCTCTATCAGACACCCAACCCCTACTCATGAACACCACATATGGAGGGCCACGGCTAAGTGGTAGGGTCAAGGGGTGAAATGTGATTGGGCCCAAGTGAAGGTGTATGAGGCTGTAAAGGAAATGCTACATGCTTGGGTGATTCACATACAGTCAGTAGTATCATGTTCTCCAGGAAAAAATGCTAGAGGCACAGGAACATGGGAAATAATGATGTTTCTGGGAGCCACAATGACTGGATTTAGAACCTTTGTGCTAGCTGAGCTGTTTTTTAAAAAGAAACAAGTGATCTGAGCGAGCTGTTAGTTGTGGTTTTGGTCCTTGTGCTTTTAACCAGCAATTTTTAGTATTAAGTGTAACGGCTCATAGCAAAGGCACAGTCTAATTATAACTGATCACCCAGGCTCTGTTTAACTGGCTTGTCAAATATCTTTCAAATACATAAATAAATAGAATAATACAAATATTTACACTTTATTACACTTTATATTTACACTCTGTTGCTGATTTTATGTATTTATGCTGTGTGATGTTTGCTGTATTTATGTATTTTATGTTTATAAAGTGTCATGGCTACACTATAAGTAGCGTATGCAGATTTTGTCCATCAGTAGACTGGTTGTGTTACATGGCTGCTTTAACGGTAAGTTGTCAACAAGGAGGCTTTTTTAGCTTTCTGGTGGTTTCTCAAGCCTCCTCTTTCTTCCCCCACAGACACCCCCACACTGAAACCACAACATGCATGTCCAGTTCACAGAGGCACCAGGGGCCCTGTGGGCTCTGTGAAACTACACAATGAAAAAACAGACCTCAGGTGTACTCAGGACTCACAAGACCCCACATTACTGTAGTGACATCCTTGTGGACTTCAGTGAAGTACTGCAGAGAGAGTTCTGGACTGATCTCTGGAGTCAGTGTGTGTCCACAGTGGTAGTGGAGTTCTGGGTGTAGAGTTGTCAGTGTGTGCTGGGAGCTCAGTGGTGTTTCCATAGTGACAATGCTGCTGAGTTTGTGTCTTCTCTTCACTGAAGGTAAGTGTCAAATTCTCTTTTAATGCTGAATTGCATTAAATTGTATATTTATTTGTTAATATAAAAATGTTATTTAAGCAAGCTGACTTTTTTTGGGTAGAATTGGAAAAATGTTTTGCTCACCAAATAATTATTAAATATTTCTGCATATCTTATGATTCCATCTTATGAAGTCTGTGTACTTTTTAATATAGTTAAAATATAATTGTCCTATATTTTCTGGTATACGTTTCTATAGGCTACACTGTAGTAAAGAGTAGAAGACAATTACATGTTATTGCTTTAGTACGTCTTTGTCTCCATGTGCTTTTGTATGTTTTCGTTTGTAGCTCCTCCCCTGCTCTGCTCTGACGTGTCTCATGTGAGTTTTGTCTCTTACCCCTCCCAGTAATTGTTCCCAGATATTCCCTGTTTGTCTCCTGCTGTATAAATACCCTAATGCTAATGTTTGCAGTCATGGTCAGTGTATGACCCTACTTTCATGTAAATACTTGTGTCATGAAATAACTCAGCTCAGTGAATACATCAGATATAACATACAGGCTCCACTTTTACAGCAGTGTTCTTAATCTATTAGTGGTGTGAGAAAAATATGGTTTGTGGACTAAATTGTGGTAGAAAAGTATTTGATATGTGTATGGCATCTTAATGTGAATATGTGCAGTTTTTAAAATCAGTAAACATTTTGCTCTCAAAACACCTTATGAACCCCCCAGAAGAATGAGGAGACTGTTCTGGTCTGAGAGCTCAGGATGTCTGACGTCTGCTGTGGTTTCATTTCTCACAGTTCCAACCAGTGGGCAGTGGATACCAGATCAGAATCTAAAGCCCATTTTAGACCAGAAGTGACAACCGTGCTGCTTCGACACCTCTGCAGCTGAGCTGTGGTCACACACAAGCTCAGTTTCCTTCTAGTCTATTTCTTGCCTTATGCCATGACAGGCTTATCAGTGGTTTCTAGCTAGAAATAGTACAAAATACTACATTTATTCGGTAAAGTGTAGTTTATTAATCAAAACAGCACAACTCTGACTGCTGGGTCTATTTTAATGTGAAATTGGGATAAAGCATGATGTTTTAAACACAAACTAAAACTAGGACTAGGCTCCAGTGTGTTCTCAATGGCAGGTCCAGTTTGAATTTAATTTAGTACAAAACAGGTTTAGTATGAGTAGGACTGGTATGGTTACTGATAATTTGGGTAATATTGTGTACTGTGAGGAGAGATGTCAGTACTTCACTGAGAAAAGGGACTGCTCATGTACTACCCAAACCATGTCCATGTTCAAAGGCTGATTGATAGAGTTTATCAAAGTTCAAATAGCTTCTTATTGTGAGTAATGCAGGTTTTTGTTGTTTGTTTTTGACTCATTCAGTAAATCCAGAAATGCATATTACTCACAAAAAATCTTAAAGAACTTTTCTGCATAAGCAATGGTCCACAACAAATTATTGTGATGTGGAAGCTGAAAAAGCAAACAAAAAGCAGGTCCTCTCACTATCTATAAATTCTTGAATGTGTGTATATGTGTGTGTGGGTGTGGGTATGTGTGTGTGTGTGTGTGTGTGTGTGTGTGTTTGCATGCTTATAGTCTCTGGAGACATAAAGCAGACAGCATTCTGTAGTGACAGTGCATAATAGTTCAACATATATTTGCCAATAAAACAAATTTGATGCAATGAATAAAATATTAAGTACACAGGACATCATAAGATAGTGCAAACATAAAATATATCAAGCAATGAAAAAGTAATGCAAAAATGTGTATATGCGCAAGCTTTGAGGTGATTAACTCTATAAACTGCATTTTAAAACTATAAACTTAGAAAGAGGAGTTTGAGAATAAGAGTGAGGGGATAATATATCTGTTTGTTTCTCTCCTCTACATCAGACTCCACCCCCTTTGCTTTATAATGAGCATGTGTGTCTCCTATATGGTTTCACAGATGCAGCATCATGGTCAGTGTGGGGTTGTGGGATACATCACAAAGGAAGAAACAACCAGAGTCCTCACAGGTCAAAGGACATGATGGCACTGTGTGTGGTTTTGTATGTCTCTGTAAAGCTGGTGATGTGAACTTGAAAAGAAACATAAGAGCTCTGGCCAAGTTCATTTGTTCCCAGTTCCTCTCTGCTGGGTGGACATTAGGGTCTGGAGTACTGAAGTAATGCTGTGAGAGTTCTGGATTCAGTGTGTGTCCACAGTGGTAGTGGAGATCTTGGTGTAGAGTTGTCAGTGTGTGCTGGGAAGTCAGTGGTGTTTTCATAGAGACAAGGATGCTCAGTTTGTGTTTTCTCTTTACTGTACTTCCTCTCACTAAAGGTGAGTGTGAAATTTTCTCTTAATGCTGAGTGACATGAAACTGTACATATATGTGATAATCTAAAAATGTTATTAAAGTGAGTTGAATCATTCAAGATTTATTTGGCCAAATTAGAATCATAACCTGGCTGGTCTTAGAATGAAAAAATATGATTAAATGGTCCAGAATGCAAACAGACTATATCTTTGCATGAAGTAAAGTTTATTAACCAAAAATAAATCAAAAAGTCAAAAGATGTTATTTCAGAAAATGAAAAGACAGGTTAGGGAAAATGAAGGGAAAAAGAAATACAAAATAAATTGGTAAAAAGAGCTGGGAAAAGTTAAAGAGTAGGGCTAATTTTGTTGGAGCGCCTGGCACAGGACAAGGTGCTTTTTATAGCTTTTTATATCGTCTGAAGAAGATGCGTACTCTCTTCAACTTCTTGCATTCTGAGCCTTTATATTTGAAATAAAAGTAGAATTTTTAAACTGGTGTCCATGGAGTGGATGTATGTAAACTCTGATTATTGATGTGGTGCTTTGATGCTACTCACCAGCTGGGGTGTTCTCCACTTTGACTGCCTCTGTAATAGATTCCCCTACTCCACCCAGATCCTCTCTTACATCTACAGATGTTGTTTTTTTCCCCAAAAAATCAATAAAAATGCAATTACATAACAAAGTACAGGAACATATTTAAAGTGAGCAAACATCATGTCCTACTGTGTGTTCTTAATGTAAAGCTAGATTTATGCAAGAAAGTACATCTGCACCTTCTACATGTACACTGTGGTCCAAAGAGCAAATCTCTCCCGTTGACTCTATGATCATAATGTGTTCAGCAGTTATGCTCCGGATGGTACGAACCTCCTTACAGTCCTCCTGTTTCTTGAGTGAGAAATGAGAAATAATCAGTGATGAATTGTAAAGGAAATGAATCATCCATTGACCCCACCTGGGCAGTGGAAACTCCACTAATGGACAGCATATTTTGGATTGCCATCTGTACAAGTCAGGAAAATGTGAAGGCAAAATAAATAAAACCGTGGATGCAGTAAAAAAGATGTAGACACTTACACTTTCTCCCAGATTGGCACAGTAATGTTGCTTAAACCAAGCAATGGGAGCAGGGTCTCTATGACTCTTCTGGCTTCTGGTAATAATATTAATAATGAAGTTGTCCCTTGGCATCTAGAAAGGGCAGAAGAAAGCTCTACTGCACTGAATGATAATAAAGCTGTTTAGTTTCTTTTAAAAAGTTGAAACAGTTTGCATGTGTTTTTGGATATTTAAAAAAACCCTTTAATTTTTAAGAATTAAAGATTTAGTCCTAAGAAGTAATTAAATTTGAAATGAAAATTAGGCTTTGATTACAACACAGTTTTCTACAAAACAAGGCTTATTTTACATGCATTTGTGCACAGGATTACCTTTGTACCCCAGTTTCATATCTCTATATGGAAATGAGAAATCAAAGCCTGTAGACTTTATATATTTATATACAGTTATTATGTAACCGAACAAATGGCCACCCGTAGCTCAATTTCTTCTACAAATGTTAATAAATGTGAAACAAAGGTTGTCTGTTGTGCGACAGTGCATAATGGCCACACTCGTGGTCTTACAGAGGTTTTTCTAAAACAAGCCCATAAGTCACTTTCCCTTGTCTCAGTCAACGTATTTCATCTAATGGAGTTCGGTTACCCGAATATTTTCAGCTACGTCCCCTTTTATTTATCAAGGTTTCCTTTTGTTAGTTCATTCTCTACTCACTTATTTCGCATTTTAAAATATTTGTGCGGTCCGTTCAATTAAACAGCTGTGAGGGCCCGAGTGCCGCAGGTCCCACAAACTCCCTTGACGTAGACAGACGTTTATTAGAAGAACACGAATAACGAACACAGTGGCGCTCACACGAAACAGGCAAGATGAACATGAGCAACGTTGAACACACAAACATAAAGTGTACCACGTACGTGAACATTAGCGAGAACACAGACCGACAGGGATACACACACCAACCGGGGTTTAAACACACACAGACATTAGGAGAATAACCCGGTGCAGGTGTGTGTGACTACATAGTCGTGGTTTCACACAAGACCATGAACTCCCACTGCAGGCGGCGGGCCGTACCACGTGACTAGTGGGGCGGGGAGCTCACTATCAGCCCACTAATTAGTTCTCCGTTCAGTCAAAAGTTCTCTATCATTAAAATGTGTGTTCTCATTTTAAATTCGCATATTGGCTACATGTTTATAATACGATTCCTTTTTCAAATATTTAGTATCTGCCTTTGTAGATAAAACTAAATTCTACTTACGTTTTGTTTTCGTTCCTCAGTACCTCTTATGCGTGAAGAATTGTTTGTAGTCTCTGTTGATGTTTTGTCTAAAATGATCGTCATCGGCAAATCCACTCAGTAAACTGATCTGGGTTCAGAAATAGAATGACACAAATTCTGACATAATCGAGCGCTAAATTCTGTTCAGTGGTTGTTTAGAACAATGAAAAAAGTGCAGCTGAAATGACATTATAGTCTCATATCAGAAATCACACTATCACATTTTAAAATAATTTCCCCCTCTTTATGCCATCATTTTGTTATCAGGCTCAGATTAAAAAATCTAAATAAATAAAGTAAATATAACCTATACATGTAAACTATATATTAATTAATTAGTAATCATTCCACATAGGTACAATTCACTCACTCTGTATTCGTTATAATCCAAAGTCATTTGAACACTCATTAAGGATCAAAATGCAACCTAAACAACAACTATAATAATAAATTCTTAAGAAATTATACAATTTTAACTGAAAATTAGGCTTATTAATCACAGTACAATGTTCAACAAAACGGCTTATCTTTACTCTGGTGTTTCAGTACTAAGGCTACGCAGTTATGCAAACACTTTCTTGCATAATATATGCTTATATTATGAAATTGAGAAACTAGACAAACAGAATTAAATGCTCCATTCATTACTGATTCAAATGGTTTATTATTTTTTAAAAATATATTTTTAAAAAGTGCAGGATTGTAGCCCCAAAATAACCTGCACATGGTTTTACAGGGGCTATTCCAATATGTGTTTTATAACACAACGTTTTGATCACATCTTCACAAAGGTTAATTACTGCTGAAAAGAAATAAGGTTAGCATACATTTTTTAATTTTCTTATAGCCTATAAAGAACACCCAACCAAACAACCTAGCTACAAAGAGACAAGGATAAAAACGTCATTACATGTATTATATAGGCATACAGATTTGAAATTAATGTGGCAAATGCAGTGGACAGGATCTAGTCTAGAATTCATCATCTGTTGAAGCATCTGTGGTGACATCCTCATATGGGTCTTCAATGTCTTCATGAGTCGCACCATAACCTGCCTCCTTTAGGTGGTGTGTTTCTTTCACAGCTACCAGGTCTGTCTTCAGCTCTTCAAGCTTTGGTAATACAACACTGTGCAGGCCACAGTAAGCTTGAGTAGAAATTCCTGAAGGGTAGTTTAAAAAAAAAAAAAATCAAACTGGGTAATAAAAGCACCATGAAAAAATACCACAACACAATCTACAATCTAACAACCAAACATCACACCCCCTCAAAAATAAACACAATCACATTCTGAATGCAAGATTATATATAATCAGGTCATAAACACAACATGAATAATTAACTGATCATATTAATAGGGCTTTGAAAAGTAGGATCCAGTGTAGAGTCACGTATGAATGCTGGGAAACAAAGTATCTATCAGTATGGCCCTTTGTAGGAAAGATGATCTGTAAAACAGTTCAAGAACATATATGTAAGGCAGGCTTGAACCCAGCTCAGCTAAGTGATAACACCAATAGCCTATTGGGTGAGCAGCCACGCTCTAACAAAGATGGCCCCTGTCCAAAACAGTTAGGTCTTGAATCAGGTAAAACAAAAGGAAAAAAACTAAACACCATGCCAAGCATGGAAAAAGGGAGAACAAAGGACGTAACGGGAAGATATGGCAAGCCCGATGCACTGAGGAAAACCAAACTAAAATTTCCCAAACAAGACCAGAAAACAGGGAACAACTTGAATGGGTAAGGGAAGCCTTGGGAGAGAGACAGACTCGAGAGGGAAAACTGGAGAGGGGAGGTGTAAAAACACAAACACCCTCACAGATAAGAAGTGAGGTGTAGCAGGAAGGCTCACGGATCTCAATACCTGAAGTTACCAGCTAAGAGCTTGGCTCAAACAACCAGCTCTGAATGACTGGGTCATCGGGCTTTTATTAGGTCTAACCCAACTGTTGGGTGTTAAACCTGATTAGTGGTGTGGTTGACTTGAGGCCTCCCTCTGGTGGCCGGAGGGGCCTTGGCCTGGTGCCAACCCTTACTATATGAAGTGAACTGCATTAACAAACAAAGCTCAAATTGTTGCCTAAATGGAGCAACCAAATTACTCAGTTATAACTATCATTGTTATAAGGATAGTGAATGTCATTAGAACAATGCTAAAAATCATATCATATTAATGTAAATATTTATTAATCTAACAAGCAAATGTGGTGGAGTCTGACAGTAAGGTGTGTTTCTACAGGTTGCGTATTGGAACACAACAGGGAGACAAAACACATCACTGCACACACAGGAGACTCAGTACTGCTACCCTGCAGCTGCATAGATTTGCTTGCCAAACCTGAGAGTTTCACCTGGAAGAAATACCACCCAAAAAGAAAAACATGGGATGTGATCTCCAGTGAGAGTGAACAGTACAGAAACAGAGTTCAGCTAGGTACTGCTCACGCTCCAGGAAATCTCTCTCTACTCATATCACACCTGACAGATGAAGATGAGGGAGATTACGATTGTATGCATAAGGAATATGAACAACTATACATCAAACTCACTTTTAAAGGTAAGTAACTTAGGTCCATATTCTTAGTGCATTGATAATCTCATAAATAAACTGAACTTTAGCAAACTAGTGTTACATTATACCTGTAGCACCTGTTACACCTAAAGAGCACTCTTAGACCATCAAAGGCTGATATACTGGACATAGTATGAATGCTACAGGTCACTTGGGTAGTGTTTTCTCACTGATGTGGCTTGGTGTGATGGGACAGGTAAGGCCAGATGCTCGCGGATGTAGAGAGAAATTTATTTTGTTCCAACTTTGTGATGGGTGAACAGGCCAGGGTCAAAACAAGGAAAGGCAAGGCAGGGGTAATCCAAATCATACAGGTAAACAGTCCGAGTCCAACAACCAAAGAGCAATAACAAACCAAGCAAACTATACAAACGGGGTAGGAAAAAATCAGTAGTCTGGAGAGCAAAAAACACAGTCGAAACACGGGAAAGCAATCAAGGAAATAACGCTCAGTATGCACAGTCGAAACTAGTGGCAATACCTCAGAATGCTGGTGAGGTCTAAAGAGGTGGGAAGTAGAAAACAGGTGCTGTCAATATTCTGGTGATGAGGATCTGAATTAATGTGTATGATTGGATGAGTCCTTGACCTTGCGACGAATGGCATGTTGGGTGTTGTAGTGTGCTTGGAGTTCGGTCGACGTTACACTTGGTAGGTGTTTGTTTGGAAAAGGACAGCTAAAACAAGTCCAGGGTAAATATACATTTCATCCATTTTTATAGGGGTGTATTTGTGGTTAAAGTGGTCTTGTACTTTAAAAATACTTGACTGGGATTTATATTATGACTTAATCTTCTGGAAACAATCCATAATGTCACTGACCCTCATTTTGTCTTTCATGTTATTTCTAAAGTGTATAGTTGGACTATGACAGTATCAATAAACTGCCAGTGTAAAATTGTTTCCCAGCCACACTACATCTTATACACCCAAAGTGACAGAAATGTCATGTTTTTGATTCATTGCTTAGTACTAGATGTGTTCCGTTGTCCAAATAACTTTTTTATCTATTTTACCTCATAATGACATTTTTCTTAAAGAGTTATGCGTCCTAACTATGACCATCCACAAACAGTAAGTAGGAACTGTGTGAACTGAAACCTCAAACTACTGTGGTTGGGGAAACACTGTTTTGCACTGGCATTTTGATATCATAGTCAGCACATGTCAACATTTATGAAAAATACAAATTTGATGTAAAATGTATTACTTCACAAAATGACAGATATCCACTGTTTTTGACTTAGCATCTTGTACTAGATGTGCTCCCAGTTGTCCAAATACATATGTTTTACCTCAAAATTGTTATGTTTTATTAACTTTCAAGTCCAAAATCATGTGTCCTAAGGAAGTACCAGCATCAAACTATTTCTCAGTCACACTAGTTTGACTAAAGGCTTTATAACAAAATGACAGAAGTGATCTGTTTTTGACTCATCTCACCCAATATTAGATGTATTTCCAATTGTCCAAAGACATGTTTTACCTGAAAATTGCATTTTTCTTCATGTGTCCTGACTATGACAGTCAATAAAGTGATAGTGCAAAACTGTATTTCCCAACCACAGAAGTCTAATTACAGGCTATACAACCACATTGACAGCTTTTTGGTCAACATACAAAACAAATTTAAAATATATATTTTAAATACTTCTAATACTTCATTGGGAATTTTATTTTGACATAATTTGATTTGTTTTGTGGCCGTATCACAATGCTCAAGAGGGATAATTCCATTGCATTAGTGCTAACTCTATAATATAACACCATTACTTGGAAAGTCAACACTTCATTATAAAAATTAGTTTTTAAATAAACTTTTAAACATGCGCTGATGAGCTTGTTCACCTGCCCCCCCCCCTCAGGTACAATCACGTCTACTAGTGTCACGAATGTAAACCATCCTGAATGTTCCTATACACATTTATAATGGGTCAGTACTGTAGCCAAACTTGCAAACACAAGTAGTACTAAAGCAGTACACCATCTTATGTTAACAAACACATGTTCCTCTCCAGGGATCTCAACAACAGAATTTACATCAAGATTTGATGGCAAAACAAGTGCAAAGGCTCCAGCTGACGCTTCCACTACTGACAGTGCAAAGACTCTGACTGACGGTAACATGCATTTACTGCATATCCACATGGTCTCCTAATATCTTAAAAAGCAATTAAAATGCATGCTGTGTAAAAACACAAACACTAATACGCACAGAAATACACATAACATTTGCATAACGTTTGCCTTCAGATGTCCAAAACCCTGCTGGTGATCTATTATATATTCTCATGACTACTGCTGTGGGAGCTGTCCTCCTCCTGCTGCTGGGTCTCGTGGGGGTCTTGTGCTGGAGATACAAAGGTACACACACACACACACACACACACACACACACACACACACACACACACACACACACACACACACACACACACACACACACATGCATGCATACAAGTTGTGGGTCACACTGTCTGGTTTTCTAATGTAGTCCAGAGACATGGACAAACGAGGCTAAGAAAGGGGCAAACAGAAGAGAAGAGAGAGCAGGAGACACAGGTGAATGCTCACATACCATCCACTGTAACATAAGAAAAACAACCTCCGCATCATTACTGGCACACGTCCTTCAAGGTCAAATCTTCCATGGTGTGTGTGTGTGTGTGTGTGTGTGTGTTTTTACAGGATTGTTCTGCTGTTCTTTGTTCACCTGTTCAAGTGAGTGCTATTTTGTATCTGAATAGTGGGGGGGGGGGGGGTTCAGATGATACAACACAATTAGTACAATACCGTTCAAATAACGGATCACATACATCACGTACAGCACTTTTTAAATTTATTTATTTTTTTTTATAAGGAAAACCATCTTTGGGAAACAGGTTGTGAAGTTCAGGTTTTGTTGAAGCAGTAACAAATACCTGAGCAGAGGGTTTTATACAGATAGTGTGTGGGGTCCATGGTGAGTTTTTGATACAAAGCAGCTCTTGATGAATGTTTTTGATGATGGCTGTTGTGATCTCCAGTTTGAAATCAGTGGAGATGGTGGTGTGTAGGAAGCTCAGACTCCACATCACTTACTGTACTGAGTTACAAAGGGAGATGGACAGATGTCTTATTTCAGAAATGTATCATTCATCTCTACTGCTTTTTGCATGTTGACCTCCAAGTTGTTTTCAGTGCACCACAAAGCCAGACGAGCCACTTGACTCCACTAGCAGTCAGTGTTGCTAACGAGTCCTGTTAGGGTCATTTGCTTGATGATAGCTGGAGATGCACTTGTTGGTGTAGCAGGAGAAGAGGAGGACTGAGAGTGTCCAGCCTTGAGGAACCCCAGTGCTGATGGATAGGGGCTCTGACAGATAAGGTTCCAGGCACACAAGCTACCTTCTATCTCACAGGTAGTTGAAAATGCCCTGACAGACGTAGGGTTCCACTCTCAGTTGTGTTGAAAGCTGAGCTGAAGTCTACAAACATGACTCTGTCATAGGATCCTAGAAGGTCCAGATGAGTACAGACATAGTGTTGATTGTGACTGGGCATAGTGTAGATTGCTCTGTAAAACTATATCAGTCCAAGGAGGTGGGAGTGATGGACTTGACGTAAAACAGAACCAGCTTCTCAAAGCATTTCTTGACTACTGATGTTAAAGCTTCTGACCTGTAGGTATTAAGGCGGGTTATATTGTCCCTCTTTAGACAAGGATTATTTACCATTAAATTCTACATGTGTTTCACTTCACCTCTGTCCTTATGGAGCACAGCTCTTATCACTGCATTCATATGAAAACGGGTCTTCTGGACATGTACCAGTGATTTCACACCACATATAGCATATTGTTGTTGCCCTTTGCATGATGGTCATAGGTGCATAAAGGTTATTGGTGCATTTGAATTGTGCATTTGTGTGCATGTATAGACTCCTATATACAGTATTTTTGTGAAAGTGTACTTTAGTGTTCACACAAGTTTGCTAATTTTCCATTTCTGTGTTTCTACAGGAAGATTCGAGTGTCCTATACGC
Organism: Electrophorus electricus; assembly: GCF_041902795.1. Classification (NCBI taxonomy): domain Eukaryota; kingdom Metazoa; phylum Chordata; class Actinopteri; order Gymnotiformes; family Gymnotidae; genus Electrophorus; species Electrophorus electricus. Next base: position 9,426,699 of record NC_137498.1, read on the forward strand.
AACTGTAAATCGAAAAGCGAAATGCAAAACAGCACAAGAACAGGTGTGCATCATACTGAATGTGTGTTTTGTAAACATGTGTGTTATGTAACAATTGTTAATGTGTTATTCCTACAGGATGATATCACTTACTCCACTGTAATACACAGTCAGAAAACCAAACCAGCATCCACTCCAATGGATAATGCAGATTAAACAGAATATGCCAGCATCAAATTAAATTCAAATTAAGCACACACTCTCACACACACACACACACACACACACACACACACACACACACACACACACACACAAACACACACAAACAAATGCAATCAAGCAAATGGACAAAAAATAAACATACAAAAACATATATGGTAGCCAGTAAATAGCAAGTATTTTATTTGTTTCTTCACTGTAAATGCCTCATTAGGGGTTAATCTGCTGAAAGATGATTTGAATACTTCTGTGAATTATTAGCTTTTTTGCATGTAATTTATTAGTAGTAGTGCTTTTGGCTTTAATGAAATAAAAAATGATGTGTAAATGTTCACGGTACGGCCCCTCCTCCCAGACGTCTTTTTCTGTGTGTGTCGCCCTGTGTTTCACACCTGCTCCTCATTTTGTGTCATCACTGTGCGTGAGTAATTTGTGTCATTTCTGTGCGTGAGTATAACTCTCATGTTTAGTAGTGTATGTTGTTATTGATTGACCATGTATTAGCCTATGTGCTACATTGTCTGTTGTCTGGTGTTAATAAACGTAACTTTTGTCGGCTCATTCGTGCGTCCTGCCTAGCCTCCGTCGTTACATAAATGTGCATATCATTTTATGTCAAGTGCTTTATTGTTGACTGTAGCCATTACTTCACTGTGAGAATTTATTTCTGTTTTAAAAATAAAGAGCAAAAGCCAGATGAGTGTGGTTTCTATTTTTACCTGCTTAAAATGACACATTACACCTTTATAGAGGTGAGGCACTAAAATGAGTTTAGACTGTGTACTGAGTTACCAGTCTATATGTACACCTGCTCCATAGGTATGACTGTAGAATTAGTTTAGGCTATAAGACATGACACTGTTTCATGGGTTTCTAAATCTCTGAAAGTGTAGGTGGGATGTTTTTCATCAAATTACCTAAATTATTGCAAATTCCATTAGCATTAAAATGTCTTGCCACTGGAAATGACAAATTCTTAATTCTGATGGTCCAAAGGTGTTCAACAAAACAATCAGCAAACATTCTCTTGGTTCCTCCAATATACAGATGAATACATCTCTTGCAAAAGATAAAATAGACCACTCCTGGAGTAATGCATGAGGAGGAATAGGTGATAAAAACGGATCCTTTTATTTTAGTTATTATATTGTCTTTGTTAATAAGGTTTTATGAAGCACATCTAGAGCAGGCTACAGTACCAGTTATTATTATTATTATTATTATTATTATTATTATTATTATTATTATTATTATTATTATTCAACGGGTCATTTACCTGTCTTTAAGGGCATGCCTGTTTGTTAGTTTATTATTGATTATACACACACACACACACACACACACATATATATATATATATATATATATACAGAGAAATTTCAGACAGCGACCCTTCATAAGCTGTGTAAGCAAAGTGCTTAAGAAGTTGTATATTTTTCTATAGATATCCACTCGACATCTTTAACTACAGTACCTTGCAGCTGCTTCCCAAGAATCTTCAAGTGCACAAGTGCTTCAAGTTTCCAGAATGAATGTATTTAGAAGTATCTAGATAACACTTCCCCTTTGGTCAAACACACATCACTTATGAAAAGCAAGACAATGTAATTTGGTACAGCACCTTTCATCCACAATAGCAATTCAAAGTGCTTTGCACAAATATATAGTAGCAACAAAGAAAAAAAACATTAAAATAATATGAAAGATGCTAATAAAAAGGACACCATGTACACAAGGTACAGGATGGCAACACTGTCAGTGAAACGATAGATAGATAGATAGATAGATAGATAGATAGATAGATAGATAGATAGATAGATAGATAGATAGATAGATAGATAGATAGATAGATAGATAGATAGATAGATAGACTTTGACAATAGAATTTGGCAAGAGCTGATTACATGTGACTGTGATGCATCACTTTAAGTAGTGTGTTAAGCCGTCCAAAATGAGCTAAACTTTAAAAATACATGATGCAATCTGGTTTATGAGAATACATTAGAATTATTTGGTTCAGTTAACCAACTGCCATCAAATCTATTGGTAATCTTGCTGGTATTTAATTATGTTTATCAGGGATATTTTGTACATAGGCTTGTCCTAATTCTACAAATTGGAGTCAGTTTCCCAACAGAGTCATGCAATAACATAAAACAGCAGAGTGCCACTTTAAATACTCCTAACAATATAATGCTGTACATTGAAACTGAACCTAAATTAGTCAATGATGTGTTTATGTACTACTGTGGTTAAAGCAAAACTCTCTCATTAGTTGCATAAATTAATGTGTTTCTGCAGGCTACACACTGGACAGCACAAGGGAGATCAAATATATCATTGCTTACACAGGAGATTTAGTACTGCTGCCCTGTTCCTGCACTGACCTACACACAAAATCTGAGTTTCACCTTGAAGAAACACAACACTAAGAGAAACACATGGGACATGATCTCCAGTGAAAGTGAACAGTACAGAAACAGAGTTCAGCTGGGTACTGCTCACTCTCCAGGAAATCTCTCTCTCCTCATATCACACCTGACTGAAGGGGATGGGGGAGTGTAAAGGTGTTATCTTAAAAGGAGAGAATATAAAGACACCGTACTCACCATTAAATCTCTATCAAGCACAGTGATACTGTCATCATTAGACTGAACCCACAACTTTTGACTGTTCCAGACCTTCTGTGTTAAACTGTGTTTAGAGCAGTACTATAAGCAGATGTTACTCAAATGCACCATTTGTTGTAATGAATGCCGTTAGGGTTGCAAGCAGTCAGCACTGAGGTAGTAGATGACAATTTTAATTTTAGATTAAAACTGCAGCTATGAACTTACTTGAGCCGTTAACACACGTAATACATAAAACTCTCTCTGAACAAGCTTCTCTCACTTCTCCATTCTGAGAGTGTAGGGATCACTGCAGAAAATCACTCCAGATGAAGCATCTGGGTCAAAGCATTTAGGTGGTGTCATTTTGCTTTTTAATTGAAATCGAAAACATACCCCAAACTAGCACGGCCTCCTGTTGGGTCTACATGAGCTTATGGAGGGTGTCTGTGGTGGTTCAGTCTGCAGTCTGGCAGGGAACGTGTAGATGGAGAACGTCACTGCTTACTCGGTCCTGCAGCCCTGCTCTTGACTCGGTCCTGCTGCCCTGCTCCTGCACTGACCCACACACCAGACCTGAGAGGTTACACTGTGCCAGGCACAGTTCAACCAGAAACAGGTGGAGTGAGAGTGAACAGTACAGAAACAGAATTCACCTGTACTGCACACTCTCTAAGAAATCTCTCTCTACTCATATCACACCTGACTGAGGAGGATGGCGGGCTGTACTTATGCAATCATAAAGGAGCTCAAAACAGATACATCAGGCTCAATGTACAATGTAAAACATATATCAGTGGGCTTGTATGTTTAAAAATGCCCATAAAAAGTATAACTTTTTAAACATAGCATAGCTTTTAAATAATGACTAGAGATAATGTGTGCAATATGGCTCAGGGCCAACTGTCTCCTAAATGAGTAAAAGGATTATTTCATCTTCATTTTCAACATTCAGAGTTGTCTTTGCGCTGCACCACCCCTCACTCCTCAGTGTTGTTACAGTCTCTCCTCAGACTCTGCCCTACATCCCTCTTTGCTTTGGTCACCGTGATCTTCCACCACATCATCGTGGCTGTGGTCTACTGTACCAAGAGGACCAAAGCTACAAACAACATAAACAAGCTGTTGTAGTATCACCATGCCTCCTGAAATTAAGAATTTATCATCCATTTTACCTCAGCATCAGTTCCTGCCACACTGATGGAGATGGAACAGACAACAGACATTAACAGGCCCACTACAGACCTACACACTTTCTCAATGTACCGTCTATGGACCTAAATACTTGATCAGAAGGACAGCCAAAGAGCTACACAACTGATCCTATCTGGGTAACCCTTTATTTGGATTGTCTGAATTTAGACATTCAACAGACCATCTCTAGACTATTGACTGTTCAAAGTTATGAATATCTTATTAACCAATTCTCAACAACATGTGAGTAGAGGCTTATCTATCTTTCAGCATGTCTTATATTTCACCAATAGAGTGCATGTTCCTTATCAACTAAAAGCAAGGAATTATAGTATAGATAGGATAGGTGAATAGATGTTGCAAATAACCATCAAAATATCTCTAGAGATTGTCTAGCCTGCACTGTATAGATGAACAACTGTTCAATTAATTTTTATTGAAATTTAAAGTTCAGTTACACTACAGTGCATATAAATGAGACATTGCAGTTTCTGAGGAGTATTATATTTATTAAAATTTTTACCTTCTCCAGTAAAGTACTGTTTTGATAGTTCCTCTTTTTTATATAAACTGTTTATACACTATTTTTAAACATGTATTAATCATTGTTAGATTAATAGTCCATCAAAATGAAATTCTCTTTTAGTCCTCCAGATGGAATTGTTTCTCCATGGTGAGGCCAAGGTTTCTGACAGAGTGTAGAGGACAACATAGTCACCTGGAACATACTGCCTCTTTAAATTTATTCAGACAATTCAGTCTGTCTTTGTAGACATTTCGTTAGTAGTCTATAGACTTATATACTTATAACTTAGCCAGTTTAGCTTTCATTTTAACACTCGATGCACTGCTTCTGGTGTGAAATGGGCTTAAGGCCTACTTTGTTGTAAAAATGTCTTTATTAGATCAACTTGTTGCAAGTTCAGATGTAACACTTTGCAGATGTAAGTTCAGAGGTAATACTTTTAAAGTCTCTTAGCTCTTCAGAAAATCCTCCCGTACCTCCCAGCAAAGGTCAAAGTGCATTTGGTTCAATTTATCTGAAGAAATGTTTTACTTATCATAATAAACATAAGCAATCTTACCTGTGGACTTCAAGGACTTTTCCTAATGAATAGTGTTTCTCGTCATTTCTTGTCATTGCATGTACAGGTAGAATGAGATGAGTGCAACACTTTTTTCTCTCAGTTACTCAGAGACTCTTTGGACTAGACCAACCACTTCTTTACATATAAAGCTTACATCTGTCTTCTAATTAGTCATGCCATTTAAAAATGATTACACATGACATCCACTTATTTAGTTGAATAGAAGAAGTCAGATGTTGCAACTGACCTCAATCCTGGGGACGGTCTCAGCACAGATCAGGGATGGTTGCAGCATGTTACATATACATTATTTTTACTTTTGCTTTTTGCCTCTTAATTAAATCTTAATTAAATTAAAACTAGAAACAGACTTCCTGGCCCAAGAGTTCAAAGTGTCATGCCCAGCAAGGTTGCTTTAAACCTGAGCACACTTCAGACCGTTTCAATCTGTAAATCTTTCCAGACCCAAGAGGTCACAGAATCATAGCCAGCAAAGTAGCTCTGGGCCTGGGCACACTTCAAGCAGTTTGACCCTTTAAATAAAACTAGAAACAGACTTCCTGGCCCAAGAGGTCACACAGTCAAGCCCAGCAAGGTTGCTTTAAACCTGGGCACACTTCAGACCGTTTCACTCTTTAAATCATTCAAAGCACCACATTTCAAGGCCCAAGAGGTCACAGAATCATGCCCAGCAAAGTAGCTCTGGGCCTGGGCAGACCATGCAGTTTGACCCTTTAAATAAAACTAGAAACAGACTTCCAGGCCCAAGATGTCATACGGTCATGTCCAGCAAAGTAGCGCTGGGCCTTGGCACACTTCACGCAGTTTGACCCTTTAAATAATACTACAACCAGACTTCCAGGCCCAAGAGGTTTCACAGTCATGCCCAGCAAAGTACGTTTAAACCTAGGAACAAATCAGACCCTTTCTGTCATTCAAAGCAATGGGCCTGCAACTCACAACTACATGCACAGTGAAGCGTACCCTCACCCAGCCACACTACGCCACCTTGCCCCTCCTGGAACAACCACACCTTCAGGGCACCACACGGCAATCTGTCATGCCCAGCAAACTGCAACCTCACCCAGCCAGGCCACACACCATCTCCCATTGTACCGTCCAGGGACGCACCCCTCCACAAACCTGGCGAACACGCACGCACGCACACTCGCAAGCACACACGCGCACGCACGCACACGTGCACACACACGCACGCACACACTCGCACACACTCGTAGCGTGAAAACGGTGGGTCCGATCCGCGTACCACTCAAAGGTGATAACAGGGGAGATGCAGCCCTTTCCAAAGAGCCATGAAGAGACTTTCTACTCCCAAGGAGCCCAGAGATATTAACCGATAAACCGTTACGCTCCAGATGGATGAGCGTGAAGCGCATGCGCAGTTGCAACGAATTGGAGGAGAAAGTTTATTAAACAAACACGCTGACTTTGAACATTCACATCTAGGTTGGGCCAGGTCCAAATGGCCTGCAACTCGGTGCGCATCACCTCCATGACTGTCCCTAATGAACGCCACCTGCCACGCGTTCGTCCCGTCCCTGGCGGCTTTAAAACATTGTAGCGTGAGAACGGCGGGTCCGATCCATGTGCCAGTCAAATTCGATTACAGGGGAGATGCAGCCCTTTCCAAAGAGCCATGAACAGACTTTCTACTCCCAAGGAGCCCAGAGATATTAAGCCGCAAAGACGTCCGGCATGCGCCTTTTCTCCGCCGCCCGCAACGTTGAAAAAATCGTAGCGTAAGAACGGTGGGTCCGATTTGGATGGCGCTAGCACCGCCTGAAAGCTGAGATCCAGAGCTTTCCAACCAGCCCACGTGCATCTCTCTTCTCCAAAGTAGTGGAGAGATATGAAAGATTAAAAGGGGAAAAGAATAAAATCCGCGTCGGTTTTAAATTCGCAGGCTACCTGCGTTGAAGGCAACGAAAACGAGTATGTGACGGAAAGGCTTCCATACCCAATGGGTCCAGCCCTCGTTCCCAGTTGGTAGCTCAAAGGCCGTGCATATTCGATGCCGCATGGCCCCTGGGGCTCATGTTTTCAAGGGTCGAAGGGCGCCTGTGCTGATGACCAGCGACCTAGCTCCGTGCCCGGGCACAATTCCGACACTTTGACCCCCTTCAAGTGAATGGATAGATGGAAAGAAACATACTTCCAGGCCCACCGTGTCACATCAACCATGCAGGGCAAAGTGGCTTCGTCCCTGGGCACACTTTCTTGTGAATTGAGCCTTTAAATAATACAGGATCCAGACTTCCAATGCTCTCTAAATCACATGCCCAGCAAAGTAGCCTTATACCTGGGCACACAATTGTGACCATTTGACCCTTTAAATCATACTACAACCAGACCTCCAGGCCCACCAGGTCACAAAGTCATGCCCAGCAAAGGAGCTCTGGGCCTGGGCACACCATCACATTTGACCCTTTAAATAATACTACGACCAGATTTTTGGGCCCAAGAGGTCATAGCAGCAAACCCAGCAAATCAGCTCTGGGCCTGGGCATACTTCAGGCCATTTGACCTTTTAAATAATGGAAACATTAGACCTCCAGGCCAAAGAGGTCACACAGTCATGCCCAGCAAAGTAACTCTGGGCCTGGGCACACTTCACACAGTTTGAACCTTTAAATAATACTACAACCAGACTTCCAGGCCCAAGAGGTCACACAGTCAGGCCCAGCAAAGTAGCACTGGGCCTGGGCACACTTCATGCAGTTTGACCCTTTAAGCAAAACTAGAAACAGACCTCCAAGCCCAAGAGGTCACAGAATCATACCCAGTAAAGTAGCTCTGGGCCTGGGCACACTTCAGGCCATTTGACGTTTTATATAATGGAATCACCAGACCTCGAGGCCCAAGAGGTCACACAGTCATGCCCAGCAAAGTAGTGCTGGGCTAGGGCACACTTCATGCACTTTGTGCCTTTAAATAATACTACAACCAGATTTCCAAGCCCAAGAGGTCACACAGTCATGCCCAGCAAAGTAGCTCTGGGACTGGGCAGACCATACAGTTTGACCCTTTAAGTAATACTACAACCAGACTTCCAGGCCCAAGAGGTCACACAGTCATGCCCAGCAAAGTAGCTCTGGGACTGGGCAGACCATACAGTTTGACCCTTTAAGTAATACTACAACCAGACTTCCAGGCCCAAGAGGTCACACAGTCATGCCCAGCAAAGTAGCTCTGGGCCTTGGCACACTTCACGCAATTTGACCCTTTAAATAATACTACAATCAGATTTCCTGTCCCAAGAGGTCACACAGTCATGCCCAGCAAAGTAGCTCTGTTCATCACAATAAGGAGCAGGAAATGGATAAATAGGATGACCGAGCACCCCTCCCTGGGGGAAGTGAAGTTTAGATATATGGAACAGAGTCAGTCTACCCCTTTAGAGCTTTCGGTTTAGAGCATTAGCTCTCACACAGCTGTGTTTTGTATGTCTTATTTTCTTTATTAAATTACTCTCTTAATCACGTCTGACTTGCTGTTTATTCAAAATTCCACCACACCAGGAAAGGTGGGCTGGAATACCTGTTTACAGCTGCCAGAAGTTGGTCGACTCCATGCAACACAGATCTGAAGCAGTTCTCAGAAACAGTAGTTATACAACTAAATATTAGTTTAGTGATTCACAACAATGCTAAATCCTAAAGATTTTTCAGTTTATACAGTAAATATTTTAGTTTGTGAAGAAAAAATGCTAAATGATTACACATGACATCCACTTATTTATAGAATAGAAGAAGTCAGATGTTGCAACTGACCCCAACCCTGGGGACGGGCTCAGCCCAGATCAGGGACGGTTGCAGCATGTTACATATACATTATTTTTACGTTTGCTTTTTGCCTCATCTTAACTGATCCCTTGGCTGCAGGCTTCTCTCTTTTTTTAGGAAGTGGGAATAAGATTGGTGTGAGAGATGGTGAAGTCCAGGTCCAGTGGCCCTGACTATATATGAGACTCTTCCCAGAATACTGAAGGGAACTCCTCAAAATACTGAAGGCCTCCTCCTCACTTTTGGTGTAGCCTACTGAAAACAAAGTGAACACAATGTCTGCTTTTATATGATTTATTCACTTATTCACGTTATGCCACCCCCTACATGCAGGTATAAGAAAATACAAATCTTTTGTTTGTTGTGACGGCCCAAGTGCCACAAGGCAAGGAGCAGGAAGCACAGACGTCTCTTGACGAAGACATGCATTTACTAAACGACCATTAACACCAACCTGAGCACGAACAAAGACCCACAACCACTCCAGTGACAGATGTGTTTAAATACATTCATAAATGATGCAAGTACAAAGGGGCAGATGTGCTGGACTGAACTAACAGCACTTAGGGAGCCATTTTGGGTCCATCCCACTGGGCCGCCACATCTCTGTGACAACGGACCGAGCCAACTTAAGTAAGAATGATGACATTTTCACTTATAATGTGAGACTGTTAAGGAAGAAAGAGGACACACCAAATGACTTTTAAAAACTTATAAAACCCTACTGCCTCCCTATATTTGTTGTGTGTGTTGGGGATAGAAGTTTGTCAAAGCTTCATTTGAATACACTTCATCTCCACTGTAACTGTAGTTGTCAGAACATTCAGTAGACTGTATTGAAGAGTGTGTACGGTGTGTATCAGCAGTCCTGCTTTAGCTGTGTGTAGTGTGTGTGTAACTCAATAAGAATGCAGGTGTGTGTTTATCTGCTCCTTACTGCTGATGGTGAGTGTGACTTTCTCTCTACATCTGTAGATCATCAAATATCTACTCAGTAGCTACTTTATAAGAAACACTGAAAACATCTAGTAGGAGTCTAGTTAGAGACGACATGCCATATATTTCTGATAACGTATAAGAGGCACTCCATGTTATCTGAACATATAAGAATTTGAACAATTACGATTTACTGTTTAGACTGCCATCAGTCATAAAACCAAATTTTGAAATCAATGTATTATTGTGGTGCAATTAAATCTCATGAATATCAGCTGCAGCACTCAGGCTGCTGCCCTGTTCCTGCACTGATATACACACCAGACCTGAGAGCTTCACCTGGTATAAATACAACACAAACAGAAACACATGGGAAGTGATCTCCAGTGAGAGTGAACAGTACAGAAACAGAGTTCATACTTATAACTGACCACACTTTTCTATTCTTGCAGAGGCTCCATATAAACCTGTAACTCTTACTCCAGTGGACACTGACACATCAAGTCCAACAGCTTCAACTAAACCTACTACAACAATGACGTCTCCAAATGGTTATAAGTTATTAATTTCATCAACTACTACTGATGGTAAGATTAATTTATTTAATAGTATTCTCCAATCAACACCATAAAATGATTCCCCACTAAATACTACTACTACTAACAATAATAATAGTAAGTGACATCAACATTTAATTCCTTAATGCAGGTCACTTCGTATAGGATATATTTTGGGGCTACAATCCTGCACTTTTAAAAAATAATAAACCATTTGAAGCGGTAATGAACGGAGCATTTAATTCTGTTTGTCTAGTTACTCAATTTCATAATATAAGCATATATTATGCAAGAAAGTGTTTGCCTAACTGCATAGCCTTGGTACTGAAACACCCGAGAAAGATAAGCCTTGTTTTGTTAAACATTGTATTGTGATCAATTAGCCTAATTTTCAGTTAAAATTGTATAATTTCTTAAGAATTTATTATTGTTGTTGTTTAGGTTGCATTTTTATCCTTAATGAGTGTTCAAATGGCTTTGGATTATAACGAATACAGAGTGAGTGAATTGTACCTATGTGGAATGATTACTAATTAATTAATATATAGTTTACATGTATAGGTTATATTTACTTTATTTATTTCGATTTTTTAATCTGAGCCTGATAAAATTATAGCGTAAAGAGGGGGAAATGATTTTAAAATGTGATTTATAATATGAGACTATAATGTCATTTCAGCTGCACTTCTGTCATTGTTCTAAACAGCCACTGAACAGAATTTAGCCCTCCATTATGTCATAATGTGTGTCATTCTATTTCTGACCCCAGATCAGTTTATTGAGTGGATTTACCGATGACGATCATTTTAGACAAAACATCAACAGAGACTACAAACAATTCTTCACGCGTAAGAGGTACTGAGAAACGAAAACTAAACTAAGTAGAACTTAGTTGACTGCTGGGAAAACTAAGTAGAATTTAATTTTATCTACAAAGGCAGATACTAAATATTTGATAACGGAATCGTATTATAAACAAGTAGCCAATATGCGAATTTAAAATGAGAACACACATTTTAATGATGGAGAACTTTTGACTGAACGGAGAACTAATTAGCGGGCTGATAGTGAGCTCCCCGCCCCACTAGTCACGTGGTACGGCCCGCCGCCTGCAGTGGGAGTTCATGGTCTTGTGTGAAACCACGACTATGTAGTCACACACACCTGCAGCGGGTTATTCTCCTAATGTCTGTGTGTGTTTAAACCCCGGTTGGTGTGTGTATCCCTGTCGTTCTGTGTTGTCGCTAATGTTTACGTACGTGGTACACTTTATGTTTGTGTGTTCAACGTTGCTCATGTTCATCTTGCCTTTTTGGTGTGAGCGCCACTGTGTTCGTTATTCGTGTTCGTCTAATAAACGTCTGTCTACGTCAAGGGAGTTTGTGGGACCTGCGGCATTCGGGCCGTCACAGCTGTTTAATTTAACGGACCGCACAAATATTTTAAAATGCGGAATAAGTGAATAGAGAATGAACTAAATAAAAGGGGGCGTAGCTGAAAATATTCGCGTAACTGAACTCCATTAGATGAAATGCGTTGACTGAGACAAGGGAAAGTGACTTCTGCGCTTGTTTTAGAAAAGCCTCTGTAAGACCACGAGTGTGGCCATTATGCACTGTCGGACAACAGGCAAACTTTTGATTCACATTTATTAACATTTGTAGAAGAAATTGAGCTACGGGTGGCCATTTGTTCTGTTACATAATAACTGTATATAAATATATAAAGTCTACAGGCTTTGATTTCTCATTTCCATATAGAGATATGAAACTGGGGTACAAAAGTAATCCTGTGCACAAATGCATGTAAAATAAGCCTTGTTTTATAGAAAATTGTGTTGTAATCAAAGCCTAATTTTCATTTCAAATTCAATTACTTCTTAGGAATAAATCTTTAATTCTTAAAAATTAAAGTTGTTTTTTTTTAATGTCCAAAAACACATGCAAACTGTTATGACTTTTTAAAAGAAAGTAAACAGCTTTATTATCGTTCAGTACAATAGAGCTTTCTTCTGCCCTTTCTAGATGCCAAGGGACAACTTTATTACTAATATTATTACCAGAAGACACAAGAGTCATAGAGACCCTGCTACCATTGCTGGGTTTAAGCAGCATTACTCGGCCAATCTGGGAGAAAGTGTAAGTGTCTACATCATTTTATACTATAATTTTAATGATTTATATAGACTGTATCCACAGTTTTATTTATTGAGCCTTCACACTTTCCTGACTTGTACAGATAGTAGTCCAAAATATGCTGTCCATTAGTGAAGTTTCCACTGCCCAGTCGTGGTCAATGGATGATTCATTTCCTTTACAATTCATCACTGATTATTTCTCATTTCTCACCCAAGAAACAGGAGGACTGTAAGGAGGTTCGTACCATCCGGAGCAGAACTGCTGAACACTTTATGATCACAGAGTCAACGGAAGAGATTTGCTCTTTGGACCACAGCACCCATGTAGAAGGTGCAGATGTATTTTCTTGCATAAATCTAGCTTTCCATTAAGAACACACAGTAGGACATGATGTTCACTTTAAATATGTGCCTGTACTTTATTACGTAATTGCATTTGTATTGATTTTTGGGAAAAATAAACATCTGTAGATGTAAGAGAGGATCTGGGTGGAGTAGGGGAATCTATTACAGAGGCAGTCAAAGTGGAGAACACCCCAGCTGGTGAGTAGCATCAAAGCACCACATCAATAATCAGAGTTTACATACATCCACTCCATGGACACAGTTTAAAAATTCTACTTTTATTTCAAATATAAAGGCTCAGAATGCAAGAAGTTGAAGAGAGTACGCATCTTCTTCAGACGATATAAAAAGCTATAAAAAGCACCTTGTCCTGTGCCAGGCGCTCCAACAAAATTAGCCCTACTCTTTAACTTTTCCCAGCTCTTTTTACCAATTTATTTTGTATTTCTTTTTCCCTTCATTTTCCCTAACCTGTCTTTTCATTTTCTGAAATAACATCTTTTGACTTTTTGATTTATTTTTGGTTAATAAACTTTACTTCATGCAAAGATATAGTCTGTTTGCATTCTGGACCATTTAATCATATTTTTTCATTCTAAGACCAGCCAGGTTATGATTCTAATTTGGCCAAATAAATCTTGAATGATTCAACTCACTTTAATAACATTTTTAGATTATCACATATATGTACAGTTTCATGTCACTCAGCATTAAGAGAAAATTTCACACTCACCTTTAGTGAGAGGAAGTACAGTAAAGAGAAAACACAAACTGAGCATCCTTGTCTCTATGAAAACACCACTGACTTCCCAGCACACACTGACAACTCTACACCAAGATCTCCACTACCACTGTGGACACACACTGAATCCAGAACTCTCACAGCATTACTTCAGTACTCCAGACCCTAATGTCCACCCAGCAGAGAGGAACTGGGAACAAATGAACTTGGCCAGAGCTCTTATGTTTCTTTTCAAGTTCACATCACCAGCTTTACAGAGACATACAAAACCACACACAGTGCCATCATGTCCTTTGACCTGTGAGGACTCTGGTTGTTTCTTCCTTTGTGATGTATCCCACAACCCCACACTGACCATGATGCTGCATCTGTGAAACCATATAGGAGACACACATGCTCATTATAAAGCAAAGGGGGTGGAGTCTGATGTAGAGGAGAGAAACAAACAGATATATTATCCCCTCACTCTTATTCTCAAACTCCTCTTTCTAAGTTTATAGTTTTAAAATGCAGTTTATAGAGTTAATCACCTCAAAGCTTGCGCATATACAAATTTTTGCATTACTTTTTCATTGCTTGATATATTTTATGTTTGCACTGTCTTATGATGTCCTGTGTACTTAATATTTTATTCATTGTATCAAATTTGTTTTATTGGCAAATATATGTTGAACTATTATGCACTGTCACTACAGAATGCTGTCTGCTTTATGTCTCCAGAGACTATAAGCATGCAAACACACACACACACACACACACACACACACACATACCCACACCCACACACACATATACACACATTCAAGAATTTCTAGATAGTGAGAGGACCTGCTTTTTGTTTGCTTTTTCAGCTTCCACATCACAATAATTTGTTGTGGACCATTGCTTATGCAGAAAAGTTCTTTAAGATTTTTTGTGAGTAATATGCATTTCTGGATTTACTGAATGAGTCAAAAACAAACAACAAAAACCTGCATTACTCACAATAAGAAGCTATTTGAACTTTGATAAACTCTCTTAATCAGCCTTTGAACATGGACATGGTTTGGGTAGTACATGAGCAGTCCCTTTTCTCAGTGAAGTACTGACATCTCTCCTCACAGTACACAATATTACCCAAATTATCAGTAACCATACCAGTCCTACTCATACTAAACCTGTTTTGTACTAAATTAAATTCAAACTGGACCTGCCATTGAGAACACACTGGAGCCTAGTCCTAGTTTTAGTTTGTGTTTAAAACATCATGCTTTATCCCAATTTCACATTAAAATAGACCCAGCAGTCAGAGTTGTGCTGTTTTGATTAATAAATTACACTTTACCGAATAAATGTAGTATTTTGTACTATTTCTAGCTAGAAACCACTGATAAGCCTGTCATGGCATAAGGCAAGAAATAGACTAGAAGGAAACTGAGCTTGTGTGTGACCACAGCTCAGCTGCAGAGGTGTCGAAGCAGCACGGTTGTCACTTCTGGTCTAAAATGGGCTTTAGATTCTGATCTGGTATCCACTGCCCACTGTTTGGAACTGTGAGAAATGAAACCACAGCAGACGTCAGACATCCTGAGCTCTCAGACCAGAACAGTCTCCTCCTTCTTCTGGGGGGTTCATAAGGTGTTTTGAGAGCAAAATGTTTACTGATTTTAAAAACTGCACATATTCACATTAAGATGCCATACACATATCAAATACTTTTCTACCACAATTTAGTCCACAAACCATATTTTTCTTACACCACTAATAGATTAAGAACACTGCTGTAAAAGTGGAGCCTGTATGTTATATCTGATGTATTCACTGAGCTGAGTTATTTCATGACACAAGTATTTACATGAAAGTAGGGTCATACACTGACCATGACTGCAAACATTAGCATTAGGGTATTTATACAGCAGGAGACAAACAGGGAATATCTGGGAACAATTACTGGAAGGGGTAAGAGACAAAACTCACATGAGACACGTCAGAGCAGAGCAGGGGAGGAGCTACAAACGAAAACATACAAAAGCACATGGAGACAAAGACGTACTAAAGCAATAACATGTAATTGTCTTCTACTCTTTACTACAGTGTAGCCTATAGAAACGTATACCAGAAAATATAGGACAATTATATTTTAACTATATTAAAAAGTACACAGACTTCATAAGATGGAATCATAAGATATGCAGAAATATTTAATAATTATTTGTTAAGCAAAACATTTTTCCAATTCTACCCAAAAAAAGTCAGCTTGCTTAAATAACATTTTTATATTAACAAATAAATGTACAATTTAATGCAATTCAGCATTAAAAGAGAATTTGACACTTACCTTCAGTGAAGAGAAGACACAAACTCAGCAGCATTGTCACTATGGAAACACCACTGAGCTCCCAGCACACACTGACAACTCTACACCCAGAACTCCACTACCACTGTGGACACACACTGACTCCAGAGATCAGTCCAGAACTCTCTCTGCAGTACTTCACTGAAGTCCACAAGGATGTCACTACAGTAATGTGGGGTCTTGTGAGTCCTGAGTACACCTGAGGTCTGTTTTTTCATTGTGTAGTTTCACAGAGCCCACAGGGCCCCTGGTGCCTCTGTGAACTGGACATGCATGTTGTGGTTTCAGTGTGGGGGTGTCTGTGGGGGAAGAAAGAGGAGGCTTGAGAAACCACCAGAAAGCTAAAAAAGCCTCCTTGTTGACAACTTACCCGTAAAGCAGCCATGTAACACAGCCAGTCTACTGATGGACAAAATCTGCATACGCTACTTATAGTGTAGCCATGACACTTTATAAACATAAAATACATAAATACAGCAAACATCACACAGCATAAATACATAAAATCAGCAACAGAGTGTAAATATAAAGTGTAATAAAGTGTAAATATTTGTATTATTCTATTTATTTATGTATTTGAAAGATATTTGACAAGCCAGTTAAACAGAGCCTGGGTGATCAGTTATAATTAGACTGTGCCTTTGCTATGAGCCGTTACACTTAATACTAAAAATTGCTGGTTAAAAGCACAAGGACCAAAACCACAACTAACAGCTCGCTCAGATCACTTGTTTCTTTTTAAAAAACAGCTCAGCTAGCACAAAGGTTCTAAATCCAGTCATTGTGGCTCCCAGAAACATCATTATTTCCCATGTTCCTGTGCCTCTAGCATTTTTTCCTGGAGAACATGATACTACTGACTGTATGTGAATCACCGAAGCATGTAGCATTTCCTTTACAGCCTCATACACCTTCACTTGAGCCCAATCACATTTCACCCCTTGACCCTACCACTTAGCCCTGGCCCTCCATATGTGGTGTTCATGAGTAGGGGTTGGGTCTCTGATAGAGGGCTAGGGTGAGGTCTTAGGGCTAAATGGCCCTCCAAACTGAGGGATTCAGAGTGTCACTCAAAATTGAGTGTTATGAGAAATTTCTCAGAATTCTTTGTGAATCATTGAAAAATGGATGCAGAAGCAAGGGGGAAGATTTCAACCACTAGCCTTTGTAACTCAGTCCCAAGGGGCAAGATGACACTTGAATACAAGGGGTAGGAGGAAAAATGAGAGGGGATTGGGCCTTGGTAAAAATCTAAGTACTAAATCTAAGAATAAAATGGATTAAAACATATTACTTTTAATATGCATGGTTTTACCTAATCTTAGAGATATATAATAAAGTTATCTGTTACAGGACAAGGGGATTTTCAGATCCAGTACAGACATTAAGTCATATAAGATCAAATACATTTGAAAAAAGAACTAAAATTCTTACTCTCAAATGCACAAACATTAAAAAACATTAGATCCTCTCTAAAATCCTCAATGTCAGACCTAGCTACCATACATTATACATTCTTTAAATGGAGTCACAGCACAGTCAGAGAGTTTGGAGGTTAATGTTCATTTGTCACATTGCCATGTCTGTTTTAGAATTACATAGTTCTCATGACTTAAGTAATATGTGAATGAAACAATGACAAATATCACTATAGCATTCTGAAGTCTGATTTCTGACTCAGTCACTGCTCAAACGGTCAAACCAGAACTGTATACGTATTTTTACAATTATGGCTCCTCTAGTTACTGCCTTAGAAGCAGTGTTACTGTAATTCTTATTACTTTATCTGACACCAAACCAGAGGTGATAAATCTGATTTTGAACCCTGACAGACTCAGAGGGGCCTGCTGTGATCAGATCATCATAGTGAATCAACATACAAGACAACACATCGGGACAAGAACAGGACCTCTAGAAAGTTGGACTAGACATTAATTGCTTATTTTTTCACTTATTAAATTCATTTTTCTTTTTAAATTGTTATTATTGTGGTGACCATTGTCAGCCAAAGGAGGATGGGCCCCCCTTTTGAGTCTTGGTTCCTCTCAAAGTTTCTTCCTCTTACTTCTTCCTCTTGGGAGATTTGTCTAGCAACTGTTGCCCTTCGCTTGCTCACTGGTAGCTTGGACTTGGACATTTGTAAAGCTGTTTTGTGACAACATCTGTTGTAAAAAAGCGTTATATAAATAAACTTTGATTTGAAAGAACTCCAAACTGATTTAGAAATGAGTCACAGGTCAGTCAGAGAGTTTGGAGGTTAATGTATATTTGTCACATTGCCACGTCTGTTTTAGAATTACATATTTTCCATGACTTAAGTAATATGTGTATGAAACAATGATAAATATCACCAACACCGCTGATATTATAACTCCCTCGCCCCTGATTGGTGTGTTAGAGACTGCTATGATTGTTTTGTCAAAACAAATGAAGACCCATTCAGGTCTCACTCAAAACCTTTATTTCTATTCAGATGCCTGAGTTTGTGCACAGTAAACACAGCACCACCCAGGGCCCAGGGCATGGTAAACATTGTGCCACCAGGGCAGAGGGGACGGTAAACACAGTGCCATGTAGGCCCAGGGCACAGTAAGTCCTCACGATGACATTGTTTCTTAATGGTGAGGCCAAGGTTTCTGTCAGATAGTGTAGTGGACAACATACATTCTACATAGTGCAGCTTTAGATATGATCTGAAAACGTATTGTAAAAGTTGATAAATTCGATAAAGATTTGGCAGTTCTTTTTATCAGGTGGATTTATATAACCCACACGCAGAAGCTGAAAGCAACAGTACATTTGTGGTGTGTGTAGAGTTCACATCTCTAGTGATGGAGTGACATTCTTACAGAGTGAGGACCAGTTTTTTGGCCAACAAACATGTTACTTCTGCAAACAAATTCCACATCAAATTTGAAACTGAACCACACTACTCAAGATGAAAATGTGCAATTAAAATTCACCCTGACTTATGTTTCATGCACTGCATTGTGGGTAAAAATAATGCTCTGAAATTAAATGCTCCTTTAAATATCTGTTCAAACTTTTTGAAAGTCTCAGGTAGCCAGTTCTGTGGCTGCTGTAATTCCACATGCTGTTGTAACAGACACAGTTGTACTGCGCCTTTAAGAGGGAGCTTTATGGTTATGTAGATTGAGTAACAGAGAGAGAGAGAGAGAGAGAGAGAGAGGAGAAGAGAATCGTCACCTTTCTGCTCGCCCTCTCAACACTCCTTTTTCTTTGGTAACGCTGTACGGTGCTTTTTACTGTTTCCTTTACGTATACATACAATGATGGTAGCCGTGTGACCTGGCTTGATGTGGTCCAGGAGAGAATAAAAGTCTTTCGTATTACCCACACCAGTGTGTGTCACTCCATGTTAACTCCACGCATCGCGGTTACCCCGTAGCACCTGTTCCTCACTCCAGGTAGGAAGTGTTACACTATTTTCATTAATAAGCCTCTGAAGTACTTTGGGTGTCGTAGTGAAATGAACTGACCAAACAGCAGTGAGGGAGGTTATGTTGAGTCTCACCCCCTGAGCTTCTACATCGTGTCTCTATGACAAAGGACGGAGCCACTTAACTAAGAATGAGACCGTCCTCACTGACAATGTGAGAATATCTGATAGATCACTCAGGAAGGAAGAAAGAGGACGTACCACATGACAACTTACAAAACCTACCGCATCTCTATATTTGGTGTGTGTGTGTTGTGGTTAGTTTGTCAGAGTTTCATCTGAATACACTTCCTCTCCACTATAAGTATAGCTGTGAAGTCATTCAGTAGACTGTATTGAAGAGTGTGTACGGTGTGTATCAGCAGTCCTGCTGTAGCTGTGTGTAGTGTGTGTGTAACTCAGTAAGAATGCAGGTGTGTGTTTATCTGCTCCTTGTGCTCCACGCTGCTGATGGTGAGTGTTACCTTTTCGTTACAGGTGTTCTCATCCTCATACATTCATTTACACAAAGGTATTTATATCTGAGATCAGCAGAGAGCAGCAGCTCACCACTTACCCCAGATTCTGTCTATCGACCAAGAAATGTTTGAAGTCCAAATTTTGCCTCTTTAGTTTAGAACAAAAGCTGTTAAATGCGAACGTTGCTAGCAAACACTGGAAGTGAACAGCAGCTCAAATATAGCCTTCGTAAATGCATGCCCACAAACTTCTCTCAAGCCAGTCAAACCGCATCCAAGTGTTAATAAATGTCTCCCAGACAAGTGAAGAAACACATCACCGGGAAGCGACCTGGATGAGGTTTGAGGACATGTAGCTCGATATCTGACTTATTTACAAATCCTATTAGCTATCGTTGCTGTTGGCTTCCAGTGTTTGTTAGCAATGTTAGCAGCTTTTTTTTCTAAAGGAGCAAATTATGGACTCCAAACATGTCTTGTCCACCTGGGTTAAGCAAAAATAAAGTAAATTTGATTCTTCATCGACCTGACCCATTAAGTGGCACTGAAATCTGCGCTGTGGTTCGGTCCGGTAGAGAGGAACTAATTACTTGCTAATTGCTAATTAGTTACTTAAGACCAGCATAAGGTAGGAATTGTAGGGACATTAGTAGGACTGACAAAATTGAGAAACAAGAAGAGTACAAGAGTATTGTGACTCTTACAAGGATAATTTTGCTCTATAAATCTGTACATTTATAAAAACAACTTGTTTTTTATTATGGTGTGGTATGTGAAATGTGCTCACTTGTATATATGTGGTACAGTCCTTTACATGTGGTGTGTGATGTATGTGTTTGGTGCTTCTGTGTGTTTTCCCGAGTGTGGGTGGGTTTGGGGGAGAGACTACAGAGGATTCTGATCTCGTGAATTTTGACATGCCCATCATATCCCTTATTGAGCTAGCAGTCAAACAAGACAGTACTACTCTATATTACCATGGAAACCAGAGGAGGGGCAGAGCTCACTACCTGCGGGTTCAAGAGCTGGACTGGAAACGCGTTTGCTACAGATCCAAAATGCAGTGCAACTTCAGAAATGCTGCAAACTCAGTCACAACACAACGGAACTGTTTTCTGAAGTTGCCTCGCATTTCCAAAATATAGCACACGTCATTTTGAATAAAGTGTTTTCTGAATTTGTATAGCGTTCAGGAATTTGCATCAAGTTTGTAAACTGTAGCACGTGTTTACCTTCTGTGTTCTTGAAAAGAAACAGTAACTCAAACATAATGTGGAATACAAGTGTAACAACAAGACTGAAGGGGAAATAGGTGAGATGCTGATTCAGAGATGGAACTGCACCTTAACAACCACAGCACCACAAAAGGTACCAAATACAAACAGTGCAGACTGACTCTGCTTATTGGTTTTGCCAAAGTCATATCTGGGCCCATGTCCTTAAAGGGCCCCTACCATGGAAAACTGAATGTCACTCACTTTATTGAAATAAATAATTTTTAAGTAATATGTAAATATTGTTACATTTTCAAAACACATTGTTTACTCTCCAATTCCTTACAGTCTATATATAGAATATAATCTGTAAAAATAACCTGTTTTGAAATCACTGTTTCTCTGATGTCATGAGAACCAGCTCATTTACTTATCTCTGCCTCTTTGGCCTACAGCAGTTTAACCCCTAACACCTACATTGCAGTTCTCAGACATATTTCAGCTCTTAGTGCTTTTTAAATGAAGTACAATACAGGGCAGCCAATCAGAACAGAGCTCATTTATCTTACATCTTAAAGGCACAGCAACAGAAACTGCCTGTTTAATTCCAAGGGATAAAGAGAGGTTGGAAAATGGTTGTGTAAAACTGAATTATGACTCTTTTTGGAAGATAAAGCCACAAAAACATTGTAAGAGGACAACAAAGCAAACTATAAAATAAAGGAAAAATGTAGGATATGCGCCCTCTAAAGACCTTTTGGTGTATTTGGTTTGATGGGAAGGTGAGTGGCTACAGCTACAGCTGAGGAAGCACCAGGGGCTCCTGTCTGGGTCCCACTGGGCAGCCATATACAGGGCAGCTGTGTACAGCACAAGGTTCTGAACCTGGCTGAAGGGTACAGTTTCAGAACCTTGGACAGCAGTCAGGCTGCCTTGGAGGTGAAAGATGTTTGGTCTGTGGTACTGGTCTACAACTCTGAACACGTTTTACTAAAGTCCGTCCTTATTCGGTCCTTTTAATTAAATCTACATCTCTAAGTACAAACCCCATCTCTAAGTAAAACTATATCATCTCTTGGAAACATTGAAATAAAAAATGGAAAAAAATGTTTGCAAAGCATTAGCCATTAGATTAGAACATATTAGTCCATCATTGATACACTCTGATCAAACTGGTTTCATCAAAGGAGACACTCAACCATTAACATGGTAGACTACTTAACCTAATACTGTGACGGTGGCAGTTCAGAGGGAGCGAGAGGCAAGGTTGCGCCAAAGTGCTCTTTATTTTCCATTGTCAATATGTGACGATACCACTACTAACGACAAACACTACTCTGTTCCAATAGTCCTTGTAGTGATGTACACGTTGGGAGTGAGCAGTCCGACAGGCCACTAATGTGCTGCACTCTCTCTTGACCTGTGAGTTTAAATAGAGAGAATGAACAAGGAACAGGTGAAGGTGATTAGTAGGCAGGAGACTGGGAATGAGGCAGGTGTTTAGTGTGATCCCTAGCAGGAGTGGGTGTGTCCCTCCCTCTGGCTGCCCGGCCAACCGTGACAAATATGTTACACCTCACTCCACATATTAGAAACTGCTATGCAGAGAAGGCCTTCAATAAAGAAAACTGGAAGTTTTTCTGCTCACATTGCGTAAAATCTTTAACACCACACCTAAGGCCACAGTCAGTACTAATGTAATACCATCACAAAATGTGCATAGAGGTACTAGGCAAGGAAACCCACTCTCTCTATTGCTGTTCTCAGTTCTTATATTTATACATTTATTTATTAGTATTTTTACTTTTTTGGGGGGGTGGGGAGGTTGTCTTTTTACAGTTTTTATTTGTTGTTGTTGTTGTTGTTGTGACACTGCAGTGCACACTAGCCTACAGCCTCAATTAGTTACTTTACAGATATTCACCATTTAGCATTTATACATTTTTTATTACTATTTTTGTTTTTTGGGGTTTTTGTCTTTAAGTTTTTATTTTATTTTATTTGTGTTGCTACAGTGCAGTGCACACAAGCCTACAGCCTCAATTAGTTACTTTACAGATATTCAGCATTTAGCAAACAGTTGTTAAACAGCTTTTGACAGCTTTAACAACAAAAAGAACAAAGTAACAGAGAAAAGGTGAGAAAATGTTTCTATTTCCTGTGATAACTGTTGGGTTGTGATGACATTGTACTGTCTACATCCAAAGTCGTCTTTACTTTGGTGACTCCTTTAGTGGTTCTGTGTCAGTGGGTGGATTTCACAGCTTCTCTTAAGTAGTTTTTTTCTTAATAGTATGAAAACTACAACATGATCATAGACTGCTGCATTCTACCTGTACTTTATGAATAATATGAATGTTATCAGACAATGCTCATGTTTACCTGATTAAATGATCAATGTTTATTTTGATCAGCATGTAATCTAGAGCTCTTCCTGTCTGATCTGTCTAATATTTGCTAAGCTACACATTCAGTTTGGTCCTCTGATCACTAAGTGCAGGAGTGAAATGATGTGTCCAAACAGTGCTGAGGGAGATCACTGTGTAGCACTACTTCTTACTGCAGGATCACTTTACTGAGGATGGGGACTGAACACTGGGAAGCTCAGGAGGAAGTTATGACACTAGAAAGACACTGTTTCACTGTTAGATTTAGTCTGTATGTGTGTGCGTTTCTGTATGTGAAAGAGAAAGAAGTGGAGGAATAATTTATTTTGCACTTGAACACACTTCCCCTCTACTGTGGATATTAGTGGGTGGAGAATTTCAGTGGAGTTCTACTCAGAGAGTTGTAGAGTTCCAGGTTATAGTTGTATGGTGGTTCCACTAGACAGACTGTAGTCTGGGCTGCAGTTTTCAGTGTTCAGTACACTGTAGTTTTGTAAAGTGTATAAGATGTGTAGCAGCATTACTGCTGTAGCTGTATGTAGTGTGTTGTGGAATGCAGGTTTGTTTTTAACTGCAGATGTGTTTTTACTTCCTTTTTGGAAATGATGTGCATACGAAGTCCTGTGAAGCATTTGAGGTTCTTCTTTATTGTACTGATTCGAAGCTTTGGACTATGTCATAGAGAAATGAACTGACCAAACAGCACTGAGGGAGGTCATTTTAGGTCACTCCCACTGGCAACCACATTTTCTCTATGACAACGGACTGAAACGTTCAAGTTATAATGTCGACGTTCTCACTGATGATGTGAAACTATCTGCTAGATCACTGACTGATAAAGAAGAAAGAGGACATACCAAATGACAATGTATTAAACCCTACAGGATCACTATATATGTGAGTGAGAATGTTGTCATTCTTACTTATGTGTGTCTGTGTTGGGGATAGACGTTGGTCAGAACTTCATCTGAATGCACTTCCTCTGCACTATAACTGTAGTTGTCATATTATTCAGTAGAGTGTAGTTCTGAAGCGTGTGTGTATGGTGTGTATCAGCAGTCCTGCTGTAGCTGTGTGTATTTTGTGTGTAACTCAGTAAGAATGCAGGTGTGTGTTTATCTGCTCCTTGTGCTCCATGCTGCTGATGGTGAGTGTAACCTTCTCTCTACTTCTGTAGATCATCAAATATCTGCTCAGTAGCTACTTTATAAGAAACACTGAAAACATCTAGTAGGAGTTCAGTTAGAGACGACATCTCTGACCACCTATAAAAGGCACTTTAAAGGCACATGTGGACACTAGTGCCAATGGGTGATGTTACTGTTTCTAATAAAGTAGGTGGTGAGAATAAAATTGTGTGTGTGCGCATGTGTGTGTTGTATATTACCTGAACATGTAAGGTAGAATTTAAGATTTGGTTAGTAGGCTGCTTTCAGTTGTAAACCAAACCTTGAACTCAATGTGTCATTGTGGTGCAGTTACATCTAATTACATATAACCCATGCATATCGGATTCAGTGCTCAGACTAGAGCATAATAATCAGAGTAAAGTAAGTAGTCAGTACATGGTTGTATAGTAAATGTTACTCTGAACAATCACAAATCACTGTGTGCTTGAGATAGTTAAGCCATGTTAAAGAGAAAAGAGATGAAAAGAGTAAAGAGATGAAACTCAAAGGTTGGGACATGCACATGAGGGGATTGATAGTGAAGGTCTTCTACTGGTGTGTTTCTGCAGGCTGTATACTGGAACATCAGAAGATCACAGACATCACTGCATACGCAGGAGACTCAGTACTACTGCCCTGTTCCTGCACTGACCCACAAACCAGACCTGAGAGTTTCACCTGGCAGAAACACCAAAACTCCAGTTATACAGAGATCTCCAGTGAGAGTGAACAGTACAGAAACAGAATTCAGCTGGGTACTGCTCACTCTCCAGGAAATCTCTCTCTACTCATATCACACCTGACTGAGGAGGATGAGGGAGACTACAGATGTCTAACTAAAGGGAATAAATACAAAGACATCAAACTTTATGTTTCAGGTAAAATATTATTCAGAAACACGGACAAATTAAAATCTCCTAAGTAGATTTCGCCTGGTGGATCTCCATCATGAACTTCGCTTTTCAAACATAAATATAAATGTAATATAAATACATTCACCACACACTTTATTAGACACACATACATCACATTTTACTAAAATTCAAAAACAGGACATTTAAAAATAGAGAAACACCATTACATATTTATGTATCTAACATGTGGACCACATTATCCTCAGATATTAGTCACCAGACACCCTCTGTCACCAGTCTAGAAGAGTTAAACACAACTAACATACATTTCACCTGCCCTCACTGAACACTTTCAGTACCTCTAATAAGTGAATGTGTAGGTATAATTACAGACTGTGTCCACCTGGTGTCTTACACAGTTTGTGTGTCACCCTGCACCCAGGACATTACTGGTCAGTTTCTGACCACAGATGTCCCAGTATATGTGGATACTGAACCATTCTCCACACGTCAATCCCACTACAGTGCTGGAGGCTTGGTAGTGGGTGTTGTACTGGTATGAGTGGTTCAGGTACAGCAGTGTTACTGGATTCAGTGCTACTGAGAAAGAAAAAAAAGAGCAGAGAGAAGAGTCTCCTCTCACAGCTGGTGCTGTTCATTAACACACACTAACACTAACACATCAGGACCAGTCTGAAGTATAAACAATCAGACCAAACCAAATTATTACACTTCACAAACTAAACTACATCACCCACTGGAACACAAACACAAGCACAAAGCAGAGAACACAGCCTGGCCGTCCAGACCAGCCGATATAAATGTTATGGCTGCCCAGAGAACAGAGACTCTGTCAGCAAAAAAAATCTGAGACGGTCCACCCCAACTTTAAGTGTCTGTCTAACACTGACAAACTGCCCATCCTACTAGGCAAAAAGAAGGAAAGCAGCACTTTAGCTGGGTGATACATATCTGCCTGCCATAAGATGAGGGACAGTGATTAACCCACCCAAACATACACACACACACACACACACACAGAGACTATATTACCCAGTTTATAAAAGTTACCTAACTATTTATCATTATTAACTATTTATTATTATTAACTATTTGTTATTATTAAGTATTTATTATTTTCCATCCTTATTATTTATTTATTTTCCTTTCTTTTCACTTTTACTTCTTCTAATTATTATTATTTCAGACCAATTACAGTTTCTCTTCAAGTTCTTTTATAACAGAATTCTTAATTTCCATAATTGCAAAGGTTGTAATGTTGTGTAATGTTCATGTTGTAATACCGCTTTGGCAATACTATAGTTGTATATGGTCATGCCAATAAAGCTTACTGAACTGAAATGAACTGAGAGAGAGAGAGAGAGAGAGAGAGAGAGAGAGAGAGAGAGAGAGAGACCCGATCCAGGAGCCCCTAATTCATTCACTCTCAGAAAACGACTAAAGGACACACTGCACCTACAGAGCCCTGCAGCTTCAGACGTAGCCAACGTATCACCACCACTGACACACAGAGAACTGAACACGTCTGTTTGGCCAAACTGTACATACATCAGTTCTGTAGTACAAAATCTAAACTTGTTAAATACATAACAGTCCTGAACCCTCATTACTTATAACTGATCACACTTTTCTATTCTTGCAGAGGCTCCATATAAACCTGTAAATCCTCCTTCAGTGGACACTGACACAACAAGTCCAACAGCTTCAACTAAACCTACTACTACAATGACGTCTCCAAATGGTTAAATTGTTTCTTTAAATCTGTGATGTTTCTGAGAATAAAAGTTATTTAATGTGTCATTTAATGTAAACTCTCAATGAAATATAATGCCTGACTCTGTAACTTCAAACTGAGCCTGTAGAGACGTATTACAGACCCATTCATGTTCTTTTCTATTTGCTTGTGTGTCAATAAGAATATGCTTTGAATGCTTGTTAAACATTCATACAATATAATATTTAAAATGACAATTAATACATTTAAATTTAATATAAATGCTTCCCACATTCCCACATGCAGGTGCTCACACTTCTCCACTGTACACACGTCATGTCATATTAGCTGGTGTGGGGGTTTTACTGCTGTTGATGGGATTAGGAGGAGTCATCTGCTGGAGATACAGAGGTACACATACACACACACACACACACACACACACACACACACAAACACACACACACACACACACATAAATACATACATATCCACATCCATCTCACACTGAGTTAATTTTGTAGTTCAGAGATGTGAACAGACGGTGAGCAGAGAGGGACAAACAGGACAGAGGAGAGATCAGCAGACACAGGTGAGTGTCACACATCCATGTTATAATATCAGTGAACTCTGATTCAGTGCACAGATCTGTTCTACAGTGTCAAAGCTTGGATCAGTGAATGTGACTGTTTCTGCATGATTGTTCTGACATTCTGTACATGACTACAACGTTAAGATCGAAATAATGTAATTGCCAGCCAATCCCTTCATGTAACATCGACATGAGGCAAGAAACATTTGGGCCATATACAAAATAGTTTACTACATACTTATGCTGCATACTGGACTCATTATATACCGTATAATGTTTACTGTTCCCTGTAGTAGTATGATGCATAATATCCAGTGTGTACTAAAACACAAACCATACTAAGGGGTCACGTGAACTTATGAAGTTCTACCCACTTGTGATTTACGGCCACCGTTGCATGATGAGATGCTGTACACCATGGAGACAGGCCTGGTCACGTACTGGATTATTTGGCCATAGCAGTATGTCATCTGGGTATCTTTTGTGTACTGGAAAAATTCATTTTGGTCAGACTAGTTTTCAAGCTCTCTTCAGTAAGCACTCATTAACTAAAGAAAAATTGATCAACAAACATTTATCATTTGTATTAAAAAGGGCAGATGATGTATGTATATGGTTACTCTGCTCAGCTACTTTATTAGGATCACCTTCACACTACATCCAGTTATCTTCTAGCTGCGTTATATACCTGTGTACAGTTCCACAGGCCTGTGTATAAACTTCAGACACACTGCTTTTCTTGTTACACACTCATACATGCTCTAAAGACACTACCACTGCAGAGACACTTCTTTGTTTAGAGTGGTCCACCATTCAGGTAGGATCCATTCAGCAGTGCTCCAGTGGTCACCCAGTAAACAGTGGTGCACACCTGCAAGATATGTGCACATATTAAATTACAGACTGCAGGTGATTTCTGTGTCTTTATAAAAGTGGCCGGTGAGTGTTTAAATGTTTGTGAATGTATAAACAGATTACACACGTGCTGCCATAAATTAGATTTACATGCGCAGTTATGGATTAAATGTATATTACAATTAACACCCATTAACACCTCTGCAATACAATACATTTATTATATTAACACTTGTATTAATCCACTCAACAGGGTGTGCATTAGTCTGTATGTGTGTTAATATTTTGTAATTGTGATATTTTCTGCAGGATGATGTGATGTATTCTACTGTAGCCCAAATTAACACCACCAGACCAGCACCCAGAGCAATGGATAATGGAGATAATACAGAATATGCCAGGATCAAACTAAATTAACAAACTTAAATTCACACACACGGGTATACGTGCGCACACACACACACACACACACACACACACACACACACACACACACACACACACACACACACACACACACACACACACAGGGACTTTTATTGTATGGTATCTAGCCAATGAACTGTTATGTTCTTCTGTCTTGGTTTCAGTGCTGACTTTGTATAATTTGCTGTATTTTACTAATTAACTGCTAATTAGTTACTTCAGGTGTGGTTTCAGACTGGCATAAGTTAGGAATTGTAGGTGGAGGACTAACAGTAACAGGGGCAGGACTAAGACTGATAACATTACAGTGTAGCCACTCCAAGAACCAGAGTACTTGGGTTTTATTCCTTTTGGGTTCATCTTCTGCTTGGGAAAGGAGGCTAACCGCTAAATCTACAACTAAAATTGTGACTCCTACAAGCAAGTACCGTTTTTGTTCTGTACATTTGCAAAAACTATTTGTTTTATTGTTACATTATGGATTTTTGTCAGCAGATTGTCTTTTCTGCATTTTCTGTATCTCGAAGCATTTTTGTATATTTAATCTTTAAATAGTAGCACATTTTTCTGTTATTAAGCAGGTCATTTTAGAGTCAAATGCCAACCGTTTTCTGTATGCGTCACTTGCACTGTGAGAGTCTATTGTTGTTTAATAAATAAAGAGCCAAAGCAGGAAAGAGTTGTGGTTTCTGTTTACACCTACTGTTCATTAAGTACATCGTGTGTGTGTGGTGTAGTTTGACAGCAGAATGTGTGTAGAGTGCAGTTCACTGACAGCAGTTGGATGCCACTGTCTGTTTCTTTGTCTTTAGGACCTTAAACTGGAAACCATTCTAACTGAGCTGTGGTATGGTTCACATATACACATTATTGGTGTACAAATTCACCAATGCATTGGACAGACAAGCTTGATCAGGAGGGTTGAACACCAAAGTAGAGCAGATGGTTCTGCAGAATTGTACACAATGTGAAACCAGATCAGTGACATAGAAACAGTCTCACTCAGACTCAAGAAAAAACACCAAATGTGAAAATCATCTTTTATCCCAAACAGGTGACTCTGGTCCAGTGCTTGGTGTGAAAGGGTTCATACGTAGAACATAGCAGGTGGTTGCTTAGGGCAGTAGAGCTGTGTTGAAAAGGTTCTGCAAAGTGAATTTATTTTGCTGTTGTAGCTGAGGCAGTTGGCTTGCTACGGCATTATATGACATACAGCGGGTGAAATAAGTATTGAACACGTCACCAATTTTCTAAGTAAATATATTTCTAAAGGTGCTATTGACATGAAATTCTCACCAGATGTTGGTAACAACCCATCCAATCCACACATGCAAAGAAATCAAACCATAGATGTCCATAAATTGTGTAATAATGAGAAATGACATAGGGAAAAAGTATGGAACATGCTTATTGAAATTTATTTAATACTTCGTACAAAAGCCTTTGTTGGTGATGACAGCTTCAAGACACCTGTATGGAGAAACTAGTCACATGCATTGCTCAGGTGTCATTTTGGCCCATTCTTCCACACAAACACTCTTCAAATCCA
Organism: Electrophorus electricus; assembly: GCF_041902795.1. Taxonomy (NCBI): domain Eukaryota; kingdom Metazoa; phylum Chordata; class Actinopteri; order Gymnotiformes; family Gymnotidae; genus Electrophorus; species Electrophorus electricus. Next base: position 9,457,345 of record NC_137498.1, read on the forward strand.
AACTTCTTCTATGAACTCTGAGCTTTAGTTCCTTCTATAGATTTTCAATTAGATTCAGGTCAGGTGATTGGCTGGGCCATTCTACCAGCTTTATTTTCTTTCTCTGAAACCAATTGAGAGTTTCCTTGGCTGTGTCTTTGGGATCATTGTCTTGCTGAAATGTCCACCCTCCTTTCATCTAAATGGCTGCAGATTTTTTTATCAAGAATGTCTCGGTACATTTGTCCATTCATTCTTCCTTCAATTATATGAAGCGTGCCAGTGCCATATGCTGAAAAACAGCCCCACACCATGATGTTCCCACCTCCAAACCTCACTGTTGGTATGGTGCCTTTTGGCCTCCAAACATCGTGTGTATTACGGCATCCAAAGAGTTCAATTTTGGTCTCATCTGACCAGACTATATTCTCGCAGTATTTCACAGGCTTGTCTAAATGTTATTGAGCGAACTTTAAATGTGCTTCAACATGCTTTTTCTTCAGCAATGGAGACTTGGGTGGTGAGCATGCATACAGGCCATGGGGATTGAGTGCATTACTTTTTTTCTTTGAAACAATTGAACCTGCTGATTCCAGGTCTTTCTGTAGCTCTCCACAGGTGGACCTTGGCTCTTGAACAACTCTTCTAATAATTATTTTCACTCCTCTGTCTAAAATCTTGCGGGGAGCACCTGGTCGTGGCCGGTTTACGGTGAAATGATGTTCTTTACACTTCCGGATTATGGCCCCAACAGTGTTCACTGGAAACTTCAGTAGTTTAGAAATTCTTCTGTAACCAATGCCATCAGTATGTTTTGTAACAAGAAGGTTGCAAAGGTCTTGAGAGAGCTCCCTGCTTTTACCCATCAGGAGATGTTTCTTGTGTGGCACCTTGCTAATGAGACACCTTTTTATAGGCCATCAATTGAACTATCTAATTTAATTTGCACTAATTGGCAGGATTGCTTTCTAATTACTGATAGATTTCAGCTGGTGTCATGACTTTCCATGGCTTTTTGCACCTCTCTTTCTTCATGTGTTCCATACTTTTTCCCTGTGTCACTTCTCATTATTACACATAATTTATGGACATCTATGGTTTGATTTCGTTGCATGTGTGGATTGGATGGGTTGTTACCGACATCTGGTGAGAATTTCATGTCAATAGCACCTTTAGAAATATATTTACTTAGAAAATTGGTGACGTGTTCAATACTTATTTCACCCGCTGTATGAGAGTGCCACTGTTGTTGTCCCATGTTTTATGTTAATAAACGTCTTTCACAGACGAGGGGGTCTGCACGTCCTGCTCCGTACCCATCGGCACTCGGGCCACCAACGTGGCTTGATATCTTTGTCGGATATAAATGGAGGCCAATACTGGAGGGAGAGGATGAGGAAGAGCAACCATCACAGATGAGATCTGGGCTACTTTGGTTGACCAAATAGTTAAGCATGGGTTGTGTTTCAGAAAAGCTGAGCAGGGGTCCAGCCTAATCTAAGTCACTACACTATAGTCAGTGTCCCTGAGCAGCACATGAGTGATGTCACAATGTGTGCAGCCATTAGCCAGAATGATGTCATTCATCATCATGTCACTCTCGGTCCCTACAACTGCCCACGTCATCACCTTCCTCCATACACTACACAACACACTCATTGCCCATCACCAGGGGACTGGACCAGAGCAGTCCTGGTTTGTTGTTGTCTGCAATAACAAGTTTCTGCCAGGCTGCTCTGGTACACACTGAACACCCATGATGTGTTGTGCTTCACCTTCCACCACTTCCTAAATCCTGTTGAGGAGTTCTTTTCAGCATGGAGGTGGAAGGTCCATGAGCACCAACCCCACCTACACATACACGTTCTCCAGGTGATGGAGGAAGCTTGTGGTGACATTGATGATGGAGCATGTCAGGGGTGGATACGTCACTCCAGGTGGTACTTCCCTCACTGCCTGACCAGACATCTGTGATGTTGATAAGATCTTGTAGCCAAACCCTTGCAGGAGACAAGATGCACCCTAATTTCTGTTTCATTATTACAAGCCTATTTTGTTATCTTCTATATATTACGGTATATACAGTATGTGTGTTGCAGTAATGTTCATGCAAAAAATTTAACTTTCCCCTTGTAATTGTGTTTTACTTTATGGTGTGTATGTACTGAATATACATACATAGTCTGTATATTTGTGAAAATACATGTACGTGTGAGTACTATGACAGAACTTTACAGCAGAATGCTGTGCTCTGCACAGTGGAAACTTAAAAAACACAAGCTAGTAGTGTTTTCCATTTATCATATCAGTGTGTAGTTGCCATGCAGAAAAAGCCATACATTTTATATTTGTATAGATGCTTGATGCAAAAATATCATTTTGGAAATAGTTTTGGATGAAGTGTTTGCTTTTCATAAAGCGTGTGACATTTTGTATGTCAACACTCATGAGATCAGAATCCTCTGTAGTCTCTCCCCCAAACCCACACCCACTCCCCACTTGGGAAAACACACAGAAGCACCAAACACATACATCATACACCACATGTAAAATACTGTACCACATATACAAATCAACCACAATGAGGTGTGACCTCTGTCATAGGCAGCTGGATACAGAAGCACAAACAGCACAAACAGAAATAAACAAGTGAGCACAAGTGAGCACATTTATATTTATATATATATATATATATATATATATATATATATATATATATATATATATATATATATATATTATAAGTTTTATAAAAGTACAAACTTATAGACCGAAATGTTCCTAGTTAAAGTCACAATACTCTGTTTCTTAATTTTGTCAGTCTTAGTAATGTTCCTACAATTCCTACCTTATGCTGGTCTGAAGTAACTAATTAGCAATTAGCAAGTAATTAGCACCGGTTACTCTCTACCGGACCGAAACACAGCACAGATTTCAGTGCCACTTAACGGGTCAGGTCAACGAAGAATCAAATTTACTTTATTCTCCCTTAACCCGGGTGGACAAGACATGTTTGGAGTCCATATTTCGCTCCTTTAGAACAAAAAGCTGCTAACGTTGCTAACAAACATTGGAAGCCAACAGCAACGATAGCTAATAGGATTTGTAAATAAGTGATATCGAGCTACATGTCCTCAAACCTCATCCAGGTCGCTTCCCGGTGACGTGTTTCTTCACTTGTCTAGTTTACAGTGAGTTATACGACACACCGACTAGTCTGGGAGACATTTATTAACACTTGGATGCGGTTTGACCGGCTTGAGAGAAGTCTGTGGGCATGTATTTATGAAGGCTATATTTGAGCTGCTGTTGACCTCCAGTGTTTGTTAGCAACGTTCGCATTTAACAGCTTGTGTTCTAAACTAAAGAGGCAAAATTTGGACTTCAAACATTTCTTGATAGATAGACAGAATCTGGGGTAAGTAGTGAGCTGCTGCTCTCAGATATAAATACCTTTGTGCAAATTTAATGTATGAGGATGACAACACCTGTAGAGAAAAGGTAACACTCACCATCAGCAGCGTGGAGCACAAGGAGCAGATAAACACACACCTGCATTCTTACTGAGTTACACACACACTACACACAGCTACAGCAGGACTGCTGATACACACCGTCCACACTCTTCAATACAGTCTACTGAATGACTTCACAGCTACACTTATAGTGGAGAGGAAGTGTATTCAGATGCAACTGACAAACTAACCACAACACACACACCAAATATAGAAATGCAGTAGGTTTTGTAAGTTGTCATGTGGTACATCCTCTTTCTTCCTTATCAGTCAGTGATCTATCAGATATTCTCACATTGTCAGTGAGGACGGTCTCATTCTTAGTTAAGTGGCTCCGTCCTTTGTCACAGAGATACGATGTAGAAGCTCAGGGGGTGAGACCCAACATAACCTCCCTCACTGCTGTTTGGTCAGTTCATTTCACTACGACACCCAAAGTACTTCAAAGGCTTATTAATGAAAACAGTGTAACGCTTCTTACCTGGAGTGAGGAACAGGGGCTACGGGGTAACCGCGATGCGTGGAGTAAACCTGGAGTGACACACACACTGATGTGGGCAATCTGAAAGACTTTTATTCTCTCCTTGACCACTTCAAGCCAGGTCACATCATTCTACTTATACGTAAAGGAAACAGTAAAAAGCACCGTACAGCGTTACCAAAGCAAAAGGAGCGCTGAGAAGGCAAGCAGAAAGGTGACAGTTCTCCCCTCAGACACTCTCTCTCTCTCTATCTATCTATCTATCTATCTATCTATCTATCTATCTATCTATCTATCTATCTATCTATCTATCTATCTATCTATCTATCTATCTATCTATCTATCTATCTACATAACCATAAAGCTCCCTCTTAAAGGCGCAGTACAACTGTGTCTGTTACAACAGCAGGTAGAATTAGGCAGCCACAGAACTGGCTACCTGAGACTTAAAAAAGGTTGAACAGATGTTTAAAGGAGTATTTAATTTCAATACATTATTTTTGATTTATTTATACATAATGCAGTGCATGAAACATAAGTCAGGGTGTATTTTAATTGCACATGTTCAGTTTGAGTAGTGTGGTTCAGTTTCAGATTTGATATGGAATTTGTTTGCAGGAGTAACATGTTTGTTGGCCAAAAAACTGGTCCTCCTTCTGTAAGAATGTCACTCCACCACTAGAGATGTGAACTCTACTCACACCACAAATGTACTGTTGCTTTCAGACTGGACTGTCCAATTAAAATGAAAGCTAAAATAACCAAGTTGACAGTCTATAGACTATTAAATAAATGTCTACAATCATGGACTTAATTCTCCAAATAAAGTGAAAGCTGCACTATGTAGAATGTATGTTGTCCACTACACTATCCGACAGAAACCTTGGCCTCACCATTAAGAAACAATGTCATCGTGAGGACTTACTGTGCCCTGGGCCTACATGGCACTGTGTTTACCGTCCCCTCTGCCCTGGTGGCACAATGTTTACCATGCTCTGGGCCTTGGGTGGTGCTGTGTTTACTGTGCACAAACTCAGGCATCTGAATGGTAATAAAGGTTTTCAGTGAGACTTGAATGGGTCTTCATTTGTTTTGACAGACCAATCATAGCAGTCTCTAACACACAAATCAGGGGCAGTTATAACATTAGGCATGTTGGTGATATTTGTCATTGTTTCATACACATATTACTTAAGTTATGGAAACTATGTAATTCTAAAACATGTGGCAATGTGACAAATATACATTAATCTCGAAACTCTCTGACTTACCTGTGACTCATTTATAAATGAGTTCTTTCAAATCAAAGTGTATTTATATAACGCTTTTTACAACAGATGTTGTCACAAAACAGCTTTACAAATGATCAAGTCCAAGCTCTCAGTGAGCAAGCCAAGGGCAACAGTTCTAGACAAATCTCCTTAGAGGAAGAAGTAAGAGGAAGAAACTTTGAGAGGAAGCAAGACTCAAAAGCGGGGCCCATCCTCCTCTGCTCAACAATGGTCACCACAATAATAACAATTTAAAAAGAAAAATAAATTTAACAAATTAAAAAAAAAGCAATTAATGTCTAGTCCAACTTTCTAGAGGTCCTATTATCCCGAGTTGTGCATTCCTGGTGCGTTGTCTTGTATGTTGATTCACTATGATGATCTGATCACAGCAATTGGTGCAACATCCAGATCCCTCTGAGTCTATCAGGGTTCAAAATCAGATTTATCACCTCTGGTTTGGTGTCAGATAAAGTAATAAGAATCACAGTAACACTGCTTCTAAGCCAGTAAGTGGAGGGGCCATAATTGTAAAAATATGTATACAGTTCTGGTTTGACCATTTCAGTAGTGACTGAGTCAGAAATCAGACTTCAAAATGCTGTTCTCCATTTAAAGAATGCACGATGTATGGTAGCTAGGTCTGACATTGAGGATTTTAGAGGGGATCTCTTTTTTTTAAGATGGTGAATTAGAGAGTAAGAATTTTAGTTCTTTTTTCAAATGTATTTGATCTTATAGGACTTAAAGTCTGTACTGGATCTGAAAACCCCCTTGTCTTGTAACAGATAACTTTATTATATATCTCTAGGATTAGGTAAAACCATGCATATTAAAAGTAATATGTTTTAAACCATTTTATTCTTAGATTTATTGCTTAGATTTTTACCAAGGCCCAATCCCCTCTCATTTTTCCTCCTACCCCTTGTTTTCAAGTGTCATCTTGCCCCTTGGGATTGAGTTACAAAATATTTTTTCAATGATTCACAAGGGATTCTGAGAAATTTCTCCCAAGACTCAATTTGGAGTGAGACTCTGAAACCCTCAGTAGGGCCATTTAGCCCTAAGACCTCATCCTAGCCCTCTATCAGACACCCAACCCCTACTCATGAACACTGCATATGGAGGGCCAGGGCTAAGTGGTAGGGTCAAGGGGTGAAATGTGATTGGGCCCAAGTGAAGGTGTATGAAGCACAGGAACATGAGAAATAATGATGTTTCTGGGGGCCACAATGACTGGATTTAGAACCTCTTTGCTAGCTGAGCTGTTTAAAAAGAAACACGTGGTCTGAGCGAGCTGTTAGTCGTGGTTTTGGTCCTTGTGGTTTTAACCAGCAGTTTTTAGTATTAAGTGTAACAGCTCATAGCAAAGGCAGAGTCTAATTATAACTGATCACCCAGGCTCTGTTTAACTGCCTTGTCAAATATCTTTCAAATACATAATAAATAGAATAATACAAATGTTTACACTTTATTACAAGAAAAAAAATATTTGTGGTGGAGGGGACATAAACATCCATAGTCTGAAACACCATTCATTACCAAAAAACAACCCACACTATTGCTGATTTTATGTACTTACGCTGTATGATGTTTGCTGTATTTATGTATTTTATGTTTATAAAGTGTCATGGCTACACTATAAGTAGTGTATGCAGTTTTTGTCTACCAGTAGACTGGCTGTGTTACATGGCTGCTTTAATGGCAAGTTGTCAACAAGGAGGCTTTTTCAGGCTTCTGGTGGTTTCTCAAGCCTCCTCTTTCTTCCCCCACAGACACCCCCACACTGAAACCACAACATGCATGTCTAGTTCTCAGAGGCACCAGGGGCTCTCTGGGATCTGTGAAACTACACAATGAAAAAACAGACCTCAGGTGTTCAGAGTTCAGCTGGGTACTGCTCACTCTCCAGGAAACCTCTCTACTCATATCACACCTGACTGAAGAGGATGAGGGATACTTCAGGTGTTTTATTAATAGGAGTGAATACACAGACATGCAACTCACTGTTAGAGGTAAAAGGCATCAGATCTCTATTTCTACTGACTTAACAAAACTCATTTTATACTAACCTGTATGTTGCTTTTTTACACATGCATTGCAAATGTCTTTGCCATCTCCTTGTAGGTCAACACTATTAACATTCTAAAGATCACCATGGAGTTGTACTTCTTAAACACATGATTATTATGATTACATGACAGTTTATTTGAACTATGTGTCTATAACGATCTGCTTTGATTCCTGTGTGTTCCACTGACTGCACATCCACAGCTGGACAGACGAATCTACAGGGTCATGTGGGAGGGTGTGTACTACTGCCCTGCTCCAGGACTGGACTACAGACCAAAGCACACACTCTTAAATTGACCTTCAGAGACAAAGAAATCTACCCCACTGACCAGACTCAGCATTACACAGGCAGAGTTCAGCAGCTCAGTGATTCTCCAGGAAATGTCTTTCTACTCATATCACAGCTGACTGAGGAGGATAAAGGAGTGTATGTGTATTCCATCAACAGTAAGCCCATCAGGAGAGTGCTACTTGATATTACAGGTATAAGAGACTTTGGCAGTTTTAATTTCGTCCACATGTAGCTTTGAGTTTAACAGAGATGTTACTCAATTCCCCCCCGTAGCCAGTCTAAGTCCAGACTAGACCACTACCTTCAACCACAGCATCATATCAAAGGCTTACTGGAACACACAGCACAGAGACCCCAGATAAAGGTAAGAGGTCATGGTTCTCATTAGATGTGTAGATATTACAGGTAAATTAACTACAGTTTTCATTAGTCCACAAGCAGTTTTGAGCTGTACTGAGATTTTAACTAGATCTCTCTCTTTCTCCATTTAAGAACCTTCAGCAGTCTTGTTTTAAACAATATGTTAACATTATATTTCATTTACCTGACACTTTTATCCAAAGCAACTTACAATTATGACTGAGTACAACTAGAGCAATTGAGGGTTAAGGGCATGGCTCAGGGGCCCAGCAGTGGTAACTTGGCAGTGTTGGGGCTTGAAACCACAATCTTCCAATTACAAGGCAAGCCCTTAACCACAGAGCTACCACTGCCTGTATTTCCTGTTTTTTACTCATCAGATGTTGTGTGTAGCATATTCTAACTGAACTGAGGGACATTTCCTGATAGAATACTTCACATAGTGAGATTGCTGCGTGGTTTTGTTGCAAAGTCATGTAGGAAATGTATTTCCTGAGTTTATGTGAACAGTACCCAATCTTTAAAGACAGTGAGCATTACAGCATGAATCAAACCAAACCAACCAAACCAAACCAAATATTATCCTGTAGTAAGAAATGCAGGACTCTGATCACGTAACTCTCATCCCAGGTATGAAATCTTCTCTCCTTCCAGAGGTTCCACTTAAAACTACAAAATCTACTCCAGTGATCACTGGCCAGACAAGACCAGTAACCACATCCTCTCAAAGGCCTGCTGGCAGACACAGTGAGGACAGCACAGGGGCCCCTGCTGAAGGTAAGAATACTCTTATGTTTTCTTATTAACATCATAAAACACATGTGCTAACACACACACACACACACACACACACACACACACACACACACACACACACACACACACACACACACACACACACAGAGTGCATTGTACATGCACCATCAGAAACAGGATGCAGTCCTCTCTCTCTCTCACTCTTTCTCTCTCTTATGCAAACATGTAGAGACACAACTGGGTTGTGTTTCTATCTTATATTACTATCCTATACCCACTGATGCGTGTATTGTTATTGTAATTAAATAATGTCTTTACCTACACAGATTCAATGCAGTACAAAAACACACAAATATGTAAACATGTAAACCCCCCTTATTGGTTTGATTATACTCAGAAGTGTCCACTCACTCAACCATGACTTACATCACCATTCCAGTTCTGCTGCTACTGTTAGGATACAGAGGAGTCATTTAGTTGAGATACAGAGGTAAACACACGCAAACACACATGGTCATTAACGCAAACATACACACATGTACAAATACACACACAAACCATGATCTGTGTGTCTCACTCTGTCTGGTTTCATTCTGAAGTTCATAAGCGAAGACAGTAGGGGAGCAGAGCTGGACAAACAGGGGGAGGAGAGAACAGCAGACACAGGTGATCACACACATCTCATCTCCTCTAATAAGACAGAGAACACACTCTAGAGGAGGAGAGAACAGCAGACACAGGTGATCACACATCTCATCTCCTGTAATAAGACAGAGAACACACTCTACAGGGAGAGAGAGCAGCAGACACACTCCAAATATACTCCAAAATTTAATTTTACATATTGTTCTCTTGTATTGTCTTTGTTGTTTTGATAAGCTTAATTTCAAATTTTCAAGTAACTAAATAAGTAATTATAAATAAAGTCATATGAAAATGCATTGAGTCCTCTTGTGTTTCATGTCCAATACCTTTTAAAAACATAGTGGGTTTACATCATCAAACTTTAAAAAGAAGTTTAAAAATACATTAGGGACAGACGGTAGCTTGTAAGGCTGATAGAAGAGAGAGGTGCCATTTGTGGTCTGGGTGTTTGTTGTGGCTTTAGTTGTCATGGTTTCACACAGTGAGCAACAAAGGTCTAAGGCCTGCTGTTGTAAACATGCACTGGCACTACTGTGATTTTGGCAGGCGTGATTTTGGTACCTGGGTACTGCCGTTAGCCGAGCCATCCGAGGAATAGGACCCTCCGGACCCATGCTCTGCCTTCAGATCGCAGCCTCCTTATCTGCCTTTTCTACCTCAAGCTGTAAGGCCTGCACCCTCAGTAACTCTGTCTCATGTTCCTGCCTCTTGATTTCCAGCATCTGGTCACCCACCAAGAAACTGGATGACCTGAGGCTCTATGCGTGAGCCGACCACATAGTCGCCTCTGGTTTTCACCATTGACATGCCCTGTGTCAGGTTCACCACAACACCAACAGGACCACCTCGTTCTGGCAAAACTCCGTCTTGTACTAAGCAGGCCGCTAAGACTTCTTTGATTTCCCATTTTGTGGCTGAACAGATCACCACAACATCAAAGAAATTTGCTAGTAGTAACAGGTCTGCCTTTCTACACAGATCAAACTGCTCCAGGGTAGAACAAAGAGTAAAACCAGACTAATCAAAACTCACAATCCTAACACAAGTGCTCCCAACACACTATGGCAAAACCCAAACTACACACAACCACACAGCCACCCCACCAACAAAAGAACACAACCAACCAGCACAGAAAACCCACCAAAACACACAAAGGGCAAAGAAAAAAAGGAACAAAGGACCCAATTATGCCCCAATTATGTTACGACCCTGTCTAGGCTGGGAGGCCGTAACACAGGGTCGAGTATTACAACAGTAGAAATAAGTAACAGGATGAATAACCAGACAAAGCTGACAGCAAAGATCTAGTGAAGTTACAAGCTTTAGGTGTTTAAAGACAAGAAACTGGTGCAATTGCATCAGAAGTGACCAAGGCCAACACAACAAAACCACACTAGAAACAAAACAGCAACTGACTAAGCTAACAAAAAGAAACTTACAATGAATATACTGACTACACTGTTTGAAACAAAGATAAACCCACACCCAAACAAAATGGCAGCCACTCCCTACCACCAGTGTGTAACTATATACAGGACAATATATATATATATATAAGACACAAGAAACATATATTAACAAGCCATCAAACAAGGGGCAAATCCAAAGTCATACACATAAAGTCTAGCAAACACAAGCTCAAAATGTAGCAACAAGTCAGGAGCAGGAGGAGGAGCAGGAGGAGGAGCAGGAGAAGGAACAGGAGGAGGAGCAGGAGGAGGAAACTCTTCTCCAATGAGCCCTAATCCAAGCATTTTGTCTCTTCCTCTTCCTTTTATATTGTCCTCTGCTTACCAGAAAACCTGGTGTAGATTGAGATAGAGGCAGAGGCAAAACCTGTAACACAGAATGCAGACATACAGGTGGGCATAACAGGTGGATAATTATTGATTGATATAGATCTTGAATTCTCTTGATTTATCTAGAGTAGTGGTCATTGCATTTGCTTTCCAGGTCACAGGTCCCAGCTTACATACTGTGCAGAAGCATTTCTCTTTCATCCATTTTTGGTGTTTACTGTATAAAATGGTTGGAACAAAGGGAAGCATGGGCAGGCGAGGCTAAAGAACTGCACAGGGAAATCAACTTAAACTCACCATCATGGAACTGCAGCTGAGGTGCTTTTTAACTGTGTTCAAAATGTTAAAAGAAGGCAATACTGTTCATGACTTCAATGTACAATTGAGAGGAGTGAGGTTCTGAGGACAACTATTGGGACTGCAATGAAAGAGATCTTCGGTTTTTATGGTCTTAAGCAGTGAAGATCTCACATGGCCCTGCTACATAAGTTTAGAAAGGAAGAACAGAATCTACCATTTTCCAGGACCACCAGTTTGGACTGATGTGTATCTCGGACTAGAGGGTTCCCTTTCAGCTAAACGGCTCTCCAGTCATTCGAACGAGCACTCAGAGACTTTGACCACAATCTGAAGGGCCATGGGGCCTGCAAAGATGCTGAAAGATTCATATGCTGCATTTCTATCTAGCAGCTTTTGTGTCAACATATTTTCTTAATTCAGACATTATAGTGCAAAACGTCTTGTATCCTTTTACGTTAATAGTGTACAGTATTCTACAACAGTAATATTAATCTAACAGTATTACAGTTACATTAGCCCTGGTGCACATATGCAATTTTATGCCAAGATTAAATTTTATTTCTTTGTTCAAATAAAACCCCAAGGCTCATTTGCAGTGCAGCAGACAGCACGGAAAATTCCAGACTTTTCCCTGCTAGCAATGCCATTTTCCAGATGCTTGTCTCATCCTCTCTCTGCCACGGCAACCCTTAAATAGGCCCAGATAAGATAAGATAGAACTCAGCCACCTCTTAGCCATCCTATAATTGCCGCATTTGCCCGTCAGCGCTGGAGGCTCTGGCTTTTAGCCACGGTAGCTTCTTCCTGCCAGAAGCTCCAGCTTCCTGTCTGTTGACCTGAGGAAACAAGGAAAATTAATGCAAATGTCAAGAAAGCATTTGTTACTATTGCGAGTTCCAGATTGAAACCAGTTTTGTTTGTTGGGTTTTTTTTATTTACAGAGAGTTTAGTCAAAAATATTTGCTCCATTAGTCAAAAATATTTTCCTATGTTTTTGTCTCTCTCTCTCTTTCTCTCTGTTTTGCACAGGTGCTGATGGCAAAATCGATACTGAAAGATGATCGCTTTTGGCCAGTGCAGGCCAAGGAAAAAAAAAAAAAGTTACTCGAAGCCTCGATCCATCTCCGCTGCCATGGAATTTATCAGCCTCACATTAAAAAAACAAAAAACGAGGCTAGAAAAACGGACACGAATAACCGAGCTGGCCGTGCGGGTGTGGTTTGTATCTCTGCCAGGGAAGCAAGACGGCTTGCAGGCGAACTCGTTAACTCATTTGGCAGCAATTTCCCCCAAGCGAGAGCGCGATAGATAAGTAAATAAATAAATGAAGATAAATAAATAAAGAGAAAACGTTAGCGCATTTGTCAGTGCCTCGCCTTAAGAATGCAAACGTTCAGATGTCCTACGGTGTCACATGAGCGCCAGCATAAAATTACATTTTTTTATTTATTTTTTATTCGATGGAATAAAAAAACTTGCACTCGGCAGTTTAGTATTTTAGTATTTATGTACTGACCCGTACTTGGTCTAATACTACAGGATCCGTTCTTTGAATGATTTGGTGATTTGGGACAATTCCAGCAAGCATTTAGCCTCAGAAGAATGCCAGGAGAAAACCTTTTACCTGGATATGGAATGTTATTAGATTAAGCTCTTAGGAAAGATATTTTATGATAATAAAAAAGTTCTAACATATTTAGTAGCAGCTGGGGCCGTTAAGAAGAGCAGAGACGTCGACCTGGACCGAGTCCCCCTCAGAAATATTATGATCCATAAGTTATTCCATAAGTTATGATGTTAAGTTATTAGCTGTATTACATTCAGGGGTACAACGACCCCATAATTACAGAATCGAACCAGAATCGAACAAATCTAAGAACAGTCGACTGTTCGGCTTTATAGCCCACTGAGAGAGGTTTTGTTTTGTTTTTTTTCCCATCAAAGCAGCAGAGATGCCTGCGTTTTTCCTGCCAGCAGGGGCGCCAAACACACGCTCCAGTGCCGGGATGTCCCTGCTGGTGTGCTGCGGTGCTTCCTGCGAGCTCATAACCCCTCCCTCTCTTTTTCTCTGTCCCTCGCAAACCCCCTTCTCACTTTAATAAGTCACTTGAGAAGTGAAAAGAAAGGAAAATACATAAATTATAATAAGAAGAGGAGGAAATAATAAATACATAAAGGTATTTACAAACAGGGCAATACAGTGTGTGTGTGTGTGTGTGTGTGTGTGTTTGTGAGTGTGTGTGTGTGTGTGTGTGTATGTGTGTGTGTGTGTGTGTGTGTGTTTGTGCGCATGTGTGTGTGTGTGTGTGTGTGTGTGTGTGTGTGTGTGTGTGTGTGTGTGTGTGTGTGTGTGTGTGTGTGCGCGTGCTGTGTTTGGATGTTTTAAAGGCAGATATATATTGCCCAGCTACAGGACGGGCGGTTTGTCAGTGTTCGGCAGACAGTTAAAGTTGGAGTGTATCATTTCACACTTTGTTAAGTACCTTTGACATATCAGGTCAAATATTTCATACTCAGAGAGGAAGTGTAGCTCTGTCTCTACAGTGTCTTTGTTGCATTGCTGGCAGAGTTTCTGCTCTCTGGGTAGAGAGCTCTAATCTCTCTCTCTCTCTCTCTCTCTCACAAACACACACACAACTCTCCTGGTGACACACCGAGGTCCTTCTCCTCTGAAGTACATGTAATCGGTCTTTTCGTTGTCTTTTAGCAACCAGTCTTTTCCTGCCAGCACTGTGAACCCAAGGTGGGGAAATGGGTTCTGATGTTTCCACTCCCAGTACGGTGGCGTGCGTTATGGCCCAGTGTGTGATTGTCTGCATCTCAATGTCTTCTCTGTCTGTCTTTCTGACTCACACCTTCCTTGTCTCTCACATATTCTCTCTTTTTCCCCTCTGAAACACACACACGCACACACAGACGAACGCACACATGCACACCCACACTTACTCATCTCTCTTGCTACCTGTGTGTGCTGCGTGTTTCCAGATCTTCAGATATCGACTGTCCCAAATATCTTGCCTCTCTCTCTCTCTCTCTCTCTCTCTCTCTCTCTCTCTCTGTGTCAGGGACAGGAGTATGTGCAGCAGGATTCTGTGGGCCAGAGGAAGGCTGGACTTAAATCCTGTGGTGTGTGAACTAGTAGTAGTCCTGAACCTTTGACAGCCATTGTGCTTTAAGGTCTCCCGCGCACGCATGCACACACACACACACACACACACACACACACACACACACACACACACACACACACACACACACACACACACACACACACACACTTCTAGCTCTAAAAATACAATGCCTAAAGAAGTTAGACTTTTTTCCTTGGATATAGACTACCTTTCTGGGATTGGAGAGTCGTTACTTTTACATCAAACTTAAAAATCTCCCCATAACATTTTGCGGTTTATAAATACAGAGCAGTAGACGGCCTCTGTAACATCCAAGCTGTCAAACACTTGTCCTTGTCTTATGGTGTAATTACCCATAAATCACTCTCCTCCCTCATACACAGGATACCCCCCCACCGTTATAGATATTCAGCCGGGTCCATTAGAGTTGGACCTGGTCCAGCTACTTATTTTTTTAATGTATTTTCCTGCTGCCACTTTTTCACTTGATCCAGTTGATGGAGACGGGGGGGGGTTTGGTTGGTTTTTTCTGTGACACCTTCCCCCACACACTGGTCATGTTTATAGATGTCTGTCCCCGGAGCAGGGAGTTGTGCCACTCACTGTGCTGGCTGCAGGGGGCGCACTCTACTGATCTCAGAACAGTCCACAGGGCCGATTTAATGGGATGTGTTTTTAACAGCTCGGCCCATGGGATGAGGGAAACACATGGAGGGACAAATAACGATTTTCTCTAAACTCAATATAGTGTTGCTCGCGGACGCTTTGGGGCTCGGTGGGTGATGAAGACTGTGTGTGTGTGTGTGTGTGTGTGTGTGTGTGTGAGGTGATTTTGGTTCATGTTTGAGAGACAATGAGAGATGTGTTGCAGGGAAAGTGAGACAGGTAGTGTGGAGGTGAGGAGAGGTGGTGTTTTTGATTGTCTGTATATTTCAGTCACATTGTCTTTGTGTGCATTCTGATGATGAGACACTGTTTAGAGTCTGATGGTGAGACACTGTTTAGGGTCTGATGGTAAGACTCATTTAGAGTCTGATGGTGAGACACTGTTTAGAGTCTGATGGTGAGACACTGTTTAGAGTCTGATGGTGAGACTCGCATTTAGAATCTGATGGTGAGACACTCATTTAGAGGTTGATGTTGAGACACTCTGTTTTGAGTCTGATGGTGAGACACTCTGTTTTGAGTCTGATGGTGAGACACTCGTTTAGAGTCTGATGGTAAGACACTCATTTAGAGTCTGATGGTGAGACACTGTTTAGAATCTGATGGTGAGACACTGTTTAGAGAATGAGAGAATCCCCATTTTCTTGCTATTTTTTTTTAATGAGTGTGTATGTGTGTAATGAGTGTGTGTGTGTGTATATATGTAGTGTGTGTGTGTGTATATATATGTAGTGTGTGTGTGTGTGTGTGTATGTGTGCGTGTATACGTAATGAGTGTATGTGTGTGTTTGTGTATGTATAATGAGTGTGTGTATATATATTATGTGTGTCTGTGTATATATGTAATGAATGAACATTTTACCATATAAGAATCCCAGAATAACAATATTTACTGTACATACCATATTATTCATGGCCTTTACTGTATTTATACATTTGTTCTCATGGTGCAATACACTGTAGCTTGGAAATGAAAAATATATACAATCAATAACAAATACAGTCATAGCAAATCAATATTTTCACTATGTACAGTAATTTGCACATCACACAGTTCACATAATCTGCCTAGAAGTTTACTGTTAGATGTTTATTGTTAGATGTTTACTGTTGGATGTTCACTGTTAGATGTTTACTGTTAGATGTTTACTGTTGGACTGGTCCATCTATGCTGTCCTTTGTATTAGGCCATAGATTTTCACCATCACAGCGAACATTGTCTCTTGCCAGACACCAATTATAAAAATATCTCTTCATGTGCCGTCCCCAGCCCTGGGTGTGTTTTGCTTTTAGGTCCATACCCCCACCAGCCACTGCATCTAGGAGTGACATCTGGACATTCGGGTGATGGTCAGAAACCTTCCGTCTCCACGCAGAAAAGGAAACGTCTTCCGCCTCCATGTTGTTCAGCAGAAAGCTACAGAAAGTGAAAGCCGACCGTAAGACGGCCAACGCTGGACCGTTTAGGTCGTTGGTAGAAATGACATTAATATTGGAACCATATCTGTTCTACAACTACGTATTTTCGATATAAACATGCACATTTCAATGCCAGTAGGACCACTTTGGTATCGACGGTAAGACTACAAACAACAAGAACCAAAAAAACTGAATACACTGAATAAACATTCTGCTAAAATCAGAATAATCCATCTTGCCTATTTCAAGTGTGTATTTTCATTTATTTTTCAAAGTGCAACCTATTTCCATCTGCAGTGGTCAGAATTTTGTTGGGTTTCGAACTGAACATTAACGGTTTTGAAGAGTGCAACGGTGAGCAGTGAGGAGGCGGACGCATGTGCGGAGAAGAGCGAGATTTGTTAGGGGCAAATCCAGAGTCGTAGTCGTCCGAGTAGTCCAGGGTCATAGAGCCAACATAGAGAGTCCAAGAATACATGACAAAAACAAGCGCTAGGGTACACGAACAACTAATAAACACAACAGCGGCTAGAATGAAACACAAGGAGGCTTGAATAAACGGATGCTAGAATTAACATACAGGCTGGGATAAATAAACATGACTTTACATACATGGATTACATACAGCAGTTTGACTTAAATAAACAATTAACCTACTTACATACATACAATGAACAGCCAAGACACAGGGAACCAGACAGGGTTTAAATACATGAACTAATCAACTCTAAACCAGACACAGGTGAAAGGTAGTGACAGGAAAACAGATGCGGGGTGGAGAGAACGAAACTAAGGAACGGAAGCAAAACAATAACACGAGACAGGGAAACCATAGAAACATGGATGCCAGGAGCTTGGCTAATCATAAAAAAGAGAGTGTTTAAATTTGCTGTAGCTGTACAGACTTTTGCTGGTGGTGAACACAGACTGAGAGAAGGATTCATGAATTTTGGAGGAAGTGGTGATTGAATGCCATTTGTTTGAAAGCAATATAGAAAAGAAATACAGAAAGTCTAGTTCTCATAGTCTGCTGATATGATGAAGGCATTAAGTGGTTTGAAAAAGTGGACGCAAGTGTGGAAACGATTGTTAAAAGGTGTTCAAAGACAGGAAAAAGGCAGAGTGAAAAAAAGGCATGAGAGACATGGCATGGTTAATGTATCTAAACACAAAAGAGCCTTATAAAGGGTGCAGGTAAGGTCCTCCAGGTGTGGAAGAAGGAGGTGTGGCCAGTGAGGTGTGGCCAATGAGGTGTGGATAGTGGGGTGTGGCCAATGAGGTGTGACTAGGGAGGCGTGGCCAATGAGCTGTTGAGCCAGAAAGATGGAGCATAGCATGATTCATGACTATAAACGTGTGAATGTGTGTGTGTGTGAATAATTCAGCCAACTACTCATGATTTTCTTTTATATATGCCATATTGAGCTGAGACTACTGGCCAAATAAAAATTCTCCTGAGAACCTTTGCTCCTGGGAACCACCACTTTGATAAAATAGATTTTCATTTATTTTAATGGAATGACTTTCACGTTTTAGGTTTTCAAAGTATTTTCAAATAATGAATTTATCACACTTGAAAGATCAGTTTAAAAACCACATTTGTCTTCCATGAGACACCTTATAATTAAGAGGGGTCTAAAAGAAAAAGTGTGTGAGGTACTGTAGTGTGTGAGGTACTGTAGGGGGTGAGGTTCTGTAGTGTGTGAGGTACTGTAGGGGGTGAGGTTCTGTAGTGTGTGAGGTTCTGTAGGGGGTGAGGTTCTGTAGTGTGTGAGGTTCTGTAGGGGGTGAGGTACATTTGTGGGTGAGGTTCTGTAGTGTGTGAGGTACTGCAGGGGGTGAGGTTCTGTAGTGTGTGAGGTTCTGTAGGGGGTGAGGTACATTTGTGGGTGAAGTTCTGTAGTGTGTGAGGTACTGTAGGGGGTGAGGTTTTGTAGTGTAGGAGGTTCTGTAGTGTGTGAGGTTCTGTAGTGTGTGAGGTTCTGTAGGGGGTGAGGTACATTTGTGGGTGAGGTTCTGTAGGGGGTGAGGTTCTGTAGTGTGTGAGGTACTGTAGGGGGTGAGGTACAATAGTGGGTGAGGTTATGTAGTGTGTGAGGTACTGTAGGGGGTGAGGTTATGTAGTGTGTGAGGTACTGTAGGGGGTGAAGTTCTGTAGGGGGTGAGGTTCTGTAGGGGGTGAGGTACATTTGTGGGTGAGGTTCTGTAGTGTGTGAGGTTCTGTAGTTTGTGAGGTTCTGTAGTGTGTAAGGTACTGCAGGGGGTGAGGTACTGTAGTGTGTGAGGTACGGTAGTGTATGAGGTACAATAGTGGGTGAGGTTCTGTAGTGTGTGAGGTACGGTAGGGGATGAGGTACTGTAGTGTATGAGGTACTGTAGTGGGTGAGGTACTGTAGTGGGTGAGGTACTGTAGGGGGTGAGGTACAATAGTGGGTGAGATTCTGTAGTGTGTGACGTACTGTGGGGGTGAGGTTCTGTAGTGTGTGAGGTACTGTAGGGCTTGAGGTACAGTAGTGGGTGAGGTACACTAGTGGGTGAAGCCCTGTAATGTGTGAGATCCTGTAGTGTGTGAGGTCCTGTAGTATATGAGGCACAGTAGTGGGTGAGGTCCTGTAGTGCATGAGGTTCTGTAGTGGGTGAGGCCCTGTACTGTGTGAGGTACTGTAGTGTGTGAGGCACAGTAGTGGGTGAGGTACTGTAATGTGTGAGGTCCTGTAGGTTCAGGCTGGCTGGTGAGGGATGTGGTTAAGTTAAAGCATCTGTCCATTAATAATTCTTTTAGTTTATAGACACATAAAATAAACCGAGACAGAAGGGCCCAACCGGAATTTTTGGAGGCCCAGTGTCCAATGCGTGCACACACACACACACACACACACACACACACACACACACACACTGCGACAGCACTGTTCTGTTCTCACAGCCCTAATCCATTCGATGAGGCTCATCAGATGATTATCCAGTGAAGTGGAGCCCGTCAACACTGGGAAAACTCTACACCATGCAGTCTCCCAGAATGCACACTCCCAGTCCTCGGGGACACGAGGCGGAACGCCAAGGGAAGTTAGCGCTCACGCTTCACCGCGATTTCGACATCTGTCTGGGAGCGGAGATGAGAGCTTCCGGCCAAGAAGGTAACAGTCCTTCCCTGGATTTTGTTCCGGCTTTATGGATTAGCTAATTATCTCAAGCCGCGTGTAGAATGAATTAACGGAATCAACTGGACGACGCAGAACCGCGGACATCCTTCTGAACCTGAACTCCCCTGCCCCTCTGGCCGGGCAAAGAGGACTCTCATCGTCACCTTTGGAGTGGTCGGAAGGAGGGTGGGGCAACCCATGTATGCCTGACGTCTTCACGAAACCTCTCCCTCCCTGTCAGCGGAAATATTAGCAAACAAAAACCGACCAACCTGTCCACAACTGCTCGCTGTCGACACGTGAAACGCGTGGATGCCCCACCGCGGCTGCTGCGCCGTGCTCATCTGAGGATCAGACCAGAGATGCTGGCGGCATGCAGACAGGCAGGCTCACTCTCTCTCCGCCCCTGGTGTGCCCGCCTATCCTCACGCCGCCGGGTTCACCTGCCACAGAGAACTGGCAGAACAAACGTTCCTCCTATCAGCACATCAAACGCACTTTAATCAGTGTGTAGCACTTCGCACGCACACGTACACACACGCAAACACACACACCCAGAGTCTATATGGACTGTTATTTGGTAATAACATAAAATTACAGGCTGCAGGCTTTTTAAATAAAGGTAGGTGATCTATCACTCTTTGAAATGAAACTAAATCCGTAACATTTCTTGGGCTTTTTGCTTGCAAGACCATGTGTTCAGTGAACTACAGTACAATGGCAACAAATCATAGGAACTAATCAAACCTGCCCAGTAGCACGTCTGCAGGAACTCTTGTGATATTTTGAAAGGTTCTGTGGTGGAAGTCCGTCTGCAAAATGACAGGAAATATGACCAATGAAATGGATGATTTTCACTAAGGGGCGGGCCTATAGCCCCGGTGACTACAAGTGAGACCGACACTGTGGCATTGTACCTAACTGACAAGTCTCCGAAGGCTACCCTTCGATGAAAATCTCACAATAATTCAGAGAGGCCATCCAACTCTGTCCGTATACCTTTAGCCAGGAAGGAAACGGTTATGTACACAGTTTCTGTCAGATGAGCGATGCTTGGCTAACTGCTAGCCTGCAGCACACACGCCGCTTCTTATTTGTGTCCACTGTGGATGAATTCCCAAGACTGCTGAGATATATTTTGTTATTCCAAACAATAATGTGATGTCATGCGTAATTTTATTTCCTTTTTTTGGGGGGGGGGGGGGGGGGTTGGCCTGCAAAAGTCTAAAATTGGTAAACGTCATTTCACATAGCAGCGAGCGTTTTTACAAGGGGGGGTGTAAGTAATGAAAGCTAGAATTTGAAGTGAAATGAATTCCACGCCGTCCTGAGTCAGGGGAAAGTCGGATTTTTAAACACTGCTATTCAACTTTTAAAAATATATATTTAGAAAGAGACAGCGATGAAAGCGACGTCCCGCGAGTTCTGTTCCGTTCGTGCGTGAGAGGTCGCGAGGCGTTTTCAGGCGCCGACGTGTGAGGAATCTTCACATTCCGTGGGCGCGTGCGTTCCCCGGTAGCCTCGCCTCCAGCACGGGCAGCCGTGATGGCTCTAATGAACCGACGGAAACGAGGAAGCGGGTAGAAAATTAGATTTGCTCTCCAACACACACATATGCCATTTGCCACTGTTCGTTCAGGGTGTGTACACAACTCTCAATTAGAGACCTCCAACTCTCTCTGTCTGTCCACACACACACAGCTAAATATCACTGTGCTTACACCTGAACCTAACCGTAACGTCAGCAGATCTTTTGACACTTTTTTTAAAGAACAGACGGTGAAGGATTTTTGTAATGCGGTCCAACCAAACAGACATATAGTGTGTAATAAACAGACGACACATGTCTCTTGATGCATGGTGAATTTAACCAGGAGTGGAGAGACCTGACTAACGCGTTTTTGCTTCTTCTTGCGTTTAGCGGTAAAGAGACAGATCCGCGCTCTGTTGTGACCTCGTTAACGGCACTCGGAGATGCATTGGACACGTTCAAGCCCATTACAAAATCGGAAGATTCAGGTTATCCAACGATATTGTGGGCTTTTAATCAACACGAGATATACACGCCACACACACAAACACCATTTCACACCGCTCACTCAAACTTATACCCTTTAGCCCACGTAAGTTTGACTTCAAATTCAGCAACTGTGGCTCATGTCAGTTTATCTTTTGTGATCAAATTATATGACACTTGCTCTATGGGGAACTAACCAACTGATTAAGTCTCTCTCTCTCTCTCTCTCTCTCTCTCTCTCTCTCTCTCTCTCTCTCTCTCTCTCTCTCTGTCTCTCTCTCTCTCTCTCTCTCTCTCTCTCTCTCTCTCTCTCTCTCTCTCTCTGGGCACTGACTACAGCCTGAAGGCACACCTGTGAACCTCAGGCTGCTGTGAAATTGCCCTGAAATATTTGGTGCCGTACATCCGCCTCACTGCTGCCACGAAATAAGAAAGCCCCTAAGTACAAAAAAACTACAGACAGAGAATTCGGGAAACGTAACCCCATAAATCATAACACATACAGTTACACTGACAATAACCAGACCTTTTTTTTTAATGTATGCAATACTAATAATGACTTCATATCAGAGATAAAGATTTAAAGCTCCATTTAATAGGCAGCAAGCGGGATTTTCTTAATCGCTTGCTGTTACCCATCGCGCCTCTAGATGGCAGCATTTACTCCCAGATCACCAGTGCATGTGGCGTAACCCCTGATCCTGAGACTATGAGCTACTAGACTACGACGATGCTGAGAGGGACGCCTGCGTCTTTTTTTTCGTACAGGTGAACAGTATTCATACGCTCAGATTTTCCTATGAGCAGATTATTATTATTGTTATTGTTGTTGTTTTTGTTGTTGTTACTTTACCGACTTTAGCAGTACACAAACGAGACCGCCACCACGATGCAGCATATTCCAGTCTGCCAACTGGAAAGAAATAAAGATTTAAAAAGACGTAATGATAAAAAAACAAACAGAAAGAAGAAAAAAATCATGTGACAAACAGAGGGCCCTGAACCAGGTGAGCAGGTTGGTTTAACGGGGGTCACGATCATAAATTCGGACCGGCGCGCCGTGATTTCCAGTTTGTTTGTTTTAAATCCCGTCCGTCCGGTCACGTCTCCGCCACGGCCGGTCCCGATGCAAGAGCGAACCGCGTCGGTCCGTCCCACCCCCTCCTCCCCCCGACCATTTTCTCCCTCCGCCAATAACGGCGCCCAAGGTGGGAGGCGCATGCAAGCGCAGCCCGGGCGCAGAGCGCGAGCGCACGGCGAGGCTGAGCGGACTCGCCGACTCTCGCGGATCCGCTCCGAAAATCAGGACACGGGGGCGGGGGCGCTCCGTCTGCACGCGCTCGTGGGCTGTGGAAGGCGTCGGCGCGTTGGCGTCATCGTATTTCATTTCTTTAAAAAAAAAAAAAAATTCTTCTTTTTATTTATTTATTTAGTGAAACCGGGACTTGCTGGACCGATAACAGATCGCACGGTGAAAAATAACTGATGGCGTTCAGGTGTCAGCGCCGTTAACTTTCTGGCCGTGTGTTCGTCGCGCTGAACGTCTTGTCTGCAAGAACGAGCCTTGGTCCCCAAAGACGGACGTAAGCCGTTAAAATGCCATGCGGCGCCCGCGCGGGACACCGAGCGTCGCACACCACCGACGGGACCCGGTAAGCGCGCGTGTTCGACGGACGACGCTCTTTCTGACACGGCACGTCCGGATTTGACTTGGGTGGGTTCGGGCGACCGGCGGCTCGAAGTTTCCTGTCGCCCGTTCGGCGCGGACGCGAGAGAGTTGAGTGAGTTTCCCCCTCTCGGAGTTTGGAGTGCTGGAGGTAAAACGGGAGACGAAGAGATGCCCCGCCGAATCGGTTTTGCACCGTGATCCTACCGGAATGTAATCGCATGTGTTCCCGGTCAACATGCATAAAAGAGATTTAGGGTATTCAGACACTTTGGAGAGTGATGCTGTTCTCCAGGAGTCCAGGAGTGCGTGTTTTGCAGCCTCGAAGGACTTATGTGGCTACCACGCGCGACATCCTGCTCGGCGAGGACTCCTGTCTGCACTGCGATTCTATTAAAAAACACACAGAGAGAGAGAGAAATTACCTCTTTTTTTTACAAACCAAAAATGCCTCAGCATTGCGTTAATTATCAATGGACCTGCTTGGTCGACGGTGACGTGCATTGAGGACCAGGGCTCCGAGAAAAGTTGCCCGCGCGTGGACACGTGCCCAGGCGAGGTAAGCGGCGCTTGCCGGCGGACCGGTTTCCGCGCGCGTGCACTTATTTTCACCTCGCTCGGATGTTTTTTCAAAAACATGCGAGTTATTCAAGAGGGTGATAAACTGTTCTTGTTGTGGAAACGGTGCCGTGGTTCTTTACTAACGGCGCACACGCGCACACACACACACACACACACACACACACAGACAGACACACACATTTTTACCATGTCATGAATATCTAACATCCCTATAACTAAATCGATGCACTTGTACCAGAGAACCTATAAATATCACCAGTGTGGTTAACAACTCTCTTTTGTTTAAGCATGAAGTGTGTGTGTGTGTGTGTGTGTGTGTGTGTGTCCATCCACAGTGGCCTGTGCTCTGACACTATGCTATAGCGCTGGTATGGGAGTTCTTGTTACAGGCTGAGCGTCACCCCTGCCTGCCGTCCCCGTGTCACGCCGTCGCGCTGGCTGTCCACATGCAGGCCAAGAAACGTTACCGGCTGGTGTCGGCGGGGGCGTGCGCGTTGCTTCTAGCCTACGCCTGGACCCTGCGCGTGGCTGAGCTCCACATCCGCCTCCCCCAGGGCCCGGTGCTGCCGGCCCCCCCGCCGCTGCGGTCCTACCTGGAGGGGGCGGAGCATGAGGAGGATGGTCCCCTCCTCTTGCACCAACACACCTCCCCCCACGAGCGCCGCGACGTCCACCGGACCATGTACAAGAGCCGGCGCTGCCGTATGGAGACCTGCTTCGACTTCTCCCGCTGCCGCCACGCCTTCTGCGTCTACGTGCACCTGCCGGCGAGGGGCGAGGCCGCGTCGGAGGGCTACCGCAAGGTGCTGGCCGCCATTGAGGAGTCGCCGTACCGCACATGTGACCCGGCCGAGGCCGGCCTCTTTGTGCTCGGCGTAGACACGTTGGACCGGGACCGGCTGTCGCCGCAGTACGTCCCCGATGCAGGCGGCCGCATCCGGGCGCTGCCGCTCTGGAACGCGGGGCGCAACCACCTGGTTTTCAACCTCTACTCAGGCACCTGGCCTGACTACGGCAAGGATCTGGGCTTCGACGCCGGACACGCCATGCTGGCCAAGGCCAGCGCCGACGCAGGGAACTTCTGACCCGGCTTCGACGTCTCCATCCCGCTGTTCCCCAGGGAGCACCCCCTGAAGGGCGGCGGGAGGGGCCGGCTGACGGCCAACGATGTGCCGCCCGCCCAGAGGTACCTGCTGGTGTTCAAGGGGAAGCGCTACCTCACCGGCATCGGCTCAGAGACCCGGAACGCTCTGCACTACGTCCACAATGGGGACGATGTGATCCTGCTGACCACCTGCAGGCATGGAAAGGACTGGGAGAAGCACAAGGACGGCCGCTGCGACCGGGACAACGAGGAATACGGAAAGTAAGTGAGCTCCCATTCCCAACCCATTGCGATTTCTCATGGAGCGTTTCGCGGCTCGGGTGGCTGTGGTGGAAAGAAGGGCGCTTGCATGGGAGTGCCCCGAGCGCGAGGGGCGGGTCCCTCTGTGTGGCGTGGGCCCAGTGATTGGCTCTTGAAGCTGTCGCTCTGATGAGGCGCTCTCTCTCTCTCTCTCTCTCTTTGTCTCTGTCTCTCTTCTTCACACACACACACACACACACACACACACACACACACACACACACACACACACACGCCTGCTGTCATTTCCATAATCCAGGGTGGATGTGTAAAATGGCCTGGACCTTCGTGGCCCACGGGAAGAGGTCTGGCCCTGGTTGTTTCATCCTGGTCTCACGCTTGTCTCACTGGCTCTTCCTTGTTTTTCACGTTCCCGGCGGGTACAGCCGGAGCACGGACCCAGACCGAGATCTTTTTGCAAGGGATTCTCACAAGCGTGAGAGCACGCATCCTCGTTCGTACGCGAGTACGCACACAATTCTACTGGAAACGGCATACCCGCAAAATGCACGGACAGCTAGGTTGACCAGCGCCAGCCGGTCCGAAGGCTGAGGTGTGATTGGATCATTCTAGAAGGGGGAGGTCTAATGCAGCAGCAGGCTGGGACCGAGAGCCAATGGCTGGTTGTTGTCGGAGCAGGGCACAAGGAGAGGCCACGCCCACCCTTAGAACAGACAGAACCTGTATACGTTTATTAGGTAATGCAAGGGGGTGGGGCCCATGGGCGGGGCCGAGGGGCAGGGCCATGCTGTTCGTCTTTTAAATTCTGATTTTCTTTTTTTTTGCTTTCTCGAGTCCTTCAGCAAAGATCTGAGCCCAGACAATACATTTCCAGTCGCCGTTGAAATATTTGTAGCAAATGACCTGCTAATAGAATAACCCTCATTCACGACGTCTGCCCTGTGCCCTTATATACACAAATAAATACAACTAACGTCCTGTCACGTGACTGGAGCCGTGGTCTGATGGGGGAATCTGGATCTTGGCTTTAACTGGAGTGATATGTGAAGTGTTCCTGTATGAATGAAACCAGAGGTCCTGACCCTCAGACACTTACAGTTTAAATAAATTGAAAGGGATTTCAAAGTGGCAGTACAGTCGAAAATTGAACCTCTATTGAATTAAGCAGGATCGGAGAGGCAGAGGAGGGTGGGATTCCTTAAACACGCACGCACACGCACGCACAGCCGAGTGTGTTTAATTATCGAGTGACTGAGTCAGTGAGAGGTCCTCTTTGGAAGCCTGTTAGATGTCTTTGTGAGGTTCACTTTCCTTCTCGCCCACAGGGATAAGGGGAAAGAGAGAGAGAGGGATGGAGGGGTGACGAACGGAGAGAGAAATGGCAGCCCCGCCGATAACACGCATCAGAGGGCTCTAAATTACAGCCGCTAATGGCCAGTTGAGGGAGGGAGGGAGAGAGAGAGAGATTGTGGGCTGATTATGCAAGTGAATTTGTAACATCTTGTCAGTACATCCTTGAGTTGGTCAGTATTGTTGATTTGCTCTGATTTGCCTCTTCTCCTGGTCATGCTCTATAATGAAATAATGAAATAGCTGATGATGAAACTTAGGACACCCATGGCAATAAAGGGGCACTGAAATTCTTGCTGTGGAGCGAGGGAGGGAGTGATGCAATTTGTGAGAGAGAGTGAGAGAGAGCGAGAGAAAGAGAGAGAGAAATGGAGGAAGAGAGGAGACAGGAAGAGCAGGAGAGAGAGAGATAGCATGAGATGACACGGCAGACGGGGGGGCTCAGGGGGAAGACTGAACAGATTTTGGACTGCCATCTACACAAGTCAGGGAAAACTAAATAAATAAAACTGTTAAAAGGGTAAATAAATAAAACTGTCAATGTACTCATTTATAGTTTTATTAACATTCATCAGGAACTGCAGTGTTTCATTTATAGCTTTACAATGTAATGTAACTGAACTTTAACTGAACCTCAATAAAAATTAATTGAACAGTTGTTCATCTATACAATGTAGGCTATACAATCTCTACAGATACTTTGATGGTTATTCGCAACATCTATTCACCTATCCTATCTATACTATAATTCCTTGCTTTTAGTTGATAAGGAACATGCAGTCATTTGGTGAAATATAAGACATGCTGAAAGATGGATAAAGCTCTACTCACATGTTGTTGAGAATCAGTTAATAAGCTATTCATAACTTTGAACAGTCAATATTCTGGAGATGGTCTGTTGAATGTCTAAATGCAGACAATCCAAATAAAGGGTTACCCAGATAGGATCAGTTGTGTAGCTCTTTGGCTGGTCTCTTGATCAAGTATTTAAGTCCGTAGACTGTCTGTTGAGAAAGTGTGTAGGTCTGTAGTGGGCCTGTTAATGTCTGTTGTCTGTTCCATCTCCATCAGTGTGGCTGGAACTGATGCTAAGGTAAAATGGATGATAAATTCTTAATTTCAGGAGGCGTAGTGATACTACAACAGCTTGTTTATACATTTGGTCCTCTAGACAACATAAATGTAAGGTGGGCGCAAACCCAGGTCGGCTAGGTGATGACATGGACCGCCTACTGGGTGAACAACCACGCTCTAACAATGGTGGGCCCGTGCGCAGAACAATTAGATGTTGGAGCAGGTAACACAAAAGGAAAAACTAACCCGCACGCTGAGTGTGGAAAAAGGGAGAACAAAGGACGCCACGGAAAGAATGGCAACCCTGATGCACTGGGGAAAACCAAACTAAAACTTCCCAAACAAAACCAGAAAACAAGGAGAAACTTTAATGGCTAAGGGAAGTCTCAGGAGAGAGACAGACTTGAGAGGGGAAAACTGGAGAGGAGAGGGGATATGGAAAAACACAGACGCCCTCACAGGGAAGAAATGAGGTGTAGCCCGAGGACCCACAATACCTGAAGTTACTGGCTAGGCGCTTGGCCCAAAACTTTAGCAAAGACCCAGCAGTGAGTGATTGGGTCACTGGGCTTATATAAGGTCTAGCCCAGCTGTTGGGCATCAAGCCTGATTAGTAGTGTGGTTGACTCGAGGCCTCCCTCTGGTGGCCAGAGGGGGCCTCAGGCTGGTCCCAACTCTTATAGTACTCCCGCCGGAAGGGGCGGCTTCTGACGTCCCAAGGCCAGCCGCACGATCCCGCCAAAAAGCCTGAATGAGTTCACGGTCCAGGATGTGACAGGAGGGGACCCAGGACCGCTCCTCGGGCCCGTATCCCTCCCAGTCCACCAAATACTGGACTCCACCATGAACTGGCCGGACGTCCAAGAGACGCTTGACCATGTACGCTGGTGCACCGTCCACCATGCGCGGTCCGGACCCGGCGGGTCGGAGGGGCCCACCGAACACAATACGGGCCTAAGGTGAGATACGTGGAAAGTGGGGTGGACATGCAACGACGGGGAAACAGGGTTTATGCGGTGAAGAACCTTGAATGGCCCGAGGTAGCGATGGGCAAGTTTGCAGGTATAACCGCGCAAAGGCAGGTCCTTGGCCGATAGCCAAACCCACTGTCCCAGCCGATAAGTCAGCGCTGGTCGCGTCTCTTGTCAGCATAACGTTTTTGAGCAGCTGTAGCAGATAAGAGGCCAAGTGCGCCAGGCCAAGTGGCAGCACGTGACTGCATGCTCAGCAAAGTGGACACCCACGTCAGCCTCCTGGTCGGCAAACATGGGCGAAGCATAACCGTACTGGCACTCGAATGGTGACATACCTACGGAGGAGTGCCACAGGGTGTTGTGGGTGAACTCCGCCCAAAATAGGTGCTCAGACCAAGAGGATTTGCAGGAATGGGCCTGCAGGCATGGAAAGGACTGGGAGAAGCAATGGATTGCGGATGGAAGCCAGAGGACAACCTGGCACTCTTACTGAGCATTACACTTCACGTGTTTCTGGTTGAATTGTTCCTGGCACAGTGTAAACTCTCAGGTCTGGCGTGCGGGTCAGTGCAGAAGCAGGGCAGCAGGACCAAGTCTCCTGTGTAAGCAATGATATATTTGATCTCCCTTGTGCTGTCCAGTGTGCAGCCTGCAGAAACACATTAATTTATGCAATTTTTCTCTTCAAGAAAAACATACGTGTGTGTGTATGTATATGTATGTGTGTATGTGTGTGTATATATATATATATATATATATATATATATATATATATATATATATATATATATATATATATATATATATATATATATATAAGAGAGTTTTGCTTTAACCACAGTAGTACATAAACACAGCATGGACTAATTTAGGTTCAGTTTCAATGTACAGCATTATATTGTTAGGAGTATTTAAAGTGGCACTCTGCTGTTTTATGTTATTGCATGACTCTGTTGGGAAACTGACTCCAATTTGTAGAATTAGAACAAGCCTATGTACAAAATATCCCTGATAAACATAATTAAATACCAGCAAGATTACCAATAGATTTGATGGAAGTTGGTTAACTGAACCAAATAATTCTAATGTATTCTCATAAACCAGATTGCATCATGTATTTTTTAATCTTAGCTCAATTTGGACAGCTTAACACACTATTTAAAATGATGCATCACAATCACATGTAATCAGCTCTTGCCAAATTCTATTGCCAAAGTCTATCTATCTATCTATCTATCTATCTATCTATCTATCTATCATTTCACTGACAGTGTTGCTGTCCTGTACCTTGTGTACATGGTGTCCTTTTTATTAGCATCTTTCATATTATTTTAATGGTTTTTTTCTTTGTTGATTTTTCTTTGTTGGTTTTTTTCATTGTGTATGAAAGGTGCTGTACCAAATTACATTGTCTTGCTTTTCATAAGTAACGTGTGTTTGACCAAAGGGGAAGTGTTATCTAGATTCTTCTAATATACATTTATTCTGGAAACTTGAAGCACTTGCGGATTCTTGGGAAGCAGCTGCAAGGTACTGTAGTTAAAGATGTCGAGTGGATATCTATAGAAAAATATACAACTTCTTAAGCACTTTGCTTGCACAGCTTGCCCTAGATGTGCTTCATAAAAACTTAACAAAGACAATAAAATAACTAGAACAAAAGGATCCATTTTTATCACCTCTTCCTCCTCATGCATTACTACAGGAGTGGTCTATTTTATCTTTTGCAAGAGATGTATTCATCTGTATATTGGAGGAAGCAAGAGAATGTTTGCTCATTGTTTTGTTGAACAGCTTTGGACCATCAGAATTAAGGATTTGTCATATCCAGTGGCAAGGCATTTTAATGCTAATGGTATTTGCACTAATTTCGGTAACTTGATGAAAAATATCCCATCTACACTTTCAGAGATTTAGAAACCCATGAAACAGTGTCATGTCTTATAGCCTAAGCTAATTCTACAGTCATAGCTATGGAGCAGGTGTACCTATAGACTGGTAACTCAGTACACAGTCTAAATTCATTTTAGTGCTTCACCTCTATAAAGGTGTAATGTGTCATTTTAAGCAGGTAAAAATAGAAACCACACTCATCTGGCTTTTGCTTTTTATTTTTAAAACAGAAATAAATTCTCACAGTGAAGTAATGGCTACAGTCAACAATAAAGCACTTGACATAAAATGATATGCACATTTATATAATGATGGAGGCTAGGCAGAACGCACAAACGAGCCGACAAAAGTTACGTTTATTAACGCCAGCCAACAGACAACGTAGTACATTGTATTAGCCTATCACCGACAATATCCACTACTAAACAGGAGACTTATATACACGCACAGTAATGACACAAAATGAGAAGCAGGTGTGAAACACAGGGAGGGCGTGGTACACACACACACAGGGAGTGCATGGCACACAAACACACACACACACACACACACACACACACACACGGCGATGTCTGGGAGGAGGCCGTACCATGAAAGTTTTACTACTACTAAATAAATTACATGCCGAAAAGCTAACAATTCACAGAAGTATTCAAATCACCTTTCAGCAGATTAACCCCTAATGAGGCATTTACAGTGATGAAACAAATAAAATACATGCTATTTACTGGCTACCATACATGTTTTTGTATGTTTGTTTTTTGTCCATTTGCTTGATTGCATTTGTGCGTGTGTGTGTGTTTGCTTAATTTGAATTTAATGTGATGCTGGCATATTCTGTATAATCTGCATTATCCACTGGAGTGGACGCTGGTTTGGTTTTCTGACTGTGTACTACAGTGGAGTAAGTGACATCATCCTGTAGGAATAACACATTAACAATTATTACATAACACACATGTTTACAAAACACACATTCAGTATGATACACACCTGTTCTTGTGCTGTTTTGCATTTTGCTTTTGGATTTACAGTTGCGTATAGGACACTCAAATCTTCCTGTAGAAGCACAGAAATGGAAAATAAGCAAACTTGTGTAAACACTAACACACACTTTCACAAAAACACTGTATATAGGAGTCTATACATGCACACAAATGCACAATTCAAATGCACCAATACCCTTTATGCACCTATGACCATCATGCAAAGGCTAACAACAACATCCTATATGTGGTGTGAAATCACTGGTACATGTCCAGAAGACCCGTTTTCATATGAATGCAGTGATGAGAGCTGTGCTCCATAAGGGCACAGGTGAAGTGAAACACAGGTAGAATTTAGTGGTAAATAATCCTTGTCCAAAGAAGGACAATATAACCAGCCTTAATGCCTACAGGTCAGAAGCTTTAACATCAGTAGTCATGAAATGCTTCAAGAAGCTGGTTCTGTCTTACGTCAAGTCTATCACTCCCACTTCCTTGGACTGATATAGTTTTACAGAGCAATCTGCACTATGCACAGTCACAATCAACACTATGTCTGTACTCATCTGGACCTTCTAGGATCCTATGACAGAGTCATGTTTGTAGACTTCAGCTCGGCTTTCAGCACAACTGAGAGTGGAACCCTGTATCTGTCAGGGCATTTTCAACTACCTGTCAGATAGAAAGTAGCTTGTGTGCCTGGAACCTTATCTGTCAGAGCCCCTATCCATCAGCACTGGGGTTCCTCAAGGCTGGATACTCTCAGTCCTCCTCTTCTCCTGCTACACCAACAAGTGCATCTCCAGCTATCATCAAGCAAATGACCCTAACAGGACTCGTTAGCAACACTGACAGGACTGCTAGTGGAGTCAAGTGGCTCGTCTGGCTTTGTGGTGCACTGAAAACAACTTGGAGGTCAACATGCAAAAGGCAGTAGAGATGGATGATACATTTCTGAAATAAGACAACTGTCCATATCCCTTTGTAACTCAGTACAGTAAGTGATGTAGAGTCTGAGCTTCCTAGACACCACCATCTCCACTGATTTCAAACTGGAGATCACAACAGCCATCATCAAAAATGTTCATCAGTGTATCAGGAGTTGCTTTGTATCAGAACCTCACCATGGACCCCACACAACTAGGGAACCCCACACACTATCTGTACAAAACCCTCTGCTCAGGTATTTTGTACTGCTTCAAGAAAACCTGAACTTCACAACCTGTGTTTTCCCAAAGTTGGTTTTCCTTTAAAAAAAAAAAAAAAATACATGAAAAAAGTGCTGTATGTGATATATGTGATTCCTTATTTGAACGGTATTGTAATAATTGTATTGTATCATCTGAACTCCCCCCCCAGTTATCAGATACAAAGTAGCACTCACTTGAACAGGTGAACAAAGCACAGCAGAACAATCCTGTAAACACACACACACACACACACACCATGGAAGATTTGACCTTGAAGGACATGTGCCAGTAATGATGTGGAGGTTGTTTTGCTTGTTACACTGGATGGTATGTGAGCATTCACCTGTGTCTCCTGCTCTCTCTTCTCTTCTGTTTGCCCCTTTCTTAGCCTCGTTTGTCCATGTCTCTGGACTACATTAGAAAACCAGACAGTGTGACCCACAACTTGTATGTGTGTGTGTGTGTGTGTGTGTGTGTGTGTGTGTACCTTTGTATCTCCAGCACAAGACCCCCACGAGACCCAGCAGCAGGAGGAGGACAGCTCCCACAGCAGTAGTCATGAGGATATATAATAGACCACGTGCAGGGTTTTGGACATCTGAAGGCAAACGTTATACAAATGTTATGTGTATTTGTGTGCGTGTTAGTGTTTGTGTTTTTACACAGCATGCATTTTAATTGCTTTTTAAGGTATTAGGAGACCATGTTGATATGAAGTAAATGCATGTTACCGTCAGTCAGAGTCTTTGCACTGTCAGCAGTGGAAGCATCAGCTGGAGCCTTTGCACTTGTTTTGACATCAAACCTTGATGTAAATTCTGTTGTTGAGATTCCTGGAGTCGAACATGTGTTTGTTAGCATAAGATGGTGTACTGCTTTAGTACTACTTGTGTTTGCAAGTTTGGCTACAGTACTGACCCATTATAAATGTGTATAGGAACATTCAGGGTGGTTTACATTCATGACACTAGTAGTACAAGAGCACTTTAACCACAAATACACCCCTATAAAAATGGATGAAATGTATATTTACCCTGGACTTGTTTTAGCTGTCCTTTTGCAAACAAACACCTACCAAGCCACATCAGTGAGAAAACACCACTCCAGTGATCTGTAGCATTCATCCTATCTCCAGTATAATAGCCTTTGATAGTCTAAGAGTGCTCTATAGGTGTAACAGGTGCTACAGGTATAATGTAACGTTATACAAATGTTATGTTTATTTGTGTGCGTGTTAGTGTTTGTGTTTTTACACAGCATGCATTTTAATTGCTTTTTAAGATATTAAGAGAGCATGTTGATATGCAGTAAATGCATGTTACCGTCAGTCAGAGTCTTTGCACTGTCAGTAGTGGAAGCATTAGCTGGAGCCTTTGCACTTGTTTTGACATCAGACCTTGATGTAAATTCTGTTGTTGAGATTCCTGGAGAGGAACATGTGTTTGTTAGCATAAGATGGTGTACTGCTTTAGTACTACTTGTGTTTGCAAGTTTGGCTACAGTACTGACCCATTATAAATGTGTATAGGAACATTCAGGGTGGTTTACATTCATGACACTAGTAGTACAAGAGCACTTTAACCACAAATACACCCCTATAAAAATGGATGAAATGTATATTTACCCTGGACTTGTTTTAGCTGTCCTTTTGCAAACAAACACCTACCAAGCCACAACAGTGAGAAAACACTATTCCAGTGAACTGTAGCATTCATCCTATCTCCAGTATAATAGCCTTTGATAGCCTAAGAGTACTCTATAGGTGTAACAGGTGCTACAGGTATAATGTAACACTAGTTTACTAAAGTTCTGTTTATTTATGAGATTATCAATGCACTAAGAATACAGAGTGAGTCTGATGTATAGTTCTTCATATTCCTTATGTATACAATCGTAATCTCCCTCATCTTCCTCAGTCAGGTGTGATATGAATAGAGACAGATTTCCTGGAGAGTGAACAGTACCCAGCTGAACTCTGTTTCTGTACTGTTCACTCTCACTGGAGATCACTTCCCATGTTTTACTGTTTGGGCTGTATTTCTTCCAGGTGAAATGTGCAGGTTTGGCGTGTAGGTCTGTGCAGCTCTAGGGTAGCAGTACTGAGTCTCCTGTGTGTGCAGTGATGTGTTTTGTCTCCCTGTTGTTTTTTAATTGCTCAATTTAATACTGATTTAATACTCAACCTGTAGAAACACACCCTACTGTCATACTCCACCACATTTGCTTGTTAAATTAATAAATATTTACTCTAATATTATATGATTTTTAGCATTGTTCTAATGACATTCACTATCCTTATAACAATGATAGTTATAAGGTGTAACTGAGCAAACTGGTTGCTCCATTTAGGTAACAATTTGAGCTTTGTTTGATATTAATTACCAATTTAACAATTTTTTAATATTTGATCAGAATCTACATTTCAAATTTACTAACATGTTTGTTAAGAGTGGTCTTCATAAGTCCTTCATAACAGCTAACACAAACCTAAATACACCTTTAGTGTATAAAGGCTGATTCTGACAGACAGCTGTCATACAGTCTTCTCTTCATAACACAATACTATCAGTTGATTAGTTGACATAACACTTCATTCAAGGGCTATAGGTTGTTGTTGTTTTTTTCTTTTTTTTACCTAAGTTTTAAATATGTTTCCAGTTAAAATAACATAACGGGACCCCCCAGCAGACAGAGTCGGCTGAGAATGAGGACGGCCACTATAGCCACCCCAATACCCCCAGAGGAAAATCGGGGCTGATGACCAATACCGCCACGGCGTCAGACCGCGGAGGCAGAACGGGTTACACCTTCTCCAGTTGATGGAAGAAGCTTGTGGTGACATTGATGATGGAGCATGTCAGGGGTGGATACGTCACTCCAGGTGGTACTTCCCTCACTGCCTGACCAGAGATAACATCACCTGTGATGTTGATAAGATCTTGTAGCCAAACCCTTGCAGGAGACAAGATGCAACCTAATTTCTGTTTCATTATTACAAGCCTATTTTGTTATCTATGTATTACAGTATATACAGCATGTGTGTTGCAATAATGTTCATGCAAAAAATTTAACTTTCCCCTTGTAATTGTGTTTCACTTTATGGTGTGTATGTACTGAATATACAACATAGCCTGTATATTTATGAAAATACATGTACGTATGAGTACTGCGACAGACTTTTACAGCAGACTGCTGTGCTCTGCACAGTGGAAACTTAAAA
Source organism: Electrophorus electricus (assembly GCF_041902795.1). Classification (NCBI taxonomy): domain Eukaryota; kingdom Metazoa; phylum Chordata; class Actinopteri; order Gymnotiformes; family Gymnotidae; genus Electrophorus; species Electrophorus electricus. The sequence continues at coordinate 9,493,493 of NC_137498.1, forward strand.
AACACAAGCTAGTAGTGATTTCCATTTATCACATCAGTGTGTAGTTGCCATGCAGAAAAAGCATGTATAGATTTTATTTGTATAGATGGTTGATGCAAAAATATCATTTTGGAAATAATTTTGGATTAAGTGTTTGCTTTTTCATAAAGCGTGTGACATTTTGTATGTCAACACTCATGAGATCAGAATCCTCTGTAGTCTCTCCCCCAAACCCACCCCCACTCCCCACTTAGTAAAACACACAGAAGCACCAAACACATACATCATACACCACACGTAAAGGACTGTACCACATATACAATCAACCACAATGAGGTGTGACCTCTGTCACAGGCAGCTGGATACAGAAGTGGGTAGTGAACAAGAGCTGCATCATAAACAGAATGAACAACTGAGGAAAAAATAGCACTAACAGAAACAGTGTGTGTTTTGTGTGTGTGTGTGTGTGTGTGTGCGCGTGTGTGCAGCAGCATGGGCTGTCCAAGCCTCATGACCAAATGAACAAATGAGGAATAAATAACACAAACAGAAATAAACAAGTGAGCACATTTCACACGTAGCACCCAGTGCACCCAGATTAGCAATACATATGTGAGGAGGAAGCAGTGCATGCTGGGAATTCTCACATCTGTAAACTGGTAGCTATGACTATGGTGACAGAATAACTTAGGACTAAATAAGAAAACAGTCTTTAAACTGGAGTCACTGGAGTGAATTTCTGCTGGCAGAGTCAGTTAGTGTTTGACTGATTAAACCACAAAGTTTAGAACTGGATAACTGACACTGATGACGATTTGAAGACTGTTTGACAGTCTTCATGGGTGAGTGAAAGAAGTAAACATGTCAATCACACACCACTCAGAGAACAGCGCAGCAGCATTTTAAGCTCACGAACCCAAAAAGGAAGCATGCACATATGCATGTCTGTGTGTGTGTGTGTGTGTGTGTGTTATTTATGTACTGCTAAAGTGCACCAAGTTTAGTAATACATATGTGAGGAGGAAGAAATGCATGCTGGGAAACTGTACTGTCTTTATGGTTTTATTTTTTTTCTCATTTGTTCATTTTTATTTGTAAATGTTTCTAAGCATCTAAGATAAGAGGAACAACATAGGAGAACTTGAAGCCCAAACACCCAACAAGAAAAAGCGAGAGAGAGAGATAAAGTGTGTGTGTGTGTGTGTGAGAGCAGGGCAGGGTGGGGGAGGGGGTGTTTTTGCATCTACAAGTATCACTTTGAATGTACATTTACTGTGTGTGTAAAATTGTCTTTCTCCAAGTCCTTCAGATGTGGATCTGGCCATCCTGCAGCAGCTGTGCATGTTTTTGTGTGTGTGTGTGTGTGTGTGTGTGTGTGTGAGTGAGAGAGAGAGAGTGTTAGTTATTTAGTTATGTATTGTTAAATTGTTAAACAGTGCTCCAAGTTTGGTAGGAGGAAGAGGTGCTTGCTGGGAAACTGTACTGTTTTTGTGATATTACAGTTTTTTGCAAGACACAAAAACGGGGAAATGTGACACAATAATTGAAACCACTAACTCATGTAGCCCAGCTCCTGACCTGTTATACTAAACCAAAAGCACCTTCCCTGATTTACACTCATTTTGTATTTCTAAAACACATTTTTTTTCAATACGTTAAACACAATTCTCTATATTGGACACATCATTCAACAGAAATATGTGTGTTTCTTATGGAAAACCCTCAAATGCAATTGATGCATCCATTTATCAACTAAACCCAGTACTCATAGGTGAAGACACTTGACGAATTTTACTAATGACACTTAGAAATCAGAACCCGAGCACTATAAAGAGGCCACAGGCTCGATATCTTGGTTGGATATCAATGGAGGTCAGTATTGGAGAGTGAGGATGAGGAAGAGGATGAGGGCGAGGAAGAGTAACCATCACGGATGAGATCTGGGCCACTTTGGTTGACAATGTCGTTAAGCATGGGTTGTGTTTCAGGAAAGCTGAGCAGGGGTCCAGCCTAATCTGGGTCACTACACTGTAGGAAGTGTCAGCAAGTACTATAGTCAGTGTCCCTGAGCAGCATGGGGGTAAACCATAATAAGCAAGTAAAAAACTGTCTTCACAGTGGGAGACAGCTGTCTGGCTGAAACCCTCTGGGAAGTCCTGATAGCTGAGACCTCCTAATGGAAATGGATTTATTCAGTACCAGTCCAACTCTTTAACCTGCAGGTAGTGAGCTCTGCCCCTCCTCTGGTCTCCACAGTAAAATAGAGTAATACCAACTTGTTTGACTGCTAGCTCAATAAGGGATATTATTGGTACGTCAAAATTCATGAGATCAGAATTCTCTTTAGTCTCTCCCCCAAACCCAGCCACACTCCCCACTTGGGCAAACACACAGAAGCACCAAACACATACATCACACACCACATGGAAAGGACTGCACCACATATACAATCAACCACAATGAGGTGTGACCTCTGTCACAGGCAGCTGGATACAGAGGTGGGTAGTAGACAAGAGCTGCATCATACACAGAATGAGCAAGAGGAATAAATAACAAACACAGAAATAAACAAGTGAGCACATTTCACATACCACACCATGATAAAAAAAAACAAAAAAACAAATTGTTTTTGTAAATGTATAGACTTATAGGGCAAAATGATGCTTGTAAGAGTCACAATACTCTTTTTCTTAATTTCATCAGTCTTAGTAATGTCCCTACAATTCCTACCTTATGCTGGTCTGAAGTAACTAATTAGCAATTAGCAAGTAATTAGCAGCGGTTCCTCTCTACCGGACCGAACCACAGCGCAGATTTCAGTGCCACTTAACAAATAAAGTCAACAAATTTACTTTATTTTCCCTTAACCCGGGTGGACAAGACATGTTTGGAGTTCATATTTCGCTCCTTTAGAACAAAAAGCTGCTAACATTGCTAACAAACACAACGATAGCTAATAGGATTTGTAAATAAGTCAGATATCGAGCTACATGCCCTCAAACCTCATCCAGGTCGCTTCCCGGTGACGTGTTTCTTCACTTGTCTAGTTCACAGTGAGTTATACGACACACCGACTAGTCTGGGAGACATTTATTAACACTTGGATGCGGTTTGACCGGCTTAAGAGAAGTCTGTGGGCATGGATTTATGAAGGCTATATTTGAGTTTCTGTTGACCTCCAGTGTTTGTTAGCAACGTTAACATTTAACAGCTTTTGTTCTAAACTAAAGAGGCAAAATTTGGACTTCAAACATTTCTTGGTCGATAGACAGAATCTGGGGTAAGTGGTGAGCTGCTGCTCTCTGCTGATCTCAGATATAAATACCTTTGTGCAAATTAATATATGAGGATGACAACACCTGTAGAGAGAAGGTAACACTCACCATCAGCAGCGTGGAGCACAAGGAGCAGATAAACACACACCTGCATTCTTACTGAGTTACACACACACTACACACAGCTACAGCAGGACTGCTGATACACACCGTACACACTCTTCAATACAGTCTACTGAATGACTTCACAGCTACACTTATAGTGGAGAGGAAGTGTATTCAGATGAAACTCTGACAAACTAAGCTCAACACAACACACACCAAATATAGAGATGCAGTAGGTTTTGTAAGATGTCATGTGGTACGTCCTCTTTCTTCCTTATCATTCAGTGATCCATCAGATATTCTCACATTGTCAGTGAGGACGGTCTCATTATTAGTGGCTCCGTCTTTTGTCACAGAGACACGATGTAGAAGCTCAGGGGGTGAGACCCAACATAACCTCCCTCACTGCTGTTTGGTCTGTTCATTTCACTCCGACACCCAAAGTACTTCAAAGGCTTATTAATGAAAACAGTGTAACGCTTCTTACCTGGAGTGAGGAACAGGTGCTACGGGGTAACCGCGATGCGTGGAGTTAACATGGAGTGACACACACACTGGTGTGGACAATCTGAAAGACTTTTATTCTCTCCTGGACCACTTCAAGCCAGGTCACACGGCTACCATCACTGTATTTATACGTAAAGGAAACAGTAAAAAGCACCGTACAGCGTTACCAAAGAAAAAGGAGTGTTGAGAAGGCGAGCAGAAAGGTGACGGTTCTCCTCTCTCTCTCTCTCTCTCTCTCTCTCTCTCTCTCTCTCTCTCTCTCTCTCTCTCTCTCTCTCTCTCTCTCTCTCTCTCTCTCCATAACCATGAAGCTCCATCTTAAAGGCGCAGTACGACTGTGTCTGTTACAACAACAGGTGGAATTACAGCAGCCACAGTACTGGCTACCTGAGACTTTCAAACTTTTTGAACAGTTTGAACAGATATTTAAAGGAGCATTTAATTTCAGAGCATTATTTTTTATTTATTTATACATAATGCAGTGCATGAAACATAAGTCAGGGTGTATTTTAATTGCACATGTTCAGTTTGATTAGTGTGGTTCAGTTTCAAATTTGATATGGAATTTGTTTGCAGGAGTAACGTGTTTGTTGGCCAAAAAACTGATCCTCCTTCTGTAAGAATGTCACTCCACCACTAGAGATGTGAACTCTACTCACACCACAAATGTACTGTTGCTTTCAGACTGGACTGTCCAATTAAAATGAAAGCTAAAATAACCAATTTGACAGTCTATAGACTATTAAATAAATGTCTACAATCATGGACTTAATTCTCCAAATAAAGTGAAAGCTGCACTATGTAGAATGTATGTTGTCCACTACACTATCTGACAGAAACCTTGGCCTCACCATTAAGAAACAATGTCATCGTGAGGACTTACTGTGCCCTGGGCCTACATGGCACTGTGTTTACCGTCCCCTCTGCCCTGGTGGCACAATGTTTACCATGCCCTGGGCCCTGGGTGGTGCTGTGTTTACTGTGCACAAACTAAGGCATCTAAATGGTAATAAAGGATTTGAGTGAGAACTGAATCGGTCTTCATTTGTTTTGACAGACCAATCATAGCAGTCTCTAACACACAAATCAGGGGCAGTTATAACATTAGGCATGTTGGTGATATTTGTCATTGTTTCATACACATATTATTTAAATTATGGAAACTATGTAATTCTAAAACAAATGTGGCAATGTGACAAATATACATTAACCCCGAAACTCTCTGACTTACCTGTGACTCATTTATAAATGAGTTCTTTCAAATCAAAGTGTATTTATATAACGCTTTTTACAACAGATGTTGTCACAAAACAGCTTTACAAATGATCAAGTCCAAGCTCTCAGGGAGCAAGCCAAGGGCAACAGTTCTAGACAAATCTCCCTAGAGGAAGAAATAAGAGGAAGAAACTTTGAGAGGAAGCAAGACTCAAAAGGGGGGACCATCCTCCTCTGCTCAACAATAGTCAACACAATAATAACAATTTAAAAAGAAAAATAAATGTAACAAATTAAAAAATAAGCAATTAATGTCTAGTCCAACTTTCTAGAGGTCCTGTTCTTGTCCCGAGGTGTGCATTCCCGGTGTGTTGTCTTGTATGTTGATTCACTATGATGATCTGATCACAGCAGTTGGTGCAACATCCAGGCCCCTCTGAGTCTGTCAGCGTTCAAAATCAGATTTATCACCTCTGGTTTGGTGTCAGATAAAGTAATAAGAATCACAGTAACACTGCTTCTAAGCCAGTAAGTGGAGGGGCCATAATTGTAAAAATATGTATACAGTCCTGGTTTGACCATTTGAGCAGTAACTGAGTCAGAAATCAGACTTCAAAATGCTGTTATCAATTTAAAGAATGTACGATGTATGGTAGCTAGGTCTGACATTGAGGATTTTAGAGGGGATCTCATTTTTTTAAGATGGTGAATTAGAGAGTAAGAATTTTAGTTATTTTTTTCAAATGTATTTGATCTTAAAGGATTTAATGTCTGTACTGGATCTGAAAACCCCCTTGTCCTGTAACAGATAACTTTATTATAAATCTCTAGGATTAGGTAAAACCATGCATATTAAATGTAATATGTTTTAAACCATTTTATTCTTAAATTTAGTGCTTAGATTTTTGCCAAGACCCAATCCCCTCTCATTTTTCCTCCTACCCCTTGTTTTCAAGTGTCATCTTGCCCCTTGGGACTGAGTTACAAAGGGTAGTGGTTGAAATCTTCCCCCTTGCTTCTGCATCCATTTTATCAATGAATCACGAGGGATTCTGAGAAATTTCACACTCAATTTGGAGTGTGACTCTGAAAACCTTCAGTTTGGAGGGCCATTTAGCACTAACAGTGCACCCTAGCCCTCTATCGGACACCCAACCCTTACTTATGAACACCGCATATGGAGGGCCAGGGTTAAGTGGTAGGGTCAAGGGGTGAAATGTGATTGGGCCCAAGTGAATGTGTATGAGGCACAGGAACATGGGAAATAATGATGTTTCTGTGGACCACAATGACTGGATTTAGAACATGTGTGCTAGCTGAGCTGTTTTTAAAAAGAAACACACGTGGCCTGAGCGAGCTGTTAGTCGTGGTTTTGGTCCTTGTGGTTTTAACCAGCGCTTTTTAGTATTAAGTGTAACGGCTCCTAGCAAAGGCAGAGTCTAATTATAACTGATCACCCAGGCTCTGTTTGACTGGCTTGTCAAATGTCTATCAAATACATAATAAATAGAATAACGCAAATATTTACACTTTATTACAAGAAAAAAGGATTTGTGCTGGAGGGGACATCCATAGTTTAAAACACCATTCATTACCAAAAAAACAACCCACTCTATTGCTGATTTTATGTATTTATGCTGTATGATGTTTGCTGTATTTATGTATTTTATGTTTATAAAGTGTTATGGCTACACTATAAGTAGTGTATTCAGTTTTTGTCCACCAGTAGACTGGCTGTGTTACATGGCTACTTTAACGGTAAGTTGTCAACAAGGAGGTTTTTTCAGCCTTCAGGTGGTTTCTCAAGCCGCCTCTTTCTTCTCCCACAGACACCCCCACACTGAAACCACAACATGCATGTCTGGTTCACAGAGGCATCAGGGGCCCTGTGGGCTCTGTGAAACTACACAATGAAAAAACAGACCTCAGGTGTTCTCAGGACTCACAAGACACTACATTACTGTGGAGGACTTAGTGAAGTCCTTGTGCACTTCAGCGAAGTACTGCTGAGAGAGTTCTGGACTGAGTTCTGGAGTCAGTGTGTGTCCACAGTGGTAGTGGAGTTCTGGGTGTAGAGTTGTCAGTGTGTGCTGGGAGGTCAGTGGTGTTTCCATAGTGACAATGCTGCTGAGTTTGTGTATTCTCTTCACTGAAAGTGAGTGTAAAATTCTCTTTTAATGCTGAATTGCATTAAATTGTACATTTATTTGTTAATATAAAAATGTTATTTAAGCGAGTTGACTTTTCAGGGAACTGGAAAAATATTTTACTTAACAAATAATTATTAAATATTTCTGCATATCTTATGATTCCATCTTATGAAGTCTGTGTACTTTTTAATATAGTTAAAATATAATATAATTATATTATATTATATATAATTATATTATATTTTCTGGTATACGTTTCTATAGACTACACTGTAGTAAAGAGTAGAAGACAATTACATGTTATTGCTTTAGTATGTCTTTGTCTCCATGTGCTTTTGTATGTTTTAGTTTGTAGCTCCTCCCCTGCTCTGCCCCTTGACATGTGTCTCATGTGAGTTTTGTCTCTTACCCCTCCCACTAATTGTTCCCAGATATTCCCTGTTTGTCTCCTGCTGTATAAACACCCTAATGCTAATGTCTGCAGTCATGGTCAGTGTATGACCCTATTTTCATGTAAATACTTGTGTCATGAAATAACTCAGCTCAATGAATACATCAAATATAACATACAAGGAGTGTTCTTAATCTTAGTGGTGTGAGAAAAATATGGTTTGTGGACTATATCGTGGTAGAAATGTATTTGATAAGTGTATGGCATCTTAATGTGAATATGTGCAGTTTTTAAAATCAGTAAACATTTTGCTCTCCATACACCTTATGAACACCCCAGAAGAAGGAGGAGACTGTTCTGGTCTGAGAGCTCAGGATGTCTGACGTCTGCTGTGGTTTCATTTCTCACAGTTCCAAGCAGTGGGCAGCAGGTACCAGATCAGAATCTAAAACCCATTTTAGACCAGAAGTGACAACTGTGCTGCACCTCTGCAGCTAAGCTGTGGTCACACACTCACAAGCTCAATTTTCTTCTAGTGTATTTCTTGCCTTATGCCATGACAGGTGGTTTCTAGCTAGAAATAGTACAAAATACTACATTTATTCTGTAATGTGTAGTTTAATAATCAAAACAGCACAACTCTGACTGCTGGGTCTATACTAGTGTAAAATTTGGATAAAGGATGATGAAACACAGACTAAAACTATGGCAGGTCCAGTTTGACTGTAATTTAGTACAAAACATTTTTAGTATGAGTAGGACTGGTATGGTTACTGATAATTTGGGGAATATTGTGTACTGTGAGGAGAGATGTCAGTACTTCACTGAGAAAAGGGACTGATCATGTATTACCCAAACCATGTCTATGTTCAAAGGGTGATTAATAGAGTTTATCAGAGTTCAAATAGGTTCTTATTGTGAGTAATGCAGGTTTTTGTTGTTTGTTTTTGACTCATTCAGTAAATCCAGAACTTCATATTACTCACAAAAAATCTTAAAGAACCTTTCTACATAAGCAATGGTCCACAACAAATTATTGTGAAGCAGAAACTGAAAAATCACCAAACAAAAAGCAGGTCTGTAAACTACATTTTAAAACTATAAACTTAGAAATAGGAGTTTGAGAATAGAGTGACAGGATAATACTGTTTGTTTCTCTCCTCTACATCAGACTCCACCCCCTTTGCTTTATAATGAGCATGTGTGTCTCCTATATGGTTTCACAGATGCAGCATCATGGTCAGTGTGGGGTTGCAATAAGTAAGTAAAGCACATTTCACACATTGCACCCAGTGTACCCAGATTAGCAATACATATGTGAGGAGGAGGAGATGTATGCTGGGAACTCTCACATCTGTAAACTGGTAGCTGTTGCCACAGTGACATCAGTGACAGTGTGTGTGTGTGTGTGTGTGTGTGCGTGTATGAGAGCATGTATTTGTGAGTGTGGGTGCATGTGTGTGTGTTTTGGGATGGGCAGGGGTGTATCACGTTTGCAGGTTTATCACTTTGTACATTTACTATGTTTGTAAAATGATGTCTTTCTCCAAGTCCTTCAAATGTGGTTCTGGCCACCACACACAGCAATGTGTGTGTGTGTGTTGCGGATAGAAGTTTGTCAGTTTCATTTGAATACACTTCCTCTCCACTATAAGTGTAGCTGTGAAGTCATTCAGAAGACTGTATTGAAGTGTGTGTACAGTGTGTATCAGCAGTCCTGCTGTAGCTGTGTGTAGTGTGTGTGTAAGTCAGTAAGAATGCAGGTGTGTGTTTATCTGCTCCTTGTGCTCCACGCTGCTGATGGTGAGTGTTACCTCTTCTCTACAGGTGTTGTCATCCTCATACATTCATTTGCACAAAGGTATTTATATCTGGGATCAGCAGAGAGCAGCAGCTCACCACTTACCCCAGATTCTGTCTATCTACCAAGAAATTTTGCCTCTTTAGTTTAGAACAAAAGCTGTTAAATGTTAACGTTGCTAACAAACACTGGAGGTCAACAGCAACTCAAATATAGCCTTCATAAATACATGCCCACAAACTTCTCTCAAGTCGGTCAAACCGCATCCAAGTGTTAATAAATGTCTCCCAGACTAGTCGGTGTGTCGTATAACTCACTGTGAACTAGACAAGTGAAGAAACACGTCACCGGGAAGCGACCTGGATGAGGTTTGAGGACATGTAGCTCGATATCTGACTTATTTACAAATCCTATTAGCTATCGTTGCTGTTGGCTTCCAGTGTTTGTTAGCAATGTTAGCAGCTTTTGTTCTAAACTAAAGGAGCAAAATACCGTCTCCAAACATGTTTTGTCCACCCGGGTTAAGGGAGAATAAAGTAAATTTGATTATTCGCCGACCTGACCCGTTAAGTGGCACTGAAATCTGCGCTGTGGTTCGGTCCGGTAGAGAGTAACCGGTGCTAATTACTTGCTAATTGCTAATTAGTTACTTCAGACCAGCATAAGGTAGGAATTGTAAGGACATTACTACGACTGACGAAATTAAGAAACAGAGTACAGAGTATTGTCACTCTTACAAGTATTATTTTGCTCTATAAGTCTATACATTTATAAAAACAATGTATTAGTTTTTTTTTGTTTGTTTTTTTTTTGTAATGATGTGGTATGTGAAATGTGCTCACTTATTTTTTCCTCTCTTGTTCTTACTTTGTACGATGCAGCTCTTGTCCACTACCCACTTCTGTATCCAGCTGCCTGTGACAGAGGCCACACCTCATTGTGGTTGATTGTATATGTGGTGCAGTCCTGCACATGTGGTGTATGATGTGTGTGTTTGCTGCCTCTGTTCGTTTGCTCAAGGTGGAGGGTGGGGGTGGATTTGGGGGAGACAGTGAGTTTTGATCTCATGAATTTTGACATACAAAATGTCACATGCTTCCTGAAAAAGCAAACACTTCATCCAAACGATTTCAACTCTTTCCAAAATGATATTTTTGCGACAAGCGTCTACACTAATATAACATTAATGGCTTTTTGTACATGGCAACGAGCTTGTGTTTTTTTGTTTCTAGTGTGCAGAGCACAGCAGTCTGCTGTAAAGACCTGTCATAGTACTCATACATACATGTATTTTCACAAATATACAGACTATGTATGCATATTCAGTACACATACACCATAAAGTAAAACACAATTACAAGGGGAAAGTTACATTTTTTGCCTGATCATTACTGCAAGACACATGCTGTATATACTGTAATACATAGAAGATAACCAAATAGGCTTCTAACAATTAAACAAAAATTAGGTTGCATCTTGTCTCCTGCATGGGTTTGGCTACAAGATCTTATCACCATCACAGGTGATGTGTCTGGCCAGACAGTGGGGGGAAGTGCCATCTGGAGTGACGTATCCACCCCTGACATGCTCCATCATCAATGTCACCACAAGCTTCCTCCGTCACCTGGAGAAGGCGTATGTGTATGTGGGGTTGGTGGTCATGGACCTTCCATGCTGAAAAGGAACTCCTCAATAGAATTTAGGAATGGAGGGTGTGGTGGAGCGTGATGCACAACAAATCAGGAGTGTTCAGTGTGGAGCAGAGCAGCCTGGTGGAAACTTACCTTGTTGCAGATGACAACAAACCTGGACTGCTCTGGTGCAGTCCCCTAGTGATGGGGAAAGAGTCTGTTGTGTAGTGTGTGGAGGAAGGTGATCATGTGGGCAGTGTTGTAGGGACCAAGAGTGACATGATGATGAATGCCATCACTCTGGCTAATGGCTGCACACGTTGTGATATCACTCCCACGCTGCTCAGGGACACTGACTATAGTTGAGTGACTCAGATTAGGTTGGACCCCTGCTGAGCTTTCCTGAAACACAACACATGCTTAACCATATGATCAACCAAAGTGGCCCAGATCTCATCCGTGATGGTTCCTTGTCTTCATCCGCTTCCTCATCCTCTCTGTCAAATACTGGCCTCCATTGATATCCAACCAATATAGCTAACCTGTGGCCTCTTTATATTGCTCAGGCTCTGATGTCTAATGGTACAAATCAATCATAAGTGTCTTCACTTATGAGTCCTGGGTTTGGTTAATTGATACATCCATTTATCATCTGCATTTGAGGCTTTTCTATAAGAAACCGGTATTTCTGTTTTGAAGTAGGTGTTTAATATAGAGAATTGTGTTTAGCATATTGGAAAAACATGTGTTTTAGAATTACAAAATGAATGTATATCAGAGAAGGTGCTTGTTTTTGTATAGCAGGTCAGTAGACAGGCTACATGAGTTATTGGTTTGTGTCTTGCAAAAAACTATAATACCATAAAGACAGTGCAGTTTCCCAGCATGTATGTCTTCCTCCTCGCATATGTACTGCTACACTTGGTGCGCTGTTTAACAATTTAGCAATACATAACTAACACACCTAACACAAACATGCGCACGCGCACACACGCATGTGCATGCACACACACACACAAACATGCACTGCTGCTGCAGTGACCCACATATGAAGGACTTGGGAAAAAGACATCATTTTACACACACAGTAAATGTCCATTCAAAATAATACTTGTAAATACAAGAACCCCCACCCACATACACTCTCACACACGCATGCACATGCTTCCTTTTTGGGTTAGTGGGCTTACAATTCTGCTGTTTTGTTCCTCTCTAAGCATGTGAACAACATGAACGCCCATGAAGACACATCTCACGCCCATGACTTATTTACAAATCCTATTAGCTATCGTTGTGTTTGTTAGCAATGTTAGCAGCTTTTGTTCTAAACTAAAGGAGCAAAATACCGTCTCCAAACATGTTTTGTCCACCCGGGTTAAGGGAGAATAAAGTAAATTTGATTATTCGCCGACCTGACCCGTTAAGTGGCACTGAAATCTGCGCTGTGGTTCGGTCCGGTAGAGAGTAACCGGTGCTAATTACTTGCTAATTGCTAATTAGTTACTTCAGACCAGCATAAGGTAGGAATTGTAAGGACATTACTAAGACTGACGAAATTAAGAAACAGAGTACAGAGTATTGTCACTCTTACAAGTATTATTTTGCTCTATAAGTCTATACATTTATAAAAACAATGTATTAGGTTTTTTTTGTTTGTTTTTTTTTTGTAATGATGTGGTATGTGAAATGTGCTCTTATTTTTTCCTCTCTTGTTCTTACTTTGTACGATGCAGCTCTTGTCCACTACCCACTTCTGTATCCAGCTGCCTGTGACAGAGGTCACACCTCATTGTGGTTGATTGTATATGTGGTACAGTCCTTTACATGTGGTGTATGATGTATGTGTTTGGTGCTTCTGTGCGTTTTCCCAAATACAGAGTGGGTGTGGGTTTGGGGGAGAGACTACAGTGAGTTCTGATCTCATGAATTCTGACATACCCATCAAATCCAAGACAGTACTACGCTATACTACCATGGAGACCTCAGGAGGGGCGGAGCTCACTACCTAAAGGATAAAGAGTTGGATTAGTTTTGAATAAATACATTTGGCAAGACAAGTGGTCCAGGTCCCATTCCTTATGGTCCATATTTGGAATCTAATCTATAAAATATCCCATTTTGAAATCACTGTTTCTCTGATGTCATTAGAACCAGCTCATTTACATATCTCCACCTCTTCGGCCTACAGCAGTTTAACCTCTACCACCTACATTGCAGTTCTCAGACATATTTCAGATCTTAGTGCTTTTTAAATGAAGCACAGGGTAGCCAATCAGAACAGAGCTCATTTATCTTGCATTCTAAAGGTACAGCAACAGAAATGGGCTGTTTAATTCTTAGGGATAAGGAGATGTTAGAAAATAGTTGTGTAAAGCTGAATTATTATCTGACTTTTGCTGGAAGATCAAGCCACACAAACATTGTAAGAGGACACCAAAGAAAACTATAAAAGAAAGGATAAATGTAGGATATGCGCCCCCTCTAAAGGCGTTTAGTATTTGGTGAGATGGGAAGGTGAGTGGCTACAGCTACAGCTGAGGAAGCACCAGGGGCTCCTGTCTGGGTCTCACTGGGCAGCCATATGCAGGGCAGCTGTGTACAGCACAGGTTCTGAACTTGGCTGAAGGGTGCAGTTTCAGTGCCTTGGACAGCAGTCAGACTGTCTTGGAGCTGAAAGATGTTTGGTCTGTGGTATTGGTCTACAACTCTGAACACGTTTTACTAAAGTCCGTCCTTATTCAATCCTTTTTATGAAATCTGCATCTCTAAGTACAAACCCCATCTCTAGGGAAACATTGAAACAAAAAATGACAAAAAAAAATTAGCAAAGCATTAGTCATTAGATTAGAACATATTCCATCACTGATACACCCTGATCAAACTGGTTTCATCAAAGGTGACACTCAACCATTAACATGCGTAGACTACTTTACCAAATGCATTACACTTCACTCCACATATTACAAACTGCTATAGTCACACTGGACGCAGAGAAGTTTTTCTCCTCACATTGTGTAAAATCCTTTATACCACACCAAAGGTCAGTACTAATGCAATAACATCAAATGTCACAGAGGCACTAGGCAAGGAAGCCCACTCTCTATTCCTGTTCTCAATTTTTACATTTATACATTTTTTTAAATTTATTAGTATGTTTGCTGTTTTTGGCCCTTTTTTCAGTTTTTATTTTATTTTGTTGTTGTTACATTGTAGTGCACACTAGCCCACAGCCTAAATTAGTTATGCTACAGATATTCATCATCAAACAGTCTACCTCTAAAGTGATCTTTAGATGGTTGCCATTATCAGAAACTCTTGTAATTAGCAAATGTGTTTAGTGATGGTCCAAACAGTCACAAAGGAGCCACAGAGCCACCCTGGACATGGAGCACAAGGAACACAACCCCCTGCTGACTGCTTTAGTGATTCTGTCTCAATGTTAGATCTCTCAGCTTCTCTTAAGTAGTTTTTACTTCCTCGTATGACAAATTACAACATGATCATAGATGGCTGCATTCCACCTGTACTTTATGAATATGAAAGTTATCAGACAATCCTCAGGTTTACCTGATTAAATGATCAATGTTTATTTTGATCAGCATGTAGTCTAGAGATCTTCTTGTCTGATCTCTCTAATATTTGCTAAGCTATAGATTCAGTTTGGCCTTCTGATCACTAAGTGCAGGTGTGAAATGATGTGACCACATCACTGTGTAGCACTACTTCTTACTACAGGATCACTTTACTGAGGATGGGGACTGAACACTAGGCAGCACAGGAGAAAGTGATGACACTAGAAAGACACTGTTTCGCTGTTAGATTTAGTCTGTATGTAAGAAAGAAGAGGAGGATTAATTTGTTTTGCACTTGAACACACTTCCCCTCTACTATGGACATTAGTGGGTGGTGAATTTCATTGGAGTTCTACAGAGAGAGCTGTAGAGTTCCAGGTCATAGTTGTGTGGTGATTCCCACAGACAGACTGTAGTCTGATCTGCAGTTTTCAGAGCGCTCAGTGCACTGTAGTTTTGTAGAGTGTCTAAGATGTGTAGCAGCGTTACTGCTGTAGCTGTGTTTTTATCGGCAATGATGTGCAGACGAAGTCCTGTGAAGCGTTTGAGGTTCTTCCTTATTGTACTGCTAAAGGATTCGAAGCATCGAAAGCTTTTGACAAAACAGCGACACCTGGTGGTTTTTAGAAATTATAGCAGCCATAGATTCAAAACTGCGCAGCTCTAGAAATAACACTGCACCGTCATCATATTTACTTTTTTTTTTATAGCTTTTTTGATGATCAGTAATGATGTTTAGACAATAAATTTCTGAATTAACTTATTTAAAATCATTTTTCCTTTTTATATGAAAACGCAGCACAGTAAAATGTTGCAAACTACAGAGGGAGAGAACGGGTTGACGGTATGAAACATTTGTTCTCCCTTTTGGCCTCTATATTTTCCACATTTCCAATTTGTTTTATAGCTTATAGGACAGTACCAAACTTAGGAAACAGTCTCACCCTCATCCTTGCGTAGACGGCAAACACAGAGACTACAAATGAGATCTAAACAAACAAAACAGGAGTAAGGAGCAACACAGGTTCTTATCACAAACTAAATGAAAGACAAACACTCTTACCATGACAAAGCGCAACTAACACCGTCGCGAACTAACCAACAACCGAGAGAACCATATTAACAAACGCGCGATGAGAAACAATAACAGACAAACAAGACACGTAGGGACGGGGTTTTATAAGACTATAATCAGGGATAAATTAGAAACAGCTGGAGACAAAGGGGAGGAGACAGGGACCCATAGAGAATGACGAAAACCCGGAAGTTACTAGGTTGCCTGGGAAACGGGGAATGCTCCGGTCTGTAGACGCGACAAACTGATACAAGCTCCGGGACGCTGTGTGATCTGAGTTTCGATGCCTTAGTATCAAACGTTATATCACTCTTTGGTTTCTGCACAGTTCTTAGATCGTTCTTCTGCCATTTTGTGGTGTTCCGTTTAGTTTGCATCATTTAGTAACGTTCGACGTTATGTCTACCTGTTTTGGAAATAAAGAATTTCGTTTACACATGTGCGTCAAGTCCTGCCTCCGCTTCACATTATCGTTCTGAAAACTGCACAGTGTGCAGATCATTGAGAGAGAGAGAGAGAGAGAGAGAGAGAGAGAAAAAAAAAAAACATGGATATGATAGAAGATGAAGTGGGTGGCCAGGGCAGGAATGGGAGGGAGGGAGAGAGAGAACAAGAACAAGCCTAAGGGGGAGATTTCTCCAAATGTACCTCTTCAGCCCATCAACTCTGCTCCAGCTCCACTCTCAGCTCTGCTCCAGCATTAACGCCACACGGTTCAGAATTTCTTTAGTCTGATCTTGATTGTTCAACAGCAGAGTTTGTCCACCACTGACCAATCAAAGAGTGACCACATACGAGCAGCATCCCTGTCATACCACATCCAAGAGGAACCCACAGCTCATAGAAGAGTGATTTACAGTCCTGAATAACAACTGATAAATAACAATATGTATGCAAGAGACCACAGATGACCACAGCAGTTGGGGCAAACAAGAACAAGACTTCATAGATGAGAGTTTGGCCTACATATATGAATATGTTATACTATGTCATTTCAACCAAGAAAATCATGTCATGATAAATGAAGTTGTAGCTCAGTCTCTCTCAGTGTGTACATTTCTCAGCTACCTTTATGAGTGCGTTATGGAATTTGTAGTTCATGAAGCATTTATGTACAAAGTCTTGTAAGTTTGCTTTTTTTTTTTTTTTTTTTTTTTTAGCTCAGTTTTGTAGCTGGTTGGGTTGAGTCTTTAAATTAGAATTTTCTGTAATGTCTATGGAAGTACTGACCAATATGCTTCCAGATCCAAGACCACTGAATAAATGTGTGGTCACTGTTCATCCCCTATTTAGGTTAAATTTAAAGGCAGCATCAGACACTGAATTTTCAGTGTAAAGTGTCAGTCACACCGCACATGAGTAAAATCTGCCTGGCAAAAAAGTTAATTCACTTGAACAGACAAGAATGCAAAAAATGTGGAAATTTGCTTCCCGTATTGAGTAATCAGGAGGCAGACAGATAGACTATTAGACACAATTTACCTGCCATTGACTAATTAGATTAGATTAAGAGTGACCTCATGCAAGATGTTTCTTTTTACATTTTAAGAGTAAAACTAACAGGAACAGGCCTTTGGTAATATGTAGATGCTGAAAGCAACAGTACATCTGTGGTGTGAGTAGAGTTCACATTCCTAGAGGTGGAATGATATTCTTACAATGCCGGCTCCAGTTTTGGCTACTAAGCACAAGACATCAATCATGCAGACAAATTGCCCACCAAATATGGAAAGATCCAGTACTCAATTTGAACATGAATGGAACAAATCCTCACTAAGTTCTCATGGACTGCATTGTGGGTAATAAAAATGCTCTGAAAGTAAAATACTCCTTTAATCATCTGTTAAAGTCTTCTTGTTCTAAAGCCTCATGCAGCCTGTTTTAGGCCCCTCTCCACTGCAGTCTAGCTCTTCAGTCTCCACCAGCAGGGCTTTAGTGAACTCTGCTCATAATATGGCAGGTTTAGCTTCACCTGCTATTTTCATTAGTAATAGAAAAGATCCCTTTGACCCGTTGAAGTAGTTTGGGTGTTATAGAGAAATGAACTGACCAAACAGCACTGAGGGAGGTCATTTTAGGTCACTCCCACTGGCAATCACATTTTGTCTCTATGACAACGGACTGAAACGTTCAAGTTACAATGATGACGTTCTCACTGATGATGTGAAACTATCTGCTAGATCACTGACTGATAAAGAAGAAAGAGGACATACCAAATGACAATGTATTAAACCCTACAGGATCACTATATATGTGAGTGAGAATGTTGTCATTCTTACTTATGTGTGTCTGTGTTGGGGATAGACGTTGGTCAGAACTTCATCTGAATGCACTTCCTCTCCACTATAACTGTAGTTGTCATATTATTCAGTAGAGTGTAGTTCTGAAGAGTGTGTGTATGGTGTGTGTCAGCAGTCCTGCTGTAGCTGTGTGTAGTGTGTGTGTAACTCAGTAAGAATGCAGGTGTGTGTTTATCTGCTCCTTGTGCTCCATGCTGCTGATGGTGAGTGTTACCTTCTCTCTACTTCTGTAGATCATCAAATATCTACTCAGTAGCTACTTTATAAGAAACACTGAAAACATCTATAGGAGTTCAGTTAGAGACGACATCTCTGAGCACGTATAAAAGGCACTTTAAAGGCACATGTGGACACTAGTGCCAATGGGTGATGTTACTGTTTCTAATAAAGTAGGTGGTGAGAATAAAATTGTGCGTGTGTATGTGTGTGTGTGTGTGTGTGTGTGTGTGTGTGTGTGCGCGTGTGTGTGTTGTATATTACCTGAACATGTAAGGTAGAATTTAAGATTTGGTTAGTAGGCTGCTTTCAGTTGTAAACCAAACCTTGAACACAATGTGTCATTGTGGTGCAGTTATATCTAATTACATATAACCCATGCATATCGGATTCAGTGCTCAGACTAGAGCATAATAATCAGAGTAAAGTAAGTAGTCAGTACATGGTTGTATAGTAAATGTTACTCTGAACAATCACAAATCTCTGTGTGCTTGAGATAGTTAAGCCATGTTAAAGAGAAAAGAGATGAAAAGAGTAAAGAGATGAAACTCAAATGTTGGGACATGCACATGAGGGGATTGATGGTGAAGGTCTTCTACTGGTGTGTTTCTGCAGGCTGTACACTGGAACATCAGAAGATCACAGAGATCACTGCATACGCAGGAGACTCAGTACTACTGCCCTGTTCCTGCACAGACCCACAAATCAGACCTGAGAGTTTCACCTGGCAGAAACACCAAAACTCCAGTTATACAGACCTCTCCAGTGAGAGTGAACAGTACAGAAACAGACTTCAGCTGGGTACTGCTCACGCTCCAGGAAATCTCTCTCTACTCATATTACACCTGACTGTGGAGGATGAGGGAGATTACAGGTGTCAAACTAAAGGGAATACACACAAAGACGTCAAACTTTATGTTTCAGGTAAAATATTATTCAGAAACACAGACAAATTAAAATCTCCTAAGTAGATTTCGCCTGGTGGATCTCCATCATGAACTTTGCTTTTCAAACATACATATAAATGTAATATAAATACATTCACCACACACTTTATTAGACACACATACATCACATTTTACTAAAATTCAAAAACAGGACATTTAAAAATAGAGAAACACCATTACATATTTATCTATCTAACATGTGGACCACATTATCCTCAGATATTAGTCACCAGACATCCTCTGTCACCAGTCTAGAAGAGTTAAACACAACTAACATACATTTCACCTGCCCTCACTGAACACTTTCAGTACCTCTAATAAGTGAATGTGTAGGTATAATTACAGACTGTGTCCACCTGGTGTCTTACACAGTTTGTGTCACCCTGCACCCAGGACATCACTGGTCAGTTTCTGACCACAGATGTCCCAGTATATGTGGATACTGAACCATTCTCCACACATCAATCCCACTACAGTGCTGGAGGCTTGGTAGTGGGTGTTGTACTGGTATGAGTGGTTCAGATACAGCAGTGTTACTGGATTCAGTGCTACGGGTAGGTTGAGAGTGTTCTGACAGTGAAAGATATCCAGCCAGCAGAGGTTCAGTGGTCAGACACTGACCATGACTGGAGTTGGAGGATGGTTAACACTAACTGTGTATTACACCAGATGGGCTAGAACCACTGACTCTACAAGATTCTTCTAATCCATTTATATTTTAATGCATGTGACAGAGAGCATAAACTTGCATAAATTCTGTAACAAAAGGATGTTAAACATTTCACAAATGGATTTGTTTTGTCTTCATATGATGGTTCACAGAATAATGTCACTGGTTGTACAGGTTACTTCATAACAGTACTGTAACATGTCAGTGTTTCTGCTCTCTCTAGTCTGCAAGGATGTTGTGAATCCTCCCATAGTGCTGAGTGGATACGTGGGAGGGTCTGTCCTGCTGCCCTGTTACTGCACTGAACTGCTGGCCGAGCCAAAAACCGTCAGATGGAGTTTTATAGAAGAATCTAATGTCATCTACCCAACTGACCAGTCTGTTTCTAGTTACATCTTCTGTTTGTATTTGTATTTCATGCCTGTAGTTAATGACTCTTGTCTTCTGTCCTGTTTAGGTTCTAGTCAGTTATATACCCATATTACACACGACTTGTTTAGTTTCCTTATTTAGTTACTACTGTTCTCATTTGCTCTAGAGAGAGGGGGAGAAAGAGAAAGAGGGAGAGAAAGAGGGGAGGAGAGAAAGAGGGAGGGAGGGAAGGAGGGAGAGAGGAAGAGACTCGACCCAGGAGCCCCTAATTCATTCACTCCCAAAAAGAGAGAGAGAGAGAGAAAGGGAGAAATGGAGAGTGAAGGAGGGAGGGTGAGAGAGAGAGAAGGAGGGAGGGGGAGAGGGAAAGATAGAAAGAAAAAGAAAAATAAGAGCAGAGAAGAGTCTCACAGGTGGTGCTGTTCATTGACACACACTAACACTAACACATCAGGACCAGTCCGAAGTACAAACAGTCAGACCAAACCAAATTATTACACTTCACAAACTAAACTACATCACCCACTGGAACACAAACACAAGCACAAAGCAAAATGCAACGTTATCTGGCCCTAAAACGTCAGTACACTGTAGCAGACGACCTGTACACAGTGACTGACATTAAACACAGAACCACGTTGACAAAGTCCAGACTCAGAGAACACAGCCTGGCCGTCCAAACCAGCCGATATAAATGTCATGGCTGCCCAGAGAACAGAGACTCTGTCAGCAATGTAAATATGACACTGTAGAGACAGAGCTGCACTTCCTCACTGAATGTGAAAAATTCATCCAAATATGGCAAATTTACTTTACAAAATCTGAGACGATCCACCCCAACTTTAAGTGTCTGTTTAACACTGAAACTGCCCATCCTACTGGGCGAAAAGAAGGAAAGCAGCGCTTTAGCTGGGTGATACATATCTGCCTGCCATAAGATGAGGGTCAGTGATTAACCCACCCAAACACACACACACACACACACACACACACACACACGCACACACACACACACACACACACACACACACACACACAGTTTATAAAAGTTACCTAACTATTTATTTTTAATAAGTATTTATTATTTTCCATCCTTATTAGTTTTTTTTCCTTTCTTTTCACTTCTTCCCTTTTACTTCTTCCAATTATTATTATTTCAGAACAATTACAGTTCTTCAAGTTCTTTATCGTAACAGAATTCTTAATTTCCATAATTGCAAAGGTTGTAATGTTGTGTAATGTTCATGTTATAATACTGCTTTGGCAATACTACAATACTATAGTTGTATATGGTCATGCCAATAAAGCTTACTGAACTGAAATGAACACAGAGAGAGAGAGAGAGAGAGAGAGAGAGAGAGAGAGAGAGAGAGAGAGAGAGACTCGACCCAGGAGCCCCTAATTCATTCACTCTCAGAAAATGACTGAAGGACACACTGCACCTACAGAGCCCTGCAGCTTCAGACTTAGTCAACGTATCACCACCACTGACACACAGAGAACTGAACACGTCTGCTTGGCCAAACTGTACATACATCAGTTCTGTAGTACAAAATCTAAACATGTTAAATACATAACAGCCCTGAACCCTCATTACTTATAATTGATCACACTTTTCTATTCTTGCAGAGGCTCCATATAAACCTGTAAATCCTCCTCAAGTGGACACTGACACATCAAGTCCAACAGCTTCAACTAAACCTACTACTACAATGACGCCTCGAAAAGGTTATAAGACATTCAGTCCATCAACTACCAATGGAGGTAACACGCATTGGTTTAACGAGTGTGGGGCAGGATGCAAGCGTGACTTAGCCTGGTTTGATGCGTTTTTGTTTTTAATGAAAATGAAAGCGCACATGAACGTACTGTGCTAATGTTGCATACACAATGTCATACAAGTGATTAAGGCAAAATAACACTTTAGGGGTTGTACTGGATTGGGCTTTATAGGGTAAATAATGAGGGTGAGACTAGACCCAGGTGACGGGGGTAAGTGAAAGGGGACACACACGACCCCTGTGTGAGGGCATGAACCACACAAAGCATGTGGAGGAATAAAAACAAACAAAGGAGCACATGGGGAGGAGGATGGTGGTGAGAGGTGTTACAGTAGCACCCACACCCCCCTTAACACGGGGCTCCTGTGTGATGGTGGTGAGGGGTATTACAGTAGCATCCACACCCCCCTTAACACGGGGTTCCTGTGTGATGGTGGTGAGGGGTGTTACAGTAGCACCCACACCCTCCTTAACACGGGGCTCCTGACGCGCATAACAGTTGACAAGGGAGCCCAAGCCCGGCGTCACACAGCAGGGTCTGGAGAACCTGGACAAGGACAGGTGGGAAAG
This sequence comes from Electrophorus electricus, assembly GCF_041902795.1. Classification (NCBI taxonomy): domain Eukaryota; kingdom Metazoa; phylum Chordata; class Actinopteri; order Gymnotiformes; family Gymnotidae; genus Electrophorus; species Electrophorus electricus. The sequence goes on from NC_137498.1 coordinate 9,516,050, forward strand.
GAGGAAAAAAAGGGGAAAGTCCATCGGGTGAGGGGTGGAAACAGGACGTTGTAGCACAACCAGAGACCTGACAGCAGGCTGGACAGGAGACGACTGGGTTCCAGCTTGGGCAGTGGGATGGACGGGAGCCCGGCTGAGAGTAGGAGCACGGGATACGAGATAACAGGAACCCGAACCACAGCTGGGATTGGGACAGTTACAAAGACAGGAATGGGGACAGAGAAAGGCAGACACTGGGATTGGTAGAATAACAATCAAAGGTTGTCAGTTCCAGTACAACAGAGATGTTACAGGAGGTGAAGTGGGCGGCGAGAGAGAGAGAGAGAGAGAGAGAGAGACAGAGAGAGAGAGAGACACTAACAAATGTCTGGAACTCCAGTGCACACTGACAAAACAAGTCCAACAGCTTCATTCTAAACCTACTAGACAATAACATCTGAAAATGGTTAAAGGTTTTTTCATCTGTGATGTTTCCGAGAACAAATGTAGTCTTAATGACATTGACAATGTCAACTTTTATTAATTACTAATAATATTATCCATAATAATCAATATCAATATTATCAACTCTCAATCAAGTATAATGGCAAAATTTGTAATTTCAGATTGTAGAGATACAGAGACTCATTCATGCTCCATCCTCTTTGTTTTTGTGCCAAAAAAAAATTATATTGAATGCTTGTTATAAAAATCATACAATATAATATTAAAAGTGACAAATAATGCATCATATTTTAATTCTGCTTCCTACATTCCCACATGCAGGAAATGCAGACAATTCTCCAGTATACACACGTCATGTCATCTTAGCTGGTGCGGGGGGTTTACTGCTGTTGATGGGATTAGGAGGAGTCATCTGCTGGAGATACAGAGGTACACACACACACACACACACACACACACACACACACACACACACACACACACACACACACACCTATTCAAGTTCACAGACAATTATAACAGGTCTCAGTGTGAAGTTCTCTGTACAATATTATCCAGTAATACAGACCTCTGCTCACCTGGTAGACAGGTAGTGCACAGTGCTGATAACACACTGTCATGGGTTTGCTTCCCAGAGAGCACACATACTGATAAACATGTGAGATGCTCTTGATAATATAATCTGTATATAAATAAATACATACATATCTGTCCATCTCACAATGAGTTAATTTTGTAGTTCAGAGACGTGAACAGACGGTGAACAGAGAGGGACAAACAGGACAGAGGAGAGATCAGCAGACACAGGTGGGTGTCACACATCCATGTTATAATATCAGTGAACTCTGATTCAGTGCACAGATCTGTTCTACAGTGTGAGAGCTTGGATTAGTGATTAGTTTCTGCATGTTAAGACCCAGTGAAAGTCATGCAGGTACTGGTGAGAGGTCATGTGTTTCTGAAAGTATGGAAAAACTTTAAGGGCCTTATTCTTGTGTGCACAGAGAACTTCACTACAGTCTTTACTGCAGTGCACACAGTCGATTCTGATTGCTAAATTATGACAGACAGTATGACATCATCTAATATGCTGTAGTTTAGCAGAGCAGTTAATTGTTTAATATTCTGTAGTTTCACAGAGTAGTTTTATTTGCCTAATGTGCTGTAGTTTACCAGTGACTTTTCAGCAGTCATTCACTTGTGACTGTTGCAGCTAGAGATGTTAAGCATTGTGTGTGTGTGTGTGTGTGTGTGTGTGTGTGTGTGTGTGTGTGTGTGTGTGTGTGTGTGTGTGTGTGTACGCTATATGCTTGATGATGACTTTATTATGATCACCTGCTCTATAGCAGTACCTTTATGCTACTGGGCCTTTTTAGACACCTCACTGCACTCAGAAGTAACTTCTGAATCAACCAAAGTAGTAGAAAAGTGCCAGAAAGGTTAGAGGGATGAGAGGGACAGGAGATAAACATGCTAACAGGTCATATCAGCGTCATGCAAAATGGTTTATCAAAAAGGTGTCATTTTATTAGAATCCATGAACAACATGCACAGAAGAAACAGCCATGCAGATACACGTCTCCGTGACATGCCATATAAAAAGGTGTGAACAAACAGTCTGTAAAATGAATCTGATGACTGATAAACGGCATATGTCACGTTTCCTACTTTCTGCAAGTAGGATTGTGTATCATTTGGGTTTTTTTCTGATGTCATTACTAAAACAATACTTTTAAAATTGAGCAAGTACCTAAATTGTGCCTGAATCAGTGCTAAAAAACTAAAGTCGACTAAAGTTTTTTAATTGTATTTCTTTTTTATTTGACTATTCACTACCTACTAGCTAACAGTAGTTGTCTGCTGGCCTTTAACTAGTGATGACCACGTGACATGCAGTAACGCTTCTGTTACCTGTAGTGTCTGTTTCAGAGCACCAGAGGGGAAATATTTTAATAGACAGCTCAGGCATTTAAAGGAGTATTTAGGTGAAAAGTCTAATTTACATTATTTTTCCCCTTAGACAAAATTATTTTGAGTGCAATTCTGTTTGTTTGCTAACAAACATTGGAGGTCATCAGCAACCCAAATCTAACCTTCATAAATACATGCCCACAGATGACTCTCAACCAGCTCAAACTGCATCCAGGTCTTAATAAAGGTCTCACAGACTAGTCATTGTGCAGTATGACTCACTGTGAACTAGAAAAGTGAATAAACTCGTCACTACAATCTGGATGAGGTTTGAGCAGGTTAAGAAAGCTTTGTGGACATGTAGTGATCTAACTTATGTATGAAGACCATTATGTACTAAGGTGAGACTTGGGTTGCTGTTGACCTCCAGTGTCCAACTTAATTACAACGACTGTTACCTGCTGTTGCTGTTGGCTTCCAGAGTTTGTTAGTAACATTAGCAGCTTTTGTTTTAAACTAAAGGAGCAAAACATGTCTCGGCCATCCGGGGAAAAGGAAAATAATGTAATTGCTGGCCAATCCCTTCATGTAACACTGACATGAGGCAAGAAACCTTTGGGCTATATACAAAATAGCTTACTACATACTGTATGCTGCATACTGGACTCATTATATACTGTATACAGTTTACTGTTCCCTTTAGTAGTATGATGCATAATATCCAGTGTGTAAAAAACACAAACCATACTAAGAGGTCATGCGAACGTATGAAGTTCTACCCACTTGTGATTTACCACCACCGTTGCATGATGAGATACAGTACACCACGGAGACAGGCCTGGTCACGTACTGGATTATTTGGCCATAGCAGTACGTCATCTGGGTATATTTTGCGTACTGGAAAAATTCATTTTGGTCTGACTAGTTTTCAAGATCTCTTCAGTAAACACTCATTAACTAAAGAAAAATTGATCAACACACATTTATCATTTGTATTAAAAAGGGCAGGTGATGTATGTATGTGGTTACTCTCCTCAGCCACTTTATTAGGATCACCTTTACACTACATCGTTATCTGCTAGCTGCATTATATACCTGTGTGCAGTTCCACAGGCTTGTGTATAAACTTCAGACACACTGCTTTTCTTGTTACACACTCGTACATGCCCTAAAGACACTACCACTGCAGAGACACTTGTTTGTTGAGAGTGGTCTACCATCCAGGTAGGATCCATTCAGCAGTGCTCCTGTGGTCACACACTAAACAGTGGTGCACACCTGTAAGACATGTGCACATATTAAATTACAGACTGCAGGTCTTTAATAAAGTGGCTGGTGAGTGTTTAAATGTTTGTGAAATGTATAAAACAGATTACGCACATGCTTGCATAAATTATATTTACATGTGCATTTATGGATTAAATGTATTACAGTTAACACCTCTGCAATACAATACATTTATTATATTAACACTTGTATTAATCCACTCAACAGGGTGTGCATTATTCTATATGTATGTGTGCTAATATTTTGTAATTGTGATATTTTCTGCAGGATGATGTGATGTATTCTACTGTAGCCCATATAAACACCACCAGACCAGCACCCAGAGCAATGGATAATGGAGATAATACAGAATATGTCAATATCAAACTAAATTAACAAACCTGAACACACACACACACACACACACACACACACAGACACACACACACAGACTTTTGTATTGTATCGTATCTAGCCAGTGAAGTGTAGTTATGTTCTTCTGTCTTGGTTTCAGTGCTGTCTTTGTATAATTTTCTGTATCTATTGGTAATTACTAATTAACTGCTAATTAGTTACTTCAGGTGTGGTTTCAGACTGGCATAAGGTAGGAATTGTAGGGGGAGGACTAACAGTGACAGGGGCAGGACTAAGACTGATAACATTACAGTGTAGCCACTCCAAGAACCAGAGTACTTGGGTTTTATTCCTCTTGATTTCATCTTCTGCTTGGGAAAGGAGGCTAACTGCTAAATCTAAATGTTAAACGTTGTAAACGTCAATTAAAATTTTCTCAGTCTGCAACTATAATTGTGACTCCTACAAGTATCATTTCCTACAAGTATCATATGTCTGTACAATAATAAAAACAATTTATTATGTTTTATTACATTATGGATTTTTTCAGCAGAATGGTTTTTCTTCATTTTATTTGTGAATCTCTGTTGAAGCATTTTTGGATATTTAATCTTTAAATTGTAGCACATTTTTATGTTAAGCAGGTCATTTTATAGTCAAATGCCATCCCTTGTCTGTACGCATCACTTCCATTGTGAGAGCCTATTGCTGTTTCATAAATAAAGAGCCAAAGCAGGACAGAGAGTTGTGGTTTCTGTTTTTACCCACTGATAACCACATACATCATGAAGGTGTGTGTGGTGCAGTTCACTGACAGCAGTTGGATGTCACTGTCTGTTACTTTCTCTTTAGGACCGAGGTTGAACTCCAAAGTAGAGCAGATGGTTCTGCAGAATTGTACACAGTGTGAAACCAGATCAGTGACATGGAAACAGTCTCACTCAGACTCGAGCAAAAACACCAAATGTGAAAATCAACTTTTTTTCCCAAACAGGCGACTCTGGTCCAGTTCTTGGTGTGAAAGGGTTCATATATAGGCTGGTCATAGGAAGTGGTTGCTTAGGGCAGTAGAGCTGCGTTGAAAAGGTTCTGCAAAGTGAATTTATTTTGCTGTTGTAGCTGAGGCAGTTGGCTTGCTACAGCTTTATATGACATTATTACCTATATAGTTATACTAAAATATAAATATTAGGAGTGTCATGGTATGTGTTTTCATCCCAAATCACCCCATACACATTACAGTTCACTGTATGCAGTCATACGGAGAGTACACAGTAGCCTAAGTGTGAAGGCCGATGAACATAATGTGGAATCAAACTTCACATCTGCGATTTCCATTCCAAACCTTAAGCTGTAATCTATTAGCAAGTTAGCAACATGCTAGGCTAAATGTAGCTCAAGCTCGCTGGCGACATTTACTGAATCGTTAACACTATGACCTGTTTCTTTCAAATCACCTGTGTGGGAAAGTTTCCTAGCGACCTGAGTGGTGGACGAGGACAGTGTGTTGGTGTTGTAGGGTGTGTGTGCTAAAACACATGAACATGCACATTCAACAGCATCACCCAGATGTGCCAGTTGTGTTTGTTGCTTTTGTCCTGTTGTACCAAACAGTGATGCCTAAATGGAGTGTGAAGAAGATCTCTTACAAGTAAGGTGCTTTTCAGGATGTGGAACTTGGAATCTTCTTCATATATGTATATATAATATCTGAAGAAGTTATATTTATTTCTCAGGTGGTTATTAGTAATGAGTGGAAATGTGCTCACTTGTTTATTTCTGTTTATTTATTCCTCACTTGGTTATTCTGTGAATGATTCAGCTCTTGGTCACTACACACTTGATCAGGAAGGCTGGACAGCCCACACACACACACACACACACACACACACACACACACACGCACACACACACACACATGGCCATGCTACTTTTTGAGATTCATGGGCTTTAAGTTCTGCTGTGATCCAGCTCTGAACTTCATGGTTTAATCAGTAATTCACTAATTGACTCAGCAGGGATTCTGAGGAGCAATATCACATTCACTCCAGTGACACTGATGTTTCAGAGAAAGCTAAATGCTCGAGGATAAAATGAAATGTGATTTTAATCAGAAAAGGATAATCCAACAAAGTCAAACTCAGGCAAGGATCAGAACCAGTACTATAGGATAAACAGAGCCAGGGAGCATCACAGAGAGGAACTAAAGTCCAGGTTGAAATCCAGAGAGACAAAATATCCAGGCAGACAAATCCAGGAGGGGCAAAAAACAGAAGTAAGCAATCAGAAATAGTTCAGAAATACAGAAAGCCAATATATAACATTTACAACATTTAACTCACACTTTTATCCAAAGCAACTTACAGCAACTTTCTAATTACTAGCTGAGTACCTTAACCACTGAGCTAACACTGCATATCACTCCATATGCACAGACATTACTTCCACTCTAATGACCTCAGCAGCTTTCTTCATTTAACCAAGCGTTTGGGTTTCCGCAGGATTATCAAGAAATGAGATACTCTGCTGTAATCTGTAAAGGCATTGGGAACGCAGCACACACTCAGGTGCGTCATACTCTGAACAGACTGATATCAAATGTTCAATTAATTTATTTATTCTTTTGTTGACATATTAATGACTCACTAGCTGCATTAAAGCCATCCGTTCAGCAGCACAGGGGGATTAAGTCCATATAACTGCAACTTCCTAAACAGAGTGTCACATGAATATGACATTTTTGAATGGTGTATCATAATAAATCAAATCAAATTTATTTATGTAGCGCTGTTTAAAAAGCAGTGTTACAAATGTCTGAGTCCAAGCCCCCAGTGGCAAGGAAAAACTCCCTAGAGCATGAAGAAGAAACCTTGAGAGGAACCAAGACTCAAAGGTGGGGCCCATCCTCCTCTGGCCGACAACAGTCACCACAATAATAACAATTTTAAGAGAAAAGTAAAAAACTAATAATAATGTTCTCCCGCAAGAGAATGTCCATCAACATCCATCAAGTAGTTGGCTGGGGTGGAGGTGTGGTGGGCTACAGCAAGGGACATCAGTGGGTGGAGGGAGTAGCCATGGCAGCTGAGACGGGTGTAGGCTCAATAACATCATGACATCAGGGGTAGGTGAACCTCGGCAAAAATAGAGACTAAATTATTAGGCATGTCCAGGTACGAGAGTGTGTAAATTAGGGACTGTTTCTTAGTGAGAATGCAGTGTTTCTTAACGAGAATGCTTGTGAGATTTAATTTTCTCTCCACTTTGTTTTATTCACAAAAGGTGACTTTGCAAAAAATGTTTTTGGTCACACACTTAGAAACACACACACACACACATTCACACACACACACACACACACACACACACACACACACACACACACACACACACACACACACCCACACACACACACACACCCACACACACGTTCATATATAATTAATGAGGTTCTGACTGGGTCATCACCTCTTGTTTATTCTAATTTAATGAGCAATGAGAGACTGGTGGAGAGCAAACCAACACACAAAAGCTGTGGTTGAAAAATCAGGGTTATTCCACTAAATATTGATTTTGGAATTATTATTTTTATTAGTGTTGTTTAAAAATTAATGTAAATTTGTTTTCTTTGCATTTTTGAGGTCTGTAAACATTGCATCATTTTTGTTATTTTGACCAGATGTTATGTTCTGCAAATGACAATATTTGTATTTGGAAATTTGGGAAAAATGTGTGAACCCCTAGCAAATCATGTTTATGAACTACCAGCGAAAGCCTGTGTGTGCTTTCTAGTCTGTCAGTCTAAACAGAGAAAACACAGTGTGAGTAGGAAACAGGTTTGTGCAGGAAACAGCTCCACCCTGTGGCCACACCATGCATGTGCATTTCACAGGGACAGCAGCTGGGTTAGGGTGGGTGTGTGCGCTGTGAAGTGAAGTTATAACAGAGTAACAGCAAGTCTTCTCAGGACCCACGTGGCAAGTTCAAGAGGTTTTATTGTCATTTCAGCTATATACAAGTACACAACAAAAACGAGACAATGTTCCTCCAGGACCAAAGTGCAACATAAAAACAACAGTGCAACAGACCACATGCTACACAAGTGCAAACAGCCCAATATAGTGCAAAATGTCATTAAATAAACATTAAATAAACAATAATGTGTTTGGTTTTGTGAAACTGCTGATGAGAACATTAAAGAACAGAAGAGGTCTGGCCAAGCTCATTTGTTCCCAGTTCCTCTCTGCTGGGTGGACATTAGGGTCTGTTGGACTGAAGTACTGCTGAGAGAGTTCTGGAGTCAGTGTGTGTCCACAGTGGTGGTGGAGTTCTGGGTGTAGAGTTGTCAGTGTGTGCTGGGAGGTCAGTGGTGTTTTCAGTTTGTGTTTTCTCTTCACTGTGCTTCATCTCACTGAAGGTGAGTGTGAAATTCTCTCTTAATGCTGAGTGATATGAAACTACATTTTATATGAAACTGTACATTTATGTGTGAGTCGGTGAGTCTTTCTCATTAGAATTTGATTCAATGTTTGCTTCACAAATAATCATTGGTCACTCCTGCATTTTGTGACTTAATTTTAAATACACAATACAGCTTCAAAAGGATTATCCTGATTATCTTAATTTACTGTTATATGTTTCTGCAGGCTGCACTCTGGTAAAGAGTAGAAGAACATTACATATCCGAGCACATGTAGGAGACTCAGTACAGCTGCCCTTTTCCTGCACTGAACCACACAGCAGACCTGAGAGTTTTACCTGATATAAACACCAAAACTCCAGTTATACTGAGATCTCCAGTGAGACTGAACAGTACAGAAACAGAGTTCAGCTGGCTACTGCTCACTCTCCAGGAAATCTCTCTCTACTCATATCACACCTGACTGAAGAGGATGAGGGAGACTACAGGTGTTTTATTAATGGGAGTGAATACACAGACATGCAACTCACTGTTACAGGTAAAAGGCATCACATCTCTATTTCTACTGACTTAACAAAACTCATTTTATACTAAACTGTATGTTGCTTTTTTAAACATACACTGCAAATGTCTTTGCCATCTCATTGTAGGTCAACACTATTAACATTCTAAAGATCACCATGGAGTTGTACTTCTTAAACACATGATTATTATGATTACATGACAGTTTATTTGAACTGTGTGTCTATAATGATTTGCTTTGGTTCCTGTGTGTTCCACTGACTGCACATCCACAGCTGGACAGACGAATCTACAGGGTCATGTGGGAGGGTCTGTTCTACTGCCCTGCTCCTGGACTGGACTACACACCAAACCACACACTCTTAAAGGGACCTTCCAGAGACAAAGAAATCTACCCCACTGACCAGACTCAGCGTTACACAGGCAGAGTTCAGCGGCTCAGTTATTCTCCAGGAAATGTGTCTCTACTCCTATCACAACTGACTGAGGAGGATAAAGGAGTGTATGTGTGTTCCCTGAACAGTAAGGTTGTCAGGAGAGTGTTACTTGATATTACAGGTAAATGAACCTGCTGCTGTTTTCATTTAGTCCATATGCAGTTTTGAGATGAACAGAGATTTAATGTTCTCTCTCTTTCTCTCTCTCTCTTTCTCTCTCTCTCTCTCTCTCTCCCCACTTTCACTACAAACTCTACTCCAGTGACCAAAGTCCAGACTAGACCAATACCTTCAACCACATCATATCAAGCACCTACTGGAACACACAACACAGAGACCCCAGATAAAGGTAAGAGGTCATAGTTCTGATGTGTTTTGATAAGATGTGAAGATACAATGTGAAAGCTCGGCTGTGTCTTTAGTGAAATAGTAACATTTATTCACATTTTATTTGTTACACATGCACACATTCTCTCTCTCTCTTTCTCTCTCTCTCTCTCTCTCTCTCTCTCTCTCTCTCTCTCTCTCTCTCTCTCTCTCTCTCTCTCACACACACACACACACACACACACGTTCCCTCCTTATTTATATTTTCCCATTTACAGATTCAGATTCTGCCAGAATGTATTAATTCATCCTCATTCCTGTTCTGCTGCTGTTAGGAATTGGAGTTATCTACTGGAGATACAGAGGTACACACACACACACACACACACACACACACACACACACACACACACATGTTGTGCTTACTGTGCCTCATTCTGTCTGCTTTCATTCTGTAGTTCAGAGATGTGGGCAGAGGGAGAGCAGAGACGTGAGGACACAGGTGAGTACACACTCCCCCTTAAGACTGACAGCACGCTGCGTTCGCTCTATTCTAGCTGAACCCATATGGTTCATTAACATGCTTGCACACAAAAGCCACCTCAAAATGCAGGACACAGGCAGGGTAGCATGCTTTTCTCAGCTGTTACATCACTGAACACTGCCCCATTTTAAAGGGTCTTTTCAGCTTTCTTCCTTCATTCTGAAGGCACAAATGGTCTATTCTGTCAGACTTTCAATTTATCACACCCACAGTCCATGTTTACATGTACAGTATAAGGCAGATGTTCTTATCAATATCATCTCACATGTTTATCAGTATGACAGTATGTGTGTTCTCAATCAAACCCGTGACTCTCGTGTTACCAGCACCGTGCACTACCTGTCTACCAGGTGAGCAGATAAGCAGGAGATGGATTACTGGATATTGTACAGAGAACTTCACACTGAGACCTGTTATAATTGTGAACTTGTATAGAAATATATGTGTGTGTGTGTGTGTGTGTGTGTGTGTGTGTGTGTGTGTGTGTGTGTGTGTGTGTGTGTGTGTGTATTAATGTTTATATTTTCTCTGCAGGATGATGTAATGTACTCCACTCTAGCACACAGTAACACAACCAGAACAGCAAAGGTCGAAGACACTGCAGATAAAAGAGAATATACCACCATCAAACTTAACTAATACACACACACACGGTCATTAATTCTACATAGTTTTCCTTTGTTATTCATTTAAATTTAAAATAAACAAATAAACAAAAGTTCTGAATTAACTCAGTGTGTTTTTTGATTACTGATAGTTTCCTGGCAATTTTCTTACACACGGCTTCAAAGTGTTTAACGACCAATCCAAGCACACGGTGTAGTTTAGCACAAGAAGAGGCTTCGCACGTGTCTATGATGATGGTGTAGGACACAGCATGGGCTGATGAAGGTAGTGGATGCAGTGTGGAGAGGTGATGTCATTGGTGGGCGGAGTTTGATAAATGCTAATGTATTATCTGCACACTGCTTATGTCTGTTTAACATGGAGATTATGTAGGTATGGCAGGTGCTGGAGTCTCAGTTAGAAACTCCATAAGTTTATAGCTAATTTATGTACGTTTGTTTTGTGAAATTCATAGAATGGTGAATGATTAGTTTTCTTTGAGCTGTTAGTCACAGTTTCAGTTCCCACTGCTTCAACAAGTGATGGCTGCAGAGCTCCATTTTTTAAGGCCTGCTTTTGTGATGCGAGGAGGTAAAGCAGGATGTGAGGAAGAGTCATGTTACACACAACAAACATTTATTGTGATACACAAAAGACATCTAAGTGGTTAGCAGGCTAACCGGGTTTAAACATCGACAACACTTATACTCAGACACAAGACTTATATACATGCAAACTAATGACACACAATAAGGAGCAGGTGTGAAACACAGGGAGGGCATAGCCATACGGATAAACACACACACACACACACACACACACACACACACACACACACACACACACACACACACACACACACACACACACACACACACACACACACACACACATGTTTGGGGGGAGGGGACGTACCATGACAGCTTTCCTAACAAAGGTTCACCAACCCCAGGAAGGAGGCAGGACGCAGGAAGTGTTTATCTGGGCAAACCAAGAATTAGAGTTATAACATTAGTGTAGTTCAAATCACTTGCAGATTTACAATGAACCCACTTACACAAATATGGTAGTCAGAAAATGTAAACTGTGCACAAAAACTGTAAACTGTAAACTTGTACAGCACTTTCTTAAACCCAGTTTATAAAGAGCTTTACAGGGTATAGAATGAATAATAAAGCTTATTACATCCTGAGATCTCTCATCTTATTTGCAAAAATTAAAAAGAAAAATAAATGAACGTTGAACAATTTAAATAATACAATGCAAAATTAAAAGAAACATTAAAGGAATTAATAATTTAAAGTAAAAGGCAATTTACATGATTAAGTGATTATAAGTAGACATAGCACATTATAAATAAGAAAAGGGAAGACCTTACACACAAAGCACTTAACGCATTATGAATGTTCAGAACATTTTGCATCCATCAAGTCTTTATGGGCACTTGTAATACCTTATAGCATTATTTTAAAAAGGTTTTGTAGTCTACTTTGAGTACATGATTTAAAGGATTAAAGGGTTAAAGGTTCTGATTTGAAGCTTCAGTGTCTCACAATGTCTGGGTCAGAGCTGCTCTTTAAGGATAAATCCTGCATGAGTTCACATGCCAGCGTTTCTCCAGGATCGCTCTGATGTGCTGCACTCGTCTGTAATATTAAAACAAAGTGAGAGAGCAGTGCAAGAACAGGTGACTCGAGCACTAGATAATGCTTCATATCAAAAAGTCAAAGATGAATGCTCATTGGTAGTGTGATTTTGTGCAGTAATACATTTAATGTTTTTTGAAAATAAGATAAGGCATTAAAAAACAAAAGTAATAAATCAGCGAAGGTTTAACAAGGATACACATTGTCACTGATGCAAAATGCCTCCGTCACAGTATCCCTACTGTATTTCTTTCTCAGTAGCACCACCTAGTGGAGGATTTAGTGCTGGGTAACCTTGAATGAGTATGTGCAAATACAAATACAAGATTTTTATAATCCAGTCATATTTTAATAAAACTGATGAAGATCTTAAACTGAACTGCTGGCCGAGCCAAAGACTGTCAAATGGAGTTTTTTTATTTATTTTTTTTATAAAGAATCTAAAGTCATCTAGTCAACTGACCAGACAAACCGTTACACTGATAGAATTCAGCTGGTTACTGCTCCAGGAAATTTCTCTCTATTCATATCTGGTCTGACTAAAGAGGATGGGGGACAGTACAGGTGTTGCATCAGCAGTCATCATCTTATAGACGTCAAACTCCAAGTAACAGGTAAACCAACCTCTTGTGTATTTATAGTATGCATGAAATGTTGACTACCCTTAGTGACTGGTCTGTACCAATAACTATTGTACTATGAATAAAAATACAGTCAACTAGACAAATATGGAATGCTATTTTCATCTAAAATATGAATCTGAACCCACTGATGCAACACTAATAGATCACAGACCTGAAACACTCAGAAATAAAATATGACGTTCTGTTTGTGCTTTATTTTAATCTCCCCATATTTAGTCCAAGGTGCCTGGGTCATGTGGTCAGAAACTGACCAGTGATAAAATAGTGGATCTCTAACACAAAATATTCATGGCAACAGATAGGCTGTACTTTCTAACTGTACTAGGTGTTTCTATTAAAGTATAAACACCCTGGAATTGTGGCTGACATGAGGCATATAAAGACATTTAGATTTCAGCTCTGGTTGTTTGAGCACCAAGTTTCAAGAATCATTGAGAAAATACACTGCCTGACCAAAAAAAGGTCACACACTCTAATATTTCATTGGGCCGCCTTTAGCTTTGATTACGGCATGCGTTCGCTGTGACATCATTTCCACAAGCAAGTCACAACATTTATTTGTGTCCAGAGTTGCATCAATTTTTTCCCAAGATCTTATATTGATGATGGGAGATTTGGACCACTGTACAGAGTCTTCTCCAGCACATCCCAAAAATTCTCAATGGGGTTCAGGTCTGGACTCTGTGGTGGCCAATCCATGTGTGAAACTGATGTCTCATGCTGTTGAACCACTCTTTCACAATTTGAGCCTGATGAATCCTGGCATTGTCATCTTAGAATATGCCCATGCCATCAGGGAAGAAAAAAAATCCATTGATGGAATAACCTGGTCATTCAGTATATTCAGATAGTCAGCTGACCTCATTCTTTGGGCACATAACGTTGTTGAACCTAGACCTGACCAACTGCAGCAACCCCAGATCATAGCACTGCCCCCATAGGCTTATACGGTAGGCACTAGGCATGATGAATGCATCATTTCAGCCGCCTCTCTTCTTATCCTGATGCACCCATCACTCTGGAACAGGGTAAATCTGGACTCATCAGACCAAATGACCTTCTTCCATTGCTCCAGAGTCCAATATTTATGCTCCCTAGCAAATTGAAGCCATTTTGCTGGTTAGCATCACTGACAAGTGGTTTTCTTAAGGCTACACAGCTGTTTAGTCCCAATCCCTTGAGTTCACTTCGCATTGTGCATGTGTAAATGCTCCTACTTTCACTATTAAACATATCTCTGAGTTCTACTGTTGTTTTTCTTTGATTTGATTTCACCACACGTTTAAGTGATCGCCGAGCACGATCATTCAAGATTTCTTTCCGACCACATTCCTTCTTCGAAGATGATGTTTCCCCGCTGTCCTTCCACTTTTTAATAAGGCATTGGCCAGTTCTTAACCTGATTCTAGTAGTTTCAGCATCTCCTTAGATGTTTTCTCTGCTTGATGTATGCCAATAATTTGACACTTCTGAAACAGATTAACATCTTTTCCACGACCACAGGATGTGTCTTTCGACATGGTTGTTTAACAACTGAGAAGGTACTCACTGCATCAATTAGGGCTAAATAACTTGTTTCCAGCTGAAACATAATCACCTATGCAGTAATTATCCAATGGGAGGCTCTTACCTATTTGCTTAGTTAAATCCAGGTGGTGACCTTTTTTTTTTGGACATGTAGTGTATGATTCACAGTACTAAGTCCCACCTCTTTGATATCTGCAATTATTTGATTCTCTCACAGAAAATGATTGATTTGTATTTAAAAGAAAAGGCAATTTGCTTGCTTCAGAAAGGAAACACTGCACCTACAGAGCCCTGTAGCCTCAGACTAAGCTGTTGTATTACCACCACTGACACACAGCAAACTGACACACAGGAAACTGAACATTTCTGCTTGTACAAATTGTAAATCCATCAGTTCTGTAGTATAAAATATAAAGCTAAATGTACAAAATACATAACAGCCCTGAACCCTCATTACTTATAACTGATCACACTTTGCAATTCTTGCACAGCCTCCATATAAACCTAGAAAGCCTAAGAGAGAGTAATGGAATTTACAAACTGTCAAAAAAAAGATTTATTGCTTGATTTGTTTTGACCCTCCATATATATATATATATATATATATATATATATATATATATATATATATATATATATATATTATTATTATTATTATATGATTTATGATGTGACAATATTATATGAAAATAAAGTAAAACACAATGAGGGATCCTCAAAATAGTTTTATTGACTTAAAAAAAATGTAATTGTGAAATATTCAAGTGATTAAAGTAAATAAAACTTCCGAGTCTTAAACCAATACGTACCACCCAGTCTTTAATGTCCGCTCCGCTCTGCTGCCGGTCATGTAGTCATACTCAAACTTGCGTATGGGTCTCGGGTGGGTGGGTGTGTGTGTGTGTGTGTGTGTTTGCGTGTGTGTGTGTGTGTGTGTGTGTGAGTGTGTGTGTGTGTCTCTCTCTCTCTCTCTCTCACTCACCCACTCATTCACCCCTCCCACTCCCTCCCATTGGTTGATTCTCTAGAGGTTACACCTCCTCACCACCCCCACCCCCCCCCGCGCGCCCCCCAACATGCAGGAAAAACTTTCTGACAAAATATGATATAAGGTGAAAAAAACCTCCTCCCAGGGTCAGAAATACACTCCTCATTTGACTCCTCAATTTTGCCGCCTTTTCTTTCTACCCAACCACCCGGTCTGACCAATCCCGTGCAGCGTGCAACTCCTCCCACAAAACCAGACCCTCGTACCCGCTCATTTAAATTTAGTTGTACCCCAGATGTTTGAGTAGGAATCATTGAAATAATTATTTAATAGTGAAATAATGTGATTAAAGAAAATAACATTTTTTAGTCTCATACTACACCAGTTTGTCTCCACTTTCTCTATCTGTTCAGTGTCCTCTCTGACACACACTTTGCAGTCAGAGGTCATTGACACACTCACTCTCTCTCTCTCTCTCTCTCTCTCTCTCTCTCTCTCTCTCACACACACACACACACATCTCCCACGACACCTCTTCACATCTTATTTGCCAGATGTACTCAAACAAGGCAATAAGCAAACTTTTCAGAAAACATCACAAAGTTTTAATTAATTTATTTTTTGTCTGATCTCTAACCATTGTGGTTACTCTATACGTTTTATCACACAAGGTTTTTGTCCGTTATCACACGTTGTACTCCTACCACTTTCAGTGCATTCCACAACTGAGAGCGGTGTTGGGGGAGGGACGTAATTTACAACTTCTATCCGAAAACCATTTCTATCCCCACCGACTTTTTCTTAAAGCCGTGTTTTCGGTATTTCAATCCTTTAGTTCACAACAGGTAAGCAATTCAGTAATGCTTAACTAATTCATGCTATACCTTATATTAGTATAAGTTACTAAAAAGGCTGACGTGTATTTAGCTATTTATTTAGCTAATGGATGAAATACTTTATCGTGCGTTGTATGATTTAACTCAGTGGGGCTTAGCGTCGTAATTAATTTCAGATCTAGACAAAACATACATTTTAACAATCAATGCGTATTATCTACAAGCTATCGTAAGTATTCTTTTGCGAGCTATCTAGGAAAGGATATTGTCAATGTTTTTATTCTGATGATTAATGGTCAATATGTAATATGACCGCTATGCCATAGAGTACGTGAAACATTTTGATCGACTAAAACTCTTTTGATCGACGGCTATTCTTATTCTCAGGGCTAGCTAAATAGAAAAACTTTAGCTTCGAAGTGGGTGAATCTATTTACTTAAATTAACCAGTACATGACCTGACATAAATGCGGTTTTGGTATAAAGGATATCATTATGGTGATCTTTTCTACTCATGGTCTATAAGTCTGTTCTATGTATTTCCATAGTTTCCGACGTTCACGACTTCCTTGACTCTGTGGAGAGAATTGCCGACCAAGGTAATTTCTTATTTGTGAACTTTTATAAATTTTAATTGTATGTATTTGTTTTGTTTACATTTTTGTTACTTTTATTTGCAGATATAAGGAAACAAGCTGATGAAACAGTTCATATATTGAATGAGTTGTTACAAGGTAATCTTTTCTAGAGTGCGTCTACCATATGTTAAAAGATCGCTTTATGTCTAAAAGTTTATGCAGTGCGTTAATTTGTCGCACAGGCAGAGGGGGTGAATCCCTCTACTGTCATCCACTATTCATCGAGCCTTCTGGCGGAGCTCACAAATATTTCACCTCTTACAACCGGCAACGTTTACAGAAACGTATACAGAGGTCACTGTGGCTTATAACATACATCTAAATAATTCTAGGCCTATTCACGCTGTTCAACCACACTAACCTGTAGGCCACCATCTCCACGTAAGTATATTTTTAAAAGCATGTTTATTAATCGCATTTATACTAGAATAATTGGATCAACTTTCTTTTCTAAGATGACTCGGACGACGAGGATGATTGACAGCTGTCAAATCAACCAATCAAATCAAGCAATAAATCATTTTGACGGTTAGTAAATACCATTACTCTCTCTGTTCACAAATAGCTGCCATTTTATGCAAATTTCGTGGGTATGTTGGATAGCCTAAAATGGGTTTTACGAGCAGATGTACTTAAAATTTAAATGGTTTACAATTCTAATTTTTCAGAAATATCTGATTCAAAGTTGCAGAAAAAAATGCTGCTTTCCAGCATTTGCTCATTTTTTGGGCTTGAAAATCATAGTTTTAAATCTGGCTAAGCAGTATGACTTCTCAAGCATTAGGATGCAAAATTCAGACAACCCCACCAAAGTTCTCTTGTTTCTTACCCTTCGAGAAACAGACTGTTGCTAACTGGGCATAATATGAAGAGTTTTACTTTATCTCTGTAGTTCTCTCATTGGCATTTAGAGCATAACCTATTGCACAAATTCTGTATGCTTGACATTGCCTTGCAAGGATTTTTTTTTTGCCATAGACTTGATGAAAGTAACTTTTAAAATTGAGCTAATTAGCATAAACCTTTTTAGGAAACAAAATAAGGACACACTCACTAAAGTTTATACTTCCTGTACTAATGTTTGAAAGTCTTGAATTAGCATAGACATTATGCTACGAGTTTTAATTAATCAGTTTGGCGATTAGTTAAGGAGCCTGACTTTGCTCTGTGAAGAACAGCCCTCCATTCAACTGTAAGGACAGCAGTTACACATTTACCAAGAAAAGTGTTTCAGCCTGGTATTGAACCAGGTACTTTCTGCCTGTAAAACAAACATGATAACCTCTACACTACAGAAACCATACAGCAAGGGGACTTCTGGATCCATCCAGCATTTCCTCCTTTTTGGTGCCTGAAAGGCATAGTTTAAAAACTGGCTTGAATTGTCTTCTCCCCATTAGGATGCAAAATTCAATCCCACAAACCAACGTTTTCTTGTTTCATTGCCTTTGAGGGACAGAATGTTACTCTCTAGGAATAATATGATGAGCTTTACGTGATCACTGTAGGCTGTTGCCTGCAGTGTTTACTCTGCTCAGTAAAGCCATACATTTCTAGCGGCATGCGACTCCCATCTTGCCTGCTTCTCAAAACTAACATTATGGTTTAATATATATTTGAAGTACAGTTGTTTTCTATTGATTTTGATTAATCAGCATTTCAAGAAACGTCAGTTGTACTGCGTTTATTTCACCATCGTCTCAACAACATATCAGCAAGAATGTGTTCTGATTGTCATTAAGAACATAATATGATTCGATTTATAGATCAAAACAACAATTAATCAAATTATATTTATCAAATGGAGCAAAATGAAGCTTGTGAAGAAAATACTAATATTTTCTTAATACACTTTCAAGAAGTAGTGGGGACAATAAAAGTTCAGAAATGGATGGGGACAGGGTAAATTGCATCTGGCAGTTGTCTCGGGTATTTCCAATGCTGTGCCTCATGAGCTGAAAACTAACTTTGTGGTGTACCATGTTACGCAGGTTTTAAACTAACATGGATTTTGGCTGAAACAGAATCCATCCTTATAACCAACGACATAGACATCGGCACCATTCCCCCACATCACAGTGTCACCCCTTTCCACATGGACACCACAAGGCGGCAGATGAGGAGATGATGGGAGAGTGGCTGAGGAAGATGAGGGAGGAGCAGCAGACACTGAAGGAGGAGAGAGACATGGCAGGTTCTCCTGCAGATGTGAGTGAATGTATCTATTTTCATCCAGCATTCATTTTATGCATCATCTATAGGTTTTCTGTTTATCTGTCTGGAGTTGGTATTCTCAAAGCATTCCATTCTTAATATCATGGTAACCAGAATGAAGTCATTTTAATGACTTAACATGTCAGAATAATCTTGGCTCTGCAATGGGAAGCACTAATTTTTGTGTTAGATATGCAGGTAGCAGTCTATAGCAGACTATAAACTTAAGAGAACTCGAATGAATAGTGAATCTGAGAAGATATGGTAGTAGGAATAACACACTTTAATAGCAAAAGCAAATCCATTCACAGCCACTTATAAAAACATCTGTTTTCCTCAACACACAATCAGCTTTTTCATTCATGAAGCAAAGTGATGGGAATCAGGAACCAGTTCCAAATTGCCCGATCCATCAGAATTATACGACTCCGAGATGAAGACTTCTTTTTAGCATTGCTTGTGCATTTTTCTGAATTAGGCATTGTGCAAAACTAACATTGAGTGTCATGATTTCAATCTCTTACAAACATGCAAGAAGGTGTCATGGAGGAGAGGCGTGGCTTCTTTTCATGAAAAAAAGATAACAGAGGTGCATGGATTGTCTGGAATATGACCATTTCAAGTAAGAGTGGAATCACAAGACGTATGTCGAAACATCTTTCGATGCAACTTGGTCCAACATTCCAGAAATACCATGTGCTGCTGCTTCCCAGTCGAGCAGGATGTCCCATCCCCCAGATAAATATGCTGCATTAGAATAAAGTTAACACTATGCTGCCAGGCTTAGCAAGTTATTTCTTTGATTAAATGAAAATGAACACTGTACAAACCTCCTCTACTTTCATGCATATTAGATGAGGATGGACACACTGTTGCTCCAGCCAGCTGGAAGACTCAACATCAGCCCCCAGCTGAAAGCTCCATCTCATGCTTGCTGCACAGTGATGGAGAGTGAGCATAGCAGGGGTGAATGCATCACTGTGCCAGATAGGCAGGCAGGGAGGCAGACAGGCAAGTAAACTGGGCAGGCAGGTGGGCAGGTGGCAGGGTAAGCAGAGAGGCTGGGGAGGCAGGGAGGCAGGGAGGGAGGGTGCACAGGCAGGCAGGCAGGGAGGGTGGTAGGCTGGGGAGGCAGGGAGGGAGGGAGGGAGGGAGTCTGGGAAGACAAGCAGGCTGGCAGACAAGCAGGGAGAGATGGAGGGAGGGAGGGGGCTGAGGAGTGAGGGAGACAGGCAAACAGGGAGGGAGGCAGACTGGCACATAAGCTGGGCAGGCAGGCAAGTGGGTGGGCAGGAGGGTAAGCAGAGAGGCTGGGGAGGCAGGCAGGCAGGGAGGGAGAGAGAGGCACTGGGGAGGCAGGTGGGGAAGGCAGGAAGGGAGGGAGGCTTTGGAGGTAAGCAGGTAGGCAGGCAGGCAAGCTGGGTGGGCAGAGAGGCTGGAGTGAGGCTGGGGAGTCAGGCAAGCAGGCTTGGATGGAGGGAGGCAGGGAGGGTGGGGAGGCAAGCAGGCAGGGAGAGAGCAAGAACACTGGGTACACTGGGGAGGAAAGGAGGGAGGCAGGAAGGGAGGGAGACTGGGGTTACATGTGGCCAGATGAACAGAATGTATTCCAAACCTCCCCCAGGAGTCTGGGTCTCTATTCAGATCTACCGGCCATGGGTAGCCCCAGCCTCCCCTCGGTGTCTGGGTCTCGATTCTAATCATGTGACCACATGTATTCCCAGCCTCCCCTGGAGTATGGGTCACATGCTGCTTGTCTGGCCTCATGTATCCCCAGCCTCCCTCCCTCCCACCCTGGCTGCCTACCTGCCTCACTGCCTCCTGAGCCTCCCTCACTCCCTCCCTCCCTGTCAGCCTCCCTGCCTCCTTCTCTCCCCAGGCTCCCTCCCTCCGTGCCTGCCTGCCTCCCCAGCCTTTTTCTCTCTGGCCTGCCTGCCTACGCTCCTCCCAGTGCCGCGCCTGCAAACCTCCCACGCCTTCCATCGCTGAGTGCAGCCGCACCTCCAGACCTCCTGAGCCTGCCATCGCTGAACGCAACCATGACTCGGCACCCACATCGGACATGCAGGTGGACGCTCAGGACACGTCAGACGTGCTCGTGAACGCTCAGCTCATGCTCCACTGGTGCCCACGCCCTACGACACTTCTGTAACTGCGTCTACATAATGTATCTATACCTGTTTGTGTGAACTTGGTAAAAACCTGTTACCCTGCCTTGTGGCATCGGTGTTCCTTTACCTGTTCCAGTAGCTGCACTCATGCCTGTTGTTTATTTTGTTGCTGTGCCTGTCTCAGTTTTGTTTAACATAATTACGTCTGCCTTTGCTTCTGTGCCTGTCCCTGTTCCCGCAGCTATCCCAGTATTTCTCCTCTCCTGTCTCTGTGCTCGCCTCCTGTTCTAGCCATGTTGCCAGTCCCACTCCTTTTCCCTCAGTCTGTCCCAATTCCTGTGCCTGTCCATGGTTTACAGTCTCGTCTAGCATAAGTAACCTGGTTCTGTGCTTCATCGTTGTTCTCCTGTTAGCCGTTCCTTAGTGTTAAGTTTCCTTAGTTGCCTTGTTATCAGCCTCGCCCTGTTAGCCTGCTTAGTCTTCTGATTCTTTCCCTCATTCTATTCTGTGTTGTTTTTCTTGTTCATTTTTTTATATTAAACTTGTTATTTATTTGTTAATCCTGTCTGTTCGTTTACTCATTCTCATTAGGGTTTGCCTAGTCATTGTTACAGTTCACTCTCACATCCGAGGCATTGTTACTTTGTATGTGTTCACCCTCAGCCTCCCAACCATTACACTCATGTGGTTATTTATTTCCCAAAATCCAGATGTATTATTAAGTACATTTTAAATAGAAAAATAAAGATGCAGACTTGAGAATTAATTGAAGAGAATAGCAGGCCCTGTGTTTTTGCTGTTCAATATAACATACAAACAAGGCATATGGTAAATATGCTGTGTTAGAGTAATGTGAACGCCACACAGGCAGGTTTAGCAGGTTATTTCTTTGACTAAATTAAAATGAACGCTGTGCAAACATTCTCTGCTTTCATCCATTTTAGATGAGGATGGACAGGCGGTTGTTCCAGCCAGCTGCAAGACTCACCGTCCCCCCCCAGCTGAAAGCTCCATCTCATGCTTGCTGTGAGTGTGGCAACGGTGAACACGTCACTGTGCCCATCACTGCATCACGGAAGAGACACTGAGACACTGTGATGAAGAGGAGGAAGAGGACTACACTCAGATCATTATTATGATCATGTGGCATGGTTTAAAACATGAAGCTTCAATAAAGCTATTAAACTAAACCATTTGGTGGTACTAATATAATAATAATAATAGTAAACTTTAGTTGTATACAACTTTTTAAAATTGTAGTACAAGATAAGAGTACACACAATCAAGATTAAAAAAAAACAATGATAAAAACCTGGATAATAAAATCATAGAACATAAAATCTGTTCAATATAAACTGTATAATATAAACAGTGAAATAAATTTGGTAAGAGAGATAAAACTAGACAGATTTACAATATAATTTTTTTTTTACGTTCCATGTAATTTTCATACACCCAAACTGTGATGGAGTTTGCAGATCGGTGCCCTTCAAAACTATTTAGAATGAAAGAGCTCAATAGCATTTATGGCAGACCCCAACCATCAGGCCCCACCCACCAGGCCCCACCCCACAATCTTTACATTCACTGTATATAAAAGATAAATATGTTTCTATGATTCTATGTTATATATGTTATATATGTAAAGTATAATAATGCTATAAGGATGGATTAAATGAAGGGTCAGTATCACTGCCCAGACAGAACACATATTGCATCTGAGAAAGAAAGGTCAGACTACATCAGGAATCCACCAGAGCCAAACTGTAATGTGGACATTGTGTGGTCCAGCTGTGGCCATGCAGATGATGGTCATGACTAAGGTAACTACTGTCATCCACTGCTTCAGGCTCACCTAACTTCGTGGTAAGCTACCATCAGACAGTATGCTCACAAATGTAAATGCAGCAATAAGCACAATACCAACAACCTGTATAACTGAAACCAACAAACTGGTATATACCACTGTAGTAGTTAAGCTCAAGATCCTAGCATACAGAATGCAAGCAACAGGCCATTTCCACTATGCCCCCTGGAAACAGAGGCTTGAAACCAATATAAAGCCAACTTGAAGTCAGCTAATTGACAGATCTTCAGAAGGAGATAAAGACCAAATATGTGGCCTGGTTACAGAAGAAATACAATGGGTGGCCCATAACTTAGGATCTAGAGTCTGGTAAACAGAGGTCAAAAGAGTGGTCAAGAGGCTTTTTATTGTCTTTCTGTGACGGTGGCAGGTGAATGGAAGCGAGAGGCAGGTCAGCAGCGAGGTAATCTTTATTCTCCATAGGTTGTCCGTGATGGACGCATGGAACCTCAAATATAAATACAGAGGAGCTAGTCTTACTCTATACAATTGATCATGCATGGTTCGACTCAACGTAGTAGGACCACTAATGTGCAGCTCCATCTCCTTGGATCTGGGGGTTAAAATAGAGCAGGGAGTGAATGTGGAATGGGTGAAAGTAATTAGTAATCAGGGGATTGTGAACGGGGCAGGTGCAATGAGTAGTCCTTAGAAGGGGTGCGTGTGTCTCCCCTGCTAACTGGCTGACCAACTGTGACACTTTCTAGCTATAAACAGGTAATTAAATAATGCTCCTACAGTACCATGATGCAACACAAAAGGAGAACATGTGTAAACAATAAATATGAAATACAGCACAAATATTAACATATAGGCAACTTCAACCAGTGCACCATACTGTGACATATAAACAAATACGCTTATAGCATACAGCAGTTACTGAGGTAACAGTACCTAACTGCTGTTCTTACTATTCTCCTCAGGGTTTTGCGGTCTGAGTCAGTTCCTAAACCAGGCAGTGAAGCAGCTGCTCAGGATGCTGTCTATTGTGGAACATGGTGAGGATATTGGCAGGGGATGAGCTAGAAGTAGAAGTTACTGCTGGGCTTTCTTGGCTATGGAGCTGGTATTGAGGGTCCAGGTGAGGTTCTCTGCTAGGTGGACACCAAAGAACTTGGTGCTTGTAATGATTTTTCACAGAGGAGCTGTCGATATTGATCGGAGAGTGAAAACTACATACTTTCCTGAAGTCAACCACCATCTTTTTTGGTTTTTTCCACATTTAGTGACTGACAGGTTCTGAGACATCCTCTCTGAACGCTGACTCATCATCACTGCTGATGAGACCCCACAGTCTTGCCATTAGTGAATTTGATGTGGTTCAAGCTGTGCATTGCTGCACAATTTAGGGTCAGCAATGTGAACAACAGTGGACTGAGCACACAACACTGGGGAAGCTCAGTGCTCAGTGTGGTGGTGCTGGAGACAGTGATCCTGATCTAGACTGATGGGGCTTTCCCACCAAGAAAGTCCTGGATCCAGCTGCAGAGAGAGGAGTTCAGACCCAGCAGTCTCTTTTCAACCAGACACTGAGGAATGATGGTGTTGAATTCTGAGCTGCAGTCTATGAACAGAATTCTATCGTATGTGTCTTTGTTCAGCTGGATAAGGGTCAGATGAAGAGTGGGGGCAATTGCATCATCTATTGAATGGTTGGGACGATATGTGAACTGTAGGTAAAAAGCACTGGTGTCCAGTCTGCAGAGCTACACAAAAGAAGAAGCAGCCAAAAGTAATGCCTTTGTTTGTAACCACACCCACCTTGATTTCATCATAAGTCATCACACCTGATCCTTGTTACACACATCGTTTATGTATATATGTATTTAAACCCCTGTGTTTGAGAGTTAGTTGTCGGTCATTGTTAGTGTTAATATTCATGCGTATTTTCAGAGTTCATAGTATTTGATCCTGTCATTAATTGTGTTTATGTCTATGTGTTAATATCGTGCTGCCCTGTTTGTTATGCGTGAGTGCCTTTAGTGTTTATTGTTAATCCATGTTTCATCTTATTTAATAAATGTCTGCCTGCAGTTGCCACTGCAGGTGAGATAGCAGAGCATGATGAGATTTCGATCAATGTAACACTCTGCATGTCATCTGTTAAAGAGATAAGTTAAGATGTTTGTAAAACATTTTATATAATAACAATACTATTTATGATTTATTTAATAACAATATGCCCACAGTCCTCCTTCCCAAATCCTCTGTGTGAACACTGATTTATATATTTCTCAGTTCCTAAACACTGAACATCTTCCAGCCATGCTGGTTCTTGTCCCTGACCACAGTGGCCAGTGAGAGCTGGGCCACATCGCAGATGTCTGCACACCACCTCTTCATGTCCCAGTGATCATCACACACTGTTCCCCACTGACCATTACGGTAGATCTCCACTCTACCACAGCAGGCGTTACTGCCCCCAATGGTAAGGCTCTCTATTAGGAAAGAAACATAATAAACTGTTTTATTAACTATAGGCTACTAATAGTCACATATTTCTGTAGAACTAAGCAAAGCATTTTCTGTGTATCCTAATGTGTCTTGCAAAACATTTCTGCAAAGGATGTCTGAAGAATAAAGATGCATGTTGATATATAGGAGATACTATAGCCATTCATTGGCATATGAATTGGCTCATATCAAGCCAATATTTATATCTGAACCAGAAACGTACCAGCAAGCATGAAAACACTAAAGTTACTGGCTACTGAAAGAAAGATATTTGTTACTAAACCCATGATAAGTCACAGCTGTTCATGGTCACACTAACTTCACATGATTGGAGGATGTGTGGGAGCTGGCATGGCTGGATGCCTACCAGCACATGATATAGCTTAATTTCCAAGCCACAATCTCAATTAGTAATTAATTAATTATTATTCTTATTATTCAGATACTTGTGTTCAAAGATGCTTTCAGAAACAATGTTCCCCATATGGATTTGGGCAGAGATTTTAATTTTCTTCAATCAGGAAAACTGAAGAAAAGATTATGCATATTGAAATAATAAAACATTTGCAAATCATCAAGTGTTCTCATGAGTGGTCTAATATGAGCGTGGCGCTCCCAGCCTGCAGTTAGTACTGGTTCTATAAAAAAATATATTTAAAAAATAGGGTGGGGGGATGTTATGTGTGAATGTTCGGTATGAATGCTAAGTATGAAAATACATATGACTGTCACTTAAGCAGCAAGTGAACAGTCAGTTCTCTGAGTGACATGGGCCAAACTGAGATGGCAAGATGACTGAGTCAAAGCATTTGCCAAACAGCTGGTCTTGTAGAATTCATTTAGCACACACCAACAGGGGTTTAAATACATACTGACATAACGACACTAAATCAGGTGCAGGTGTGTGCTAAACAACATGGGTGTGGTTACAAACAAGTTAAGTCACAGTAAACGAGAAACGCCCACTGAACACAGTGGGCCGTAGCACGTGATCAGCAGGAAGGAGAGCGTTCCGTGACATCATTCCAAAGTACTGTATGGAAATCCAGAAAGGCCATATGTGACATCTGGGGTTGGTTGCGTGACATCATAAGTTAACTATTGTTTGTCTTGCCTTATGAACTATCTAACCTAGGTTAAAATTACTCTTAACTAAAATAAGTAATTAAAGACAAAGTACAGTACTTAATTAATTAAAGAAAAAATACTTTTGAATAAAATCAAGAAGTCAGACTTGATTATGGAAAAGTAATAAAAGATTACGGAAGAACTGAGTGATGGGAAATAAATAATGTTTAAACCAAGAATAGGCCTACATAAGTTTGTGTTCCATGTTCCTAAGTTGAAGTGGAGGAGACTGAAGAACAGAATACACATTTTGGCCATTAGGGTAAAAACAAAGGAACAGTTAGATAATGAAAGTAAAAAGGTGATTAGGAATGGTGTCCTAGCCCTACACATACTCGGCTGCAGTATATATGAAGCTAAAGTCATTAAATATGTCTAAAAAAAAATGTTTTTCATAAATTACCCCTTTTAAGTTTCATCCATGCTTCAACAATTGCAATTGACTAATTCATTGTGTTGCTGTAGCTACAGGGGATGCATGTGCATATGTGTGTAATGTTTGTGAGCTTGAGGGCAAACACACGTGCGGAGTATAATTATCTCGTATGAGAGAGTATAGAAAGTCAGAGTCTGATATATGACATTGTCTGATATATATAGAGTCTGATATATGACATTGGACAATTTTGGGGGGGTCCTGAGTGTGGTCCAGGATCGGACTCTGCAGAGTCCTACAGACCGCATCCGGACTCTGAGGATTGGCATACGGAAGTGGACTTCTCTGGGTCCTACAACCCCTAGATGGACTTCTACGAGGGTTAGGCGGATTATGGAAACAACGGGGAGTGCAGCGACGTTAGTCTACAGTCAGACTTGGGATTCGACTATGGGGAGGACCTGTCTATGGAGGTGGGGATCGTCCCAACATCAGTGACGTAGAGTCTGCAGACTCTGAGAGCGATGAGCCTCCAGCACTTAAGATACCGCCCAATGCTCCACCTAGGAGGTGCCACTCGGGATCGAGCAAACCATCCGGTGCGGCACAAAGAGGGGCGACCTCGTTCGAGGAGGAAACTCCCTCCACTAGGGCATACAGCCCCGGAATTCATGCGCTGGTACCTAAGTTTCGTAGAGGCAAGGGGGAGGTGTCACCAGTGCCCACCCCAGAAACAGGCAAAGCAACTTCTGTGCCTCCTGTATTCCCCATGGGGGAAGTGGATGGCTGAATAAAACCTTGATTTAATACTTCATCTATATATTCCTCTCTTCTTCTTGGGAGAGAGGATAAATACGATCCTTGGGAAACACGGATACTTCCAGGAGCTCAATAGCACAGTTGTAGGGATGATGGGGAGGTAACAGGGTTGCTTTTTTCTGACTAAAGACCAAAGTGAGATCCTGATATTCCGGAGGGAGGGAAAAGGCTTGTGTATCAGCAGGGCTCTCAACAGTGGTGGAACATAACTGGACAACTGGTAATGTCAAACAATTTCTTAGGCATTGAGATGACCACTGAGTGATTTCCTTACGTGACCATGTTATAATTGGGTCATGTTGTTCTAGCCAAGGTAGACTTAAAATGACTGGTAATGAGGCATCTTCTATGGTGAGAAATTAGATGATCTCTGAGTGGAGTGTGCTTGTGGTAAGTTTTATGAGTGTAGTGCGGAGTGTAATATAACCGGCTCCTACTGGTGATCCTCCCAGACCCGCCAGGTGAAGAGACTTGGTTAATAGCTGGGATGTCCATTTCCCATAAAAGATTCATGTATGAAGTGTCCCTCAGCTCCTGAATCAACTAAGGCTGTAAATGTAGAAGATGGTGTAAGAGACCCAATAAAAACACTTTAAAATGTCTTAGTGATCATCTTTCTTTCTCTGGCAAGATCTCTACCTTGTTTTCTGACATGGGTGGCCTGATCTGTCTATGGCTCAGTGATGCTCGATTAGGTCGAAGACAACAACCCCTGATAAAATGTTCTGAGGATCCATAGTAAAAACAGAGACCATATTGGAATCGGTGCTGCCTCTCCTCTTCAGTGAAGCATGAAGAATCATATTGCACTGGTTCCACTGGTCTATAACTGGGAGAGGGATAGCTATGGTGAGAACTACTAGTTCTACGTGGTTTTCGTTCCTGGATGAAGTGATCCAGATGTATAGAAAGAGCTATAAGCCGATTCAAATATAACTTATCATCTCGGCAAGCCAGTTCATGTAAAATCTCTGCATTGAAACCATTCCAGAAAGTGACGATCAACGCCACCTAATTTCATCCACTGCCAGCAGTGACTGTACGGAATTCTCATGGGTAGTCGGCCACAGAATGATTGCATTGGTGTAATTTGGTAAGTATCTCCACACAGGCTCTTCCCTCATGTGGGTGATCGAACACAGCCTTGAATTGCTCAATAAAGTCGTCATAAGACGCCAGTTGTACGTTAGCCCAAATGGCTGTCGCCCAGTTAAGAGCTTTGTCAGTTAGACGAGAGGTAATGAAGGTAATTTTATCTTGATTGGAACAGGTTGGAAGACTATTGAAATACAATGAATATTGCAACAAAAAACGTTGACACTTGGGTAGCCATAATATTTTTCAGGTTTCTCAGAGGGAGGGTTGGTTGGATACTGCTTGTGGCGGTAGTAGGTGCAGGTGTGGGACTGAACTGAGAAGGAGTAGTCATCATTTGTAGCTGGGATGTAAGTTCTCTGAGACTTTGTCCTAGTTCCAACATTTGAGTTTGTTGGTCTGCTTGTTGCTTGCCTATAATCCATTGACTGTGTGAAACCCTCAAACAACTGGTGCTGTTGGTGGATTAGTTGACCCTGGTTGTTCAAAGCTTCCTTCAAAGCATCTGAGTCCACCATCTGCATGGAGGTGAAGTATGGGCCAGGCAAAAATCACATGCAGATAAAAAAAATAGGGATTTATTGTAGTAACAGGTAGTGGAAACGGTCACAGAAATAAATTAGTAACTCGAAAGTAGGGAAAACAGTCCGTGTCAAAAAATCATAAAGACCAACCAATAATCCAGGCATCAGAATCCAAAAGGAGCAGGCAAAAATCCGAAACGGGAAACATTAAGTCAAGGTTCGGTACACAGGAAAACAATCCAAAGCACGTTCGGTATGCATAGGACTCTAGAGGCAATACTTCACAGTGTCCTAATGTTCGAGACAGGCTTAAATAATCAAGTACACAGGGGAGTTCAATATTCCGGTAATGACGATCTGACGTGAAGTTCATGATTGGTGGAGTCCTGGGTTGGGTGACAAACAGCCTGCTGGGTGCTGTACTGTGATGAGGAATTGGGTGATATGACACATATGGACTCAATGTTGGAATGTAAATAATGACCAAAGCAGATATTAACACACAATGATGATTTTTCTAATGCAAAGATGGTACAGATAAGTGTGAAAAGTTAATGGAGCGCTAAGACTGGAGAGACGACATTTCACTGAGACATAAGACAATAAGAAATGGCATTCTTGGAGGGTGACACTCTACTTTGGTGGGGTGGTGTAGCAAGAAGGATAAAAGAAGATCCCAAATGTAAGGTCTGCAGTTGTTCTTGAGGCAACTCCTTTGTTGTAAACCATACTGGTGTCAATAAAGACATCTTCTGTTTTTCTCTACCATCCTGAACATTGCCTGTTTGAGTGCTTTGATGTTTTGCATGACTCATCAGCTCTGTAAATATCTGAGCATCAAAGTTTCACATCCACTATTACCCTCGGTCGTCAGGCATAGTGGAATGAACAGACTACATGATCAAAAAACTGCTAGCTGCAGTTCTATGTGAAATGCATATGACTCCTAGTGCAACCACAAAAGTGTCCCCTTTCGAAGTTTTGATGGGAAGACCATTTGAGCCAACCAGGCCTCCTGCTAGCTGTTTGGCACACTCTGATTAGGTTGTACCCTCATTAAGAGCCACCAACTCTGCCCCATAAACCAACTGCCAACTGACACTGAGGAAAACATGGAGGAGCAATGCAATGCACCACATGCCCCGGTCTGGTTTTGTCTGCATGCACAACTCCCACAACCCACCAATCACAATTTCAATATGTAACCTGTGACTGTCAGGTTGATCAGGGGTGAGGCACCCTGACAGACGTAACACGTGTGTCACAACAAGATTTTCTAAGAGGGGCCTTTATGAAGCTGTTATGTAGGGTGATGCCACCTGAAGGAGATCAGGCTAACCAACCCTGACTAGCTCCCGGCTTGTGGCCTCCCTCTGGTAGCCGTGAACTTGCGTTGTAAGCCACACGTTACTTAACCAACATCACCTCAATTATCAACACTGGAGGATGCCACAACTGTTCAATGAACAGGTTGGTATTTCCATGACTTTTCAATGCTAAGCTGCACACCGTTGTCAGCACTCTTCAAATATCCTCTGACAAACGGTTCCATTTAAAAACAGTATAATAGCTATTTTTAAATCATTTATCTTTGCTCTGTTGCCAAGCAGAGATTCTATAGTTGTTTTAGTCACTTTATATTGTTGCCAAGCAGGTTTTCTACGTTTGTTGTGATAGCAGTCTGCCAAAACTACATTCTTCCTCTTTTTTGTCACTCATGCTGTCTATATATTCTAAGCCCTGTGTGAGAATAAGCTGGAGCACTTCTGAGTGCTTGCTGACTCAGTGTCCTGTGTGCAACTCAGGACTTCTCTCCAGGCACCTGAGGTTCACAAAGATGAAACCGGTCTCCTCACTGAAGGTTGACCATCCAAATGCTTAACACACTGCATTGCGGGTAATAAGAATGTTCTGAATTTAAAATGCTCCTTAACATCCGTTCAACACTTTTTAAAAGTCTCAGGTAGCCAATTCTTTAGCTGCTCTAATTGCATGTGCTATTTTCTTTAATAAGAAGAAAAGATCCCTTTGAACCGATAGTAAAATGAACTGACCACACATGGTGGTAAAAATATTTGGTGTGTGTGTTGGGGTTAGATGTTTGTCAAAAGTTCATTTGAATATATTTCCTCTCCACTGTAAGTGTAGAACATTCAGTAGACTATGTTTCTAAAGAGTGTTTATGTTACTGTGGGTTACTATGGAGGTCAAGGCCTGTTTGATACTCAAAAAGGATGGCAGAGGTCCTCATCCTGGGAAATTTGAACTGTTTCCATCAGGTGTTTTTCACAGACTGCACATTAATTTGGGGAACCAAAAGGTTCATGTGGGAGGGTCTGTTCTACTGACCTGCTCCTAGACTGAACATCACATACCACACACTCTTAAACGAATCTTCAGAGAAAAAGAAATCGTACCCACTGACCAGACTCAGGGTTACACAGGCAGAGTTCAGCATCTTAAAGATACTCCAGGAAATATCTCTCTACTCATATCACCCCCCACTGAGGAGGATGGGGGAGTGTCCACCATACCTGTGTAAACACTGCAGTCCACTTCCTCCCACTGACTGGACTCTGGCTATCAGGTGTTTCCCTCTGACTCATGTTGCCTTTATCACTCCAGGACGGCACTGCCATCCTGTGGGAGAAACTGACTTGGAGAACCGAGATGGATGATGCTTGTCCACAAACTCTACTACACTGTGTAGTAGTGTTATATTCTGTGCAGATGACTTTTTGACTGGGACATATGTATAGAGAATAACATTTTTTTTTTTTTAATTTCCATCAGTCATTCAGTGTTTTTGTTTCAATCTTTCCAAGAGATGACATGGGGGTTTAATCATGAAGTTTGGGAATTTTCACATTTGTAAACTAATTGCCTTGAGCACAAAGACAAAAACAACAAAAAAAGACTAATTAAGAAAACCAGTCTTTAAACTGGAGTCACTGGAGTGAATGTGACAGAATCCATGCTGCCAGTCAGTTAGTGATTGACTGATTAAAACATGAAGTTGATATTTGGATCACAGCAGAACCTAAAGCCCACAAAACCAAAAAAGAAGCATGGACATGTGTGTCTGGGTCTGTGTCTGTGTGTGTTTGTGTGTGTGTGTGTGTGTGTGTTTTTGTTTGTATGAATGTGTGCATGTGTTTTTATGTGTGAGGAATAAAGTGAGGAATAAATAACACAAACAGAAATAAAGAAGTGAGTACAATTCTCACAACTGTAAACTGGTAGCTACATACGCATCTATGGGAGCAGGCATATATTTGTGAGTGTGTGTGTGTGTGTGTGTGTGGGGGGGGGGGGGGGGGTAGGTGTGTATCACTTTGTACATTTAGTGTGTGTGTAAAATTATGTTTTTTTCTCCAGGTCCTTCAAATGTGGGTCTGGCCATCCTGAAGCAGCTGTATGTGTGTGTGTGTATGTGTGTGTATGTTTTTGTTTGTATGAATGTGTGCATGTGTTTTTATGTGTGTGTATGTATGTGTGTGTGCCAATTCCCCCCCAGCTAGACACATCACAGATAGTGATGTCCAACAGATAGTGGCATATCCAACTGCTGTCAGTGAACTGCACTCTACACACATTCTGCTGTCAAACTGCACCACACACACCTTCATGATGTGTGTGGTTATCAGTGGGTGTAAACAGAAACCACAACTCTCTGTCCTGCTTTGGCTCTTTATTTATGAAACAACAATAGATACACAGTGGAAGTGATGCGTACAGCCAACAGTTTGGCATTTGACTTTAAAAGACATGATTAAGAACAGAAAAAAAATATGATGCTATTTAAAATTCAAATTTCAAAAAATCCTTCAATAGAAATACACACATAAAATGCAGAAAAAAAATATTTTTGGGGAAAAATACGATAATGTAATAATAAAACGCAATACATTTTTTACAGACGCAATACATTTTTTACAGACAAGCAAAATGATGCTTGTTGGAGTCAGAATTTAGTTCTAGATTGTCCTGCCCCTACAAGTCCTACTTTATGCTAGTATCTAATTAGCAATTAGCAAGTAATTAGCACCGGTTCCTCTCTACCGGACCGAACCACAACGCAGATTTCAGTGCCACTTAACGCTGATCAGATGTGTGTGGCAGGTCTGTTAAACAGGTGTGTAGGTCTGTAGCTGGTCTGTTGATTTCTCTTGGTTTTCTTCTCTACTGCCGACTAGCTGTTCCATCTCCACCAGCAGTGTTATAGTGAACTCTGCTCATTTCTGACACTGAAGCAGGTCACATGAACAAGAACAACTCAATTCATTCAGGATCTGACTCTGCACATGGTAAAATGGATGTTAATGGACACAATGAGAAAACAATCTGATTATAACAGCTTGCTAATGAGATTTTTACCTTTGTTTCTTTTGGTGTAATAAACCACAGCCACGATAATGTGGAGGAAGATCACAGTGACCAAAGCAAAGGGGATGTAGGGCAGAGTCTGAGGAGAGACTGTAACAACACAACAAACACTGACCCCAGTCTTACACAGCAGCAGAATATATTTATTTAGCACAGCTGTGAACTGTTTACTCTTCCAAACACTCCCTCTTAAACTAAATGTTAAACTAAATGTCGTTTACTACTATTATTATTATTAGTATTCGTAGTAGTAGTATATAGTGGGGAATCATTTTATGGAGTTGATGGGAGAATATTATTAAACAAATGCATCTTAAATTCAGTGGTAGTTGATGAACAGAATGAATGTGGGGCCTCTGCAAGAATAGAAAATATGATGAGTTGAAAGTACTGAAGGTTCTGTGCTTTCATGCGTTTTACATGTTTACATTTATATTTTGTACTACAAAACTGATGTATGTACAGTTTGTAAAAGCAAAAGTCTTCGGTTCACTGTGTTACTGGTGGTTAATAGGATGGCTAAGTGTGAGGTTACAGGTTCTGTAGGTGCAGTGTGTACTTCAGTCATTTTCTGTGAGTTAATGAAACAGGGACTGCTGGGTCAAGTCCTCATGGAGTGGATTAGTCTTCACCTGAGCAGAATAGCTGTCCCGGGGGGGGTCTCTCTCTCTCTCTCTCTCTCGCTCTCTCGCTCTCTCTCGCTCTCGCTCTCTGCAGACATTCTCCCTCATTCCTGGCCTGGCTACCTCCTGTCACATCTCTGTTGTGCTTGGACTGACACGACCCTACCAGTCCCAGTGTCTGCCTTTGTCTGTTCCCATTCATATCTTTGTAACTGTCCCAATCCCAGCTGTGGTTCGGTTCCTGTTATCCCATATCCCGTGCTCCTACTCTCAGCCGGGCTCCCGTCCATCCCACTGCCCAAGCTGGAACCCAGTCGTCTCCTGTCCAGCCTGCTGTCAGGTCTCTGGTTGTGGTACAAAGTCCTGTTTCCACCCCTCACCCGATGGACTTGCCCCTTTTTTTCCTCCTTTCCCACCTGTCCTTGTCCAGGTTCTCCAGACCCTGCTGTGTGATGCCGGGCTCGGGCTCCCTTGTCAACTGTTATGCACGTCAGGAGCCCCGTGTTAAGGAGGGTGTGGGTGCTACTGTAACACCCCTCACCACATCACACAGGAGCCCCGTGTTAAGGAGGGTGTGGGTGCTACTGTAACACCCCTCACCACCATCACACAGGAGCCCCGTGTTAAGGGGGGTGTGGGTGCTACTGTAACACCTCTCACCACCATCACACAGGAGCCCCGTGTTAAGGAGGGTGTGGGTGCTACTGTAACACCCCTCACCACCATCACACAGGAGCCCCGTGTTAAGGAGGGTGTGGGTGCTACTGTAACACCCCTCACCACCATCACACAGGAGCCCCGTGTTAAGGAGGGTGTGGGTGCTACTGTAACACCCCTCACCACCATCACACAGGAGCCCCGTGTTAAGGGGGGTGTGGGTGCTACTGTAACACCTCTCACCACCATCACACAGGAGCCCCGTGTTAAGGGGGGTGTGGGTGCTACTGTAACACCTCTCACCATCATCCTCCTCCCCATGTGCTCCTTTGTTTGTTTTTGTTCCTCCACATGCTTTGTGTTGTTCATGCCCTCACACAGGGGTCACCTGGGTCTAGTCTCACCCTCATTATTTACCCTATAAAGCCCAATCCAGTACAACCCCCAATGTCAGTTATTTTGCCTTAATCGCTTGTATGACATTGTGTATGCAACATTAGCACAGTATGTTCATGTGTGCTTTCATTTTCATTAAAAAATGCATCAGACCAGGCTAACTCATGCTTGCATACTGCCCCACACTCGTTAAACCAATGTGTGTTACCTCCATTGGTAGTTGATGGACTGAATGTCTTATAACCATTTGGAGACGTCATTGTAGTAGCAGGTTTAGTTGAAGCTGTTGGACTTGTTGTGTCAGTGTCCACTGGAGGAGGATTTACAGGTTTATATGGAGCCTCTGCCAGAATAGAAAAGTGTGATCAGTTATAAGTAATGAGGGTTCAGGGCTGTTATGTATTCTGTATGTTTAACTTTAGATTTTATACTACAGAATTGTATTTACAATTTGTACAAACAAAATTGTTCAGTTTGCTGTTTGGTTTGCTGTATGTCAGTGGTGGTAAAACGACAGCAAAGTCTGAGGTTACAGGGCTCTGTACATCCTTTATGAAGCAGGAAGAATTGCTTTAAAAAAAAAAATAAAATCAGTAATTTTCTGTGAGCAAATCAAACAATTACAGAGAGGCAAGGAGGTGGGACGTAATACTCTGTCATATTTTCTTATTGATTCTTAATGTTTGGTGCCCAAAAAGCCAGAGCTGTTTATGAAATTGTGTTTTTTAAACCTCATTACACAGTACAGTCAGCCACAATTCTGGTGTGTTTATACTCCAGTAGAAACACCTAGTATGCACACAGTTAGACACTGGAGCCTGTCTGTTTCTATGAATATTTTAGAGATCACTGGTCAGTTTCTGACCACATGACCAAGGCTCCTTGGATTAAAGATGGAGAGATGAAAGTGAAGCACAAATAGAACGTCATTTTATTTCTGAGTGTTTTAGGTCTGTGATCTATTAGTGTTGCATCATTGAGTTCAGATTCATATTTTAGATGAGCATATTATTCCATATTTGCTACTAGGATGTCTAGGCAATACATTTGTTTTTACATAGTGCAGTAGTTATTGGTACAGACCAGTCACTAAATGTAGTCAAAAACATTTTAGACATACACTAAATATAAAAGTGGTTTGTTTACCTTTTACATTGAGATTGACAGTTGTATGGTGAATACTGATACTACACATGTACTTTCCCTCATCCTCTTTAGTCAAACCAGATATGAATAAAGAGAAATTTCCTGGAGCAGCAACCATCTTAATTCTACCAGTGTAATGCTTTGTCTGGTCAGTTGAGTAGATGACATTTGAATCTTCTATAAAACTCCATCTGATAGTCTTTGGCTTGGCCAGCAGTTTAGTGCAGGAACAGGGCAGCAGGACAGACCCTCCCACATATCCACTCAGCACTGTGGGAGGATTCACAATATCCTTACAGACTAGAGAGAGCAGAAACACTGACATGTTACACTACTGTTATGAAGTAACCAGTACAACCAGTGACATTCTTCTGTGAACCATCATATGAAGACAAAACAAATCCATTTGTCAAATTTTTAACATCAAAAAGATGTTCTGATGTTCTGTAACTTACAAAGTTTATGCAACAGTTTATGCTCTGTCACATTTGATAAATATGAATGGATGAGATAAATCTTGTATTTGTAGAGTCAGTGGTTCTAGCCCATCTGGTGTAACACACAGTTAGTGTTAACCATCCTCCAACTCCAGTCATGGTCAGTGTCTGACCACTGAACCACTGCTGGCTGGATATCTTTCACTGTCAGAACACTCTCAGCCTACCAGTAGCACTGAATCCAGTAACACTGCTGTACCTGAACCACTCATACCAGTACAACACCCACTACCAAGCCTCCAGCACTGTAGTGGGACTGACGTGTGGAGAATGGTTCAGTATCCACATATACTGGTACATCTGTGGTCAGAAACTGACCAGTGATATCCTGGGTGCAGGGTGACACACAAACTGTGTAAGACACCAGGTGGACACAGTCTGTAATTATACCTACACATTCACTTATTAGAGGTACTGAAAGTGTTCAGTGAGGGCAAGGTGAAATGTATGTTAGTTGTGTTTAACTCTTCTAGACTGGTGACAGAGGGTGTCTGGTGACTAATATCTGAGGATAATGTGGTCCACATGTTATATACATAAATATGTAATGGTGTTTCTCTATTTTTAAATGTCCTGTTTTTTAATTTTAGTAATATGTGATGTATATGTGTCTAATAAAGTGTGTGGTGAATGTATTTATATTACATTTATATGTATGTTTGAAAAGCGAAGTTCATGATGGAGATCCACCAGGTGAAATCTACTTAGGAGATTTTAATTTGTCTGTATTTCTGAATAATATTTTACCTGAAACAAAGTTTGATGTCTTTGTGTGTATTCCCTTTAGTTTGACACCTGTAGTCTCCCTCATCCTCCTCAGTCAGGTGTGATATGAGTAGAGAGAAATTTCCTGGAGAGTGAGCAGTACCCAGCTGAACTCTGTTTCTGTACTGTTCACTCTCACTGGAGATCTCTGTATAACTGGAGTTTTGGTGTTTCTGCCAGGTGAAACTCTCAGGTCTGGTTTGTGGGTCAGTGCAGGAACAGGGCAGTAGTACTGAGTCTCCTGCGAATGCAGTGACCTCTGTGATCTTCTGATGTTCCAGTGTACAGCCTGCAGAAACACACCAGTAGAAGACCTTCACCATCAATCCCCTCATGTGCATGTCCCAACATTTGAGTTTCATCTCTTTACTCTTTTCATCTCTTTTCTCTTTAACATGGCTTAACTATCTCAAGAACACAGAGATTTGTGATTGTTCAGAGTAACATTTACTATACAACCATGTACTGACTACTTACTTTACTCTGATTATTATGCTCTAGTCTGAACACTGAATCCGATATGCATGGGTTAAATGTAATTAGATATAACTGCACCACAATGACACATTGTGTTCAAGGTTTGGTTTACAACTGAAAGCAGCCTACTAACCAAATCTTAAATTCTACCTTACATGTTCAGGTAATATACAACACACACACGCACACACACACACAAACACACACACACACACACACATACACATGCACAATTTTATTCTCAGCACCTACTTTATTAGAAACAGTAACATCACCCATTGGCACTAGTGTCCACATGTGCCTTTAAAGTGCCTTTTATAGGTGGTCAGAGATGTCGTCTCTAACTGAACTCCTACTAGATGCTTTCAGTGTTTCTTATAAAGTAGCTACTGAGTAGATATTTGATGATCTACAGAAGTAGAGAGAAGGTAACACACCATCAGCAGCATGGAACACAAGGAGCAGATAAACACACACCTGCATTCTTACTGAGTTACACACACACTACACACAGCTACAGCAGGACTGCTGATACACACCATACACACACACTTCAGAACTACACTCTACTGAATGATTTGACAACTACAGTTATAGTGGAGAGGAAGTGCATTCAGATGAAGTTCAACATCTATCCCCAACACACACACACATAAGTAAGAATGACAACATTCTCACTCACATATATAGTGATCCTGTAGGGTTTAATACATTGTCATTTGGTATGTCCTCTTTCTTCTTTATCAGTCAGTAATCTAGCAGATAGTTTCACATCATCAGTGAGAACGTCATCATTGTAACTTGAATGTTTCAGTCCGTTGTCATAGAGACAAAATGTGGTTGCCAGTGGGAGTGACCTAAAATGACCTCCCTCAGTGCTGTTTGGTCAGTTCATTTCTCTATAACACCCAAACTACTTCAACGGGTCAAAGGGATCTTTTCTATTACTAATGAAAATAGCAGGTGAAGCTAAACCTGCTATATTATGAGCAGAGTTCACTAAAGCCCTGCTGATGGAGACTGAAGAGCTAGACTGCAGTGGAGAGGGGCCTAAAACAGGCTGCATGAGGCTTCAGAACAAGAAGACTTTAACAGATGATTAAAGGAGCATTTTACTTTCAGAGCATTTTATTACCCACAATGCAGTCCATGAGAACTTAGTGAGGATTTGTTCCATTCATGTTCAAATTGAGTACTTGATCTTTCCATATTTGGTGGGCAATTTGCCTGCATGATTGATGTCTTGTGCTTAGTAGCCAAAACTGGAGCCGGCATTGTAAGAATATCATTCCACCTCTAGGAATGTGAACTCTACTCACACCACAGATGTACTGTTGCTTTCAGCATCTACATATTACCAAAGGCCTGTTCCTGTTAGTTTTACTCTTAAAATGTGAAAAGAAACATCTTGCATGAGGTCACTCTTAATCTAATCTAATTAGTCAATGGCAGGTAAATTGTGTCTAATAGTCTCTGTCTGCCTCCTGATTACTCACTACGGGAAGCACATTTCCACATTTTTTGCATTCTTGTCTGTTCAAGTGAATTAACTTTTTTGCCAGGCAGATTTTACTCATGTGCAGTGTGACTGACACTTTATACTGAAAATTCAGTGTCTGATGCTGCCTTTAAATTTAACCTAAATAGGGGATGAACAGGGACCACACATTTATTCAGTGGTCTTGGATCTGGACGCATATTGGTCAGTACTTCCATAGACATTACAGAAAATTCTAATTTAAAGACTCAACCCAACCAGCTACAAACCTGAGCTACAAAAAAAAAAAAAGCAAACATACAAGACTTTGTACATAAATGCTTCATGAACTACAAATTCCATAACGCACTCATAAAGGTAGCTGAGAAATGTACACACTGAGAGAGACTGAGCTACAACTTCATTTATCATGACATGATTTTCTTGGTTGAAATGACATAGTATAACATATTCATATGTGTAGGCCAAACTCTCATCTATGAAGTCTTGTTCTTGTTTGCCCCAACTGCTGTGGTCATCTGTGGTCTCTTGCAGAGATATTGTTATTCATCAATTGTTATTCAGGACTGTAAATCACTCTTCTATGAGCTGTGGGTTCCTCTTGGATGTGGTATGACAGGGATGCTGCTCGTATGTGGTCACTCTTTGATTGGTCAGTGGTGGACAAACTCTGCTGTTGAACAATCAAGATCAGACTAAAGAAACTCTGAACCATGTGGAGTTAATGCTGGAGCAGAGCTGAGAGTGGAGCTGGAGCAGAGTTGGTGGACTGAAGACGTACATTTGGAGAAATCTCTCCCTTGGGCTTGTGATCTCTCTCTCTCTCTCCCTCTCTCTCTCTGTCATGCTCTCTCTCAGTCACATTCTATTTCTGTCTCTCCTTCTCTCTCTTTTTTCTGCCTGGATGCCCCAGCAGACATGCTCTACTGTTCCTGGCCACCCACTTCACCTTCTTTAATGTCCATGTTGTCTTTCTCTCAATCTGGCACTTAGGTAACATTTAGAAAGTATTTTCTGTGCCACATTTCTGTAACTTATTTACAGAGTTTCATTATAATATCTATTTTATTCTAATTGGTTTCATTATAATATCTATTTTATTCTAATTGGTTTTATTATAATATCTATTCTATTCTATTGTGTATCTACTTCTCTTCTATTATGGTAATTAACCCCTTGCTACATTGAACTCATGAAGCTCGGCTCTCCGTGTAGTATTTGTAATGAGACTGATGGAGTCCAGACACTCGCAGATGATGTTAATCACTTGATAATTTATTAAGAGAGAGGAAGTCCAAAGCTGTAGTCAAAATTCTCTGCACTGGTGGATTGAGGCTGAGTGAAGAGCCAGCTATATTTTTCTATATATTTAGACTGCTGACACCAGTTTGCTGTAAAGTATCCAATCTCTGCACTATAAGTTTAGTAGGTCAAATCCTATGTTAGGTTGACAGAACCGCTGACAAAGCAGGATGTATTAAGACAGGAATTTTAGAAAGGTGGTTATGCATATTCTCATAACACATTAGACAATGCAGTAGAGCATTCTCTTCAGAATATAAATTGTAATTACAGGAATAATTTGGAATCAGATACATTTTGTAGTTTTATGTGCATTAAACCTTTGCCTGCACCTCTGCCTTTGGTTGTAGGTAAGTGGGACAGGGGTAAATAATTACAGTAACAGAAGCTCCAAATATGTCACTTGTAATGTCAAGCTAACATCAACATTGACTAAATCAACTTTTATGACTGTTTGTTTACGCCCATTTGCAACTTGTCATAGCAAAGCCTTGCTTCTTATTTTAGATGTTTTAAATCAAAAATCTAAAATAAGAACACATTAGTGATTTTGATCCAGCTGGTCCACCAACATTACTGATTTGCACACTGTGCAGTTTTCAACACGATAATGTAACGCAGAGGCAGAGGCAGACAGGACTTGATGCATGTAAATGAAAGTTCTTCATTTGCAAAACAGGTAGACACAATGGCAAAATTAACAAAATGATGCAAACTAAACACTGACTAAATGGAACACCAAAAAGGGAGAAAAATGATACAGGAACTGTGCAGAAACAATTAAATTGTGATGTAACATTTGATACTAAGGCATCGAAGCTCGTATCACACAGTGTACCAAAGCTTGCATCAGTTACTATTACCACTAAAGTTAATATTACCATTAATATTACCACTAAAGTTACTAACAACACGTGACTAATGATGGTCGGTGCTTCAGATGTCACTGAAGCACAGGATGAGGGTGAGACTGTTTCATAAGTTTGGCAGTGTCCTATAACTTGGAAGCTTTTTCTTTTTACTAAAAAAAATAAATGGAAATGCTAATTATAGAAGTCAAAAGTGAGAGTAAACGTTTCATAACGCCAACCTGTTGTCTTTTACATAAAAGGGAAACAATGATTTTAGACAAATAATTTCAGAATTGAATTACTAAACATCATTACTGATCATCCATTTTTTTTAATGACATATGAAGGCGGCGGAGTGTTGTAATAGTTTCTAATGCTGCGCAGTTTTGAATATATGGCTGCTATAATTTCTGAGAACCACCAGGTGTCGCTGTTTTGTCACCAGCTTTCAACGCTCCCAAGCTTCGAATCCTTCAGCAGTACAATAAGGAAGAACCTCAAACACTTCACAGGACTTCGTCTGCACATCATTACCAAAAAGGAAGTTAAACAGTAAACACTTGAATAACGATTAGGCAATAAACTCATGGGAGGACGAGAGAGCACACATTCAAAGACCTACAAGCAAGACGATAAAACAAGGGATATTTATACAAAGAGTAACGAATGCAAACTAGACAAAGATGAAAACAGTGACAGGAAAACCAAACGAGGGGTCGAAACAGAAAAACCAAAACAAAGAAGCATGTGTGTTAAAAACCTGAGACATTCTTACTTGAACTGCCCAAGACATTTGTTACAATTAAAGGAGTATTTGACCATCACTGAACTAAACGTTACTGGTAATGCGCACAGATGACAGCACAACAACAAATATGACAGCAGAAAGTCTACAAGTAACTCAGACAACCAAGACTTTGCTAGTGTGGATACATAAGAAAACCTTAAAGCTGGATTTATCATTTGCCGTTGGATTTGGATCAAAAACAGTGTTTTACCTTTAACGGTGAGTCTGATGTCTTTATATTTCTGGTTTGTAAGAGAACACCTGTAGTCTCCCTTATCCTCCTCAGTCAGGTGTGATATGAGTAGAGAGAGATTTCCTGGAGAGTGAACAGTACCCAGCTGAACTCTGTTTCTGTACTGTTCACTCTCACTGGTGATCACGTCCCATGTATTTGTTTGTGTTGTGTTTCCTCCAGGTAATATTCTCAGGTTTGGCGTGTGGGTCAATACAGGAGCAGGGCAGCAGTACTGAGTCTCCTGTGTATGCAGTGATGTCGTCTGTCTTCTGATTCTCTGACAAACTGCAGCCTGCAGAAACACACAGGATAAAGGCCTAATTATTATTTAATATGACATACTCCATTATTATTATTATATATGACATACTTAATTATTATATATGACATACTTAATTGCTCCAGGTCCAGTCACCTGATGGTACTGATGGTACCAGCCAACTGATGATGGTACTGGAAATCATTAAGAGATTTCCCAATATATGCTGGTATGATGGATGCATGACCATCAAGTTATATGATTTAAATGTCTGATTATATTGATTATAGATTGTCTCTCTCCCTCCCTCCTTCTCTCTGTGTCCCTCTCCCCTCCCCCCCCCTCTCTCTCCCCCTCTGCCCACCCTCGCTCCCTCCCTCCCCTTCTCTCCTTCTCTCTCCATCCCTCATTCTCTATTTCTTCCTTTCTCTCTCTCTCTCCCTCCCTCCCTCTCTGCCTTCCTCCCCTCCCTCCTTTTCTCTCTCCTTCTTGCCCTCGCTTTCCCTCCCTCCTTCTCTCTCTTACTCCCTTTCTCTTTCTCCCCCTCTCTCTCTCCCTCTTTCTCCCCCTCTCTCTAGAGCAAATGAGAACAGTAGTAACTAAATAAAGAAACTTAACAAGTCGTGTGTAATATGGGTATATAACTGACTAGAACCTAAACAGGACAGAAGACAAGAGTCATTAACTACAGGTATGAAATACAAATACAAACAGAA
This sequence comes from Electrophorus electricus, assembly GCF_041902795.1. Classification (NCBI taxonomy): domain Eukaryota; kingdom Metazoa; phylum Chordata; class Actinopteri; order Gymnotiformes; family Gymnotidae; genus Electrophorus; species Electrophorus electricus. The sequence goes on from NC_137498.1 coordinate 9,560,343, forward strand.
GATGTAACTAGAAACAGACAGAAGTAGAACTGCAGATTCTGCCGCTGGATAGATTTTTTGTTTTATGTAGTACAGTAGTTATTGGTACAGACCAGTCGCTATATGCAGTACGGCCCACCGCCTGCAGTTGAAGTCACTTTTTGTTTTGTAACCACGCCCCCATGATGGCACACACCTGCCCCTGGTTTAATGTTGTGTGTGTGTGTGTAGTTAAACCCCTGTTGGTGTGTGCATTAGTGTTGGTCATTGTTTGTGTTGCTAGTCCTACGTGTATTCATGTTAAACGTATATGTTCGTGTTGCCGTCGTTAGTGTTCCTGCAGTGTTACGTGTATTCGTATTATCCGTTTATGTTGTGTGAGTGCCGTCGTCGTAAGCGTTAAGTATCAATAAATGTCTGTCAAAGTCAAGGGAGTCTGTGCGTCCTGCTCTGTGCCCTGCGGCACTCCAGCTGTTACAGCAATCAAGTGGCACATACAACAAATGCTACAGATTCTTGAAGTGCTGATGTTTGTTCAGTTTTCCACCTGATCTCACTGAGTTTGTCTGTGTGTCTAGTGAGGGGTCTGGTGTTGTCTGTACAGGCAAAGGTCTGAGTAACAGAAATGATCCAGTTAGATTCCCATTCTAATTAGATTTCCAATCCCATCATGTATGAAGACTTAAGCGTCGGTCACATCTAACTGCCACCTCGCTCATGTTTTCACATGGGTGGAGCAAAATGAGGGGATTATGGGCGGTCTTGGTATCGTGTAATTTTGGGGAACGTAGTCCTTCAGAAAACAGCTAACACTACTTGTGACATTGTTTTAATAATTAGTATAATAATAGCAGCTGCTTTTCTTTCAGAAAGAAGCAAGTAAAGCTCTTGCCCCTTCAAGTGAATGAGGTTTTTCACCAGGCAGATTTTTCTCGTGTTCGGTGTGAAAGATTATTTATACTGCAGATTTAGTGTCTGATGCTGCCTTTAAATTGAACCTAAATAAGATGCCTTAGCAGGCAGCATATGTCAGAGGGAGAACTGTGATCACACATTTATTCAACAGTCTTGGATCTGGAAGCATATTGGTCATTATTTCCATAGACATTCCAGAAAATTCTAATCTAAAGCCTCAACCCAAGCAGCTACAAAATTAAGATAAAAAAAGAGCAAAATTACAAGACTTTGTACATAAATGCTTCATGAACTACAAATTCCATAATGCCCTCATACAGGTAGCTGAGATATGTGAGCTATATGAGAGATTTGTCATGGCATACTATGTCATTTCAACCAAGAAAATTGTAACATATTTATATGTGTAGGCCAAACTCTCAACTATGAAGTCTTGTTCTTGTTAACCCCAACTGCTGTGGTCATCTGTGGTCTCTTGCAGAGATATTGTTATTCATCAATTGTTATTCAGGACAGTAAATCACTCTACCAGCTGTGGGTTCCTCTTGGATGTGGTATGACAGGGATGCTGCTCGTATGTGGTCACTCTTTGATTAGTCAGTGTTGGACAAACTCTGCTGTTGATCAATCAAGATAAGAATAAAGAAATTCTGAACCGTGTGGAGTTAATGCTGGAGCAGAGCTGAGAGTGGAGCTGGAGCAGAGTTGGTGGACTGAAGACGTACATTTGGAGAAATCTCTCCCTTGGGCTTGTTCTCTCTTTCTCTCTCTCTCTGCCTGGATGCCCCAGCAGACATGCTCTACTGTTCCCGGCCTGGTCACCCACTTCACCTTCTTTAACCCTCTGCTACATTGAACTTATGAAGCTCGGCTCTCCGTGTAGTATTTGTAATGGGACTTATGGAGTCCAGACACTCGCAGATGATGTTAATCACTGATAATTTATGAAGAGAGGGGAAATCCAAAAGTGTAGTCAAAATTCTCTACACTGGTAGATTGAGGCCGAGTGAAGAGCCAGCTATATTTTTCTATATATTTAGAGTGCTGACACCAGTTTCCTGTAAAGTATCCAATCTCTGCACTATAAGTTTAGTAGGTCAAATCCTATGTTAGGCTGACAGAACCGCTGAAAAAGCAGGATGCATTAAGACAGGAATTTTAGAAAGGTGGTTATGCATATTCTCATAACACATGCTAGACAATGCAGTAGAGCATTCTCTTCAGAATATAAATTGTAATTACAGGTATAATTTGGAAACAGATACATTTTGTAGTTTTATGTGCATTAAACCTTTGCCTGCACCTCTGCCTTTGGTTGTAGGTAAGTGGGACAGGGGTAAATAATTACAGTAACAGAAGCTCCAAATATGTCACTTGTAATGTCAAGCTGACATCAACATTGACTAAATCAACTTTTATGACTGTTTGTTTATGCCCATTTGCAACTTGTCATAGCAAAGCCTTGCTTCTTATTTTAGATGTTTTAAATCAAAAATCTAAAATAAGAACACATTAGTGATTTTGATCCAGCTGGTCCACCTACATTAATGATCTGCACACTGTACAGTTTTCAGAACGATAATGTAACGCAGAGGCAGACAGGACTTGATGCACATGTGTAAACGAAAGTTCTTCATTTGCAAAACAGGTGGACACAACGGCAAAATTAACAAAATGATGAAAAATAAACACTGACTAAATGGAACACCAAAAAGGGAGAAAAATGATACAGGAACTGTGCAGAAACAATTAAATTGTGATGTAACATTTGATACTAAGGCATCGAAGCTCGTATCACACAGTGTACCAAAGCTTGCATCAGTTACTATTACCACTAAAGTTAATATTACCATTAATATTACCACTAAAGTTACTAACAACACGTGACTAATGATGGTCGAAGCTTCAGACATCACTGAAGCACAGGATGAGGGTGAGACTGTTTCATAAGTTTGCCACTGTCCTATAACTTGGAAGCTTTATCTTTTTACTAAAATTGTAAATGTGCTAATTATAGAAGTCAAAAGTGAGGGTAAATGTTTCATTACATCAGCCTGCTGTCTCCCAGTACAGTTTTGTATTATGTTTTCACATAAAAAGGGAAACAATGATTTTAAACTAATTATTGTAGAATTTAATTACTAAACATCATTACTGATCATCTTTTTTTTTTTTTTTAATGAAATATGAAGGCGGTGGACTGTTGTATTGTTTATAGTGCTGTTTTGAATCTATAGCTGCTATAATTTCTGGAAACCACCAGGTGTCGCTGTTTTGTCACCAGCTTTCAATGCTCCAATGCTTCGAATCATTCAGCAGTACAATAAGGAAGAACCTCAAACGCTTCACAGGACTTCGTCTGCACATCATTTCCAAAAAGAAAGTAAAAACACATCTGCAGATAAAAAGTTGCATTCCACAACACACTACACACAGCTACAGCAGTAACGCTGCTACACATCTTATACACTCTACAAAACTACAGTGTACTGAACACTGAAAACCACCCCAGACTACAGTCTGTCTAGTGGAACCACCATACGACTATGACCTGGAACTCTACAACTCTCTCAGTAGAACTCCACTGAAATTCTCCACACACTAATATCCACAGTAGAGGGGAAGTGTGTTCAAGTGCAAAATAAATTATTCCTCCACTTCTTTCTCTCTCACATACAGACTAAATGTAACAGTGAAACAGTGTCTTTCTAGTGTCATCACTTCCTCCTGAGCTTCCCAGTGTTCAGTCCCCATCCTCAGTAAAGTGATCCTGCAGTAAGAAGTAGTGCTACACAGTGATCCCCCTCAGCACTGTTTGGACACATCATTTCACTCCTGCACTTAGTGATCAGAGGGCCAAACTGAATGTGTAGCTTAGCAAATATTAGACAGATCAGACAGGAAGAGCTCTAGACTACATGCTGATCAAAATAAAAACATTGATCATTTAATCAGGTAAACATGAGGATGGTCTGATAACATTCATATTATTCATAAAGTACAGGTGGAATGCAGCAGCCTATGATCATGTTGTTGTTTTCATACTATTAAGAAAAAACTACTTAAGAGAAGCTGTGAAATCCACCCACTGACACAGAACCACTAAAGGAGTCACCAAAGTAAAGATCACTTTGGCTGTAGACAGTACAACGTCATCACAACCCAACAGTTATCACAGGAAGTAGAAACATTTTCTCTCCTTTTCTCTTTGTTACTTTGTTCTTTTTGTTGTTAAAGCTGTCAAAAGCTGTTTAACAACTGTTTGCTAAATGGTGAATATCTGTAAAGTAACTAATTGAGGCTGTAGGCTAGTGTGCACTGTGCTGTCACAACAACAACAACAAATCAAAACTAAAAAGACAACCCCCCCCAAAAAAGGCAAAAATAGTAATTAAAAAATGTATAAATATAAGAACTGAGAACAGCAATAGAGAGAGTGGGTTTCCTTGCCTAGTACCTCTATGCACATTTTGTGATGTTATTACATTAATACTGACTGTGGCCTTAGGTGTGGTGTTAAAGATAAAATGTGAGGAGAAAAACTTCCATTTACTTTATTGAAGGCCTTCTCTGCATAGCAGTTTCTAATATGAGGTGTAACGTATTTGTCACGGTTGGCCGGGCAGCCAGAGGGAGGGACACACCCACTCCTGCTAGGGATCACACTAAACACCTGCCTCATTCCCAGTCTCCTGCCTACTAATCACCTTCACCTGTTCCTTGTTCGTTCTCTCTATTTAAACTCACAGGTCAAGAGAGAGTGCAGCACATTAGTGACCCGACGGACTGCTCAATCCCAACGTGTACAGTGCTACAAGCACTACTGGAACAGAGTAGTGTTTGTCGTTAGTAGTGGTATCGTCACATATTGACAATGGAAAATAAAGAGCACTTTGGCGCAACCTTGCCTCTCGCTCCCTCTGAACTGCCACCGTCACAGTATTAGGTTAAGTAGTCTACCCTGTTAATGGCTGAGTGTCTCCTTTGATGAAACCAGTTTGATCAGGGTGTATCAGTGATGGAATAATATGTTCTAATCTAATGGCTAATGCTTTGCTATTTATTTATTTTTTTCCATTTTTTATTTCAATGTTTCCAAGAGATGATATAGAGTTTTACTTAGAGATGGGGTTTGTAGATTTCATTAAAAGGACCAAATAAGGATGGACTTTAGTAAAATGTGTTCAGAGTTGTAGACCAGTACCACAGACCAAACATCTTTCACCTCCAAGGCAGCCTGACTGCTGTCAAGGTGCTGAAACTGCACCCTTCAGCCAAGTTCAGAACCTGTGCTGTACACAGCTGCCCTGCATATGGCTGCCCAGTGGGACCCAGACAGGAGCCCCTGGTGCTTCCTCAGCTGTAGCTGTAGCCACTCACCTTCCCATCTCACCAAATACACCAAAAGGTCTTTAGAGGGTGCATATCCTACATTTTTCCTTTATTTTATAGTTTTCTTAGGTGTCTTCTTACAATGTTTTTGTGGTGTTATCTTCCAAAAAGAGTCATAATTCAATTTTACACAACTATTTTCCATCCTTTCTTTATCCCTTGGAATTAAACAGGCAGTTTCTGTTGCTGTGCCTTTGAGATGCAAGATAAATGAGCTCTGTTCTGATTGGCTGCCCTGTATTGTGCTTCACTTAAAAAGCACTAAGAGCTGAAATATGTCTGAGAACTGCAATGTAGGTGTTAGGGGTTAAACTGCTGTAGGCCAAAGAGGCAGAGATAAGTAAATGAGCTGGTTCTAATGACATCAGAGAAACAGTGATTTCAAAACAGGCTATTTTTACAGATTATATTCCATATATGGACTGTAAGAAATGGGAGAGTAAACAATGTGTTTTGAAATGTAACAATATTTACATATTACTTAAAAATTATTTATTTCAATAAAGTGAGTGACATTCAGTTTTCCATGGTAGGGGCCCTTTAAGGACATGGGCCCAGATATGACTGTCAAAACCAATAAGCAGAGTCAGTCTGCACTGTTTGTATTTGGTACCTTTTGTGGTGCTGTGGTTGTTAAGGTGCAGTTCCATCTCTGAATCAGTGTCTCACCTACTTCCCCTTCACTCTTGTTGCTACACTTGTATTCCACATTATGTTTGATTTACTGTTTCTTTTCAAGAACACAGAAGGGAAACGTGTGCTACAGTTTACAAACTTGATGCAAATTCCTGAACTTTATACAAATTCAGAAAACACTTTATTCAAAATGACATGTGTGCTATATTTTGGAAATGCGAGGCAACTTCCGAAAACAGTTCCGTTGTGATGTGACTGAGTTTGCAGCATTTCTGAAGTTGCTCTGTATTTCGGAACTGTAGCGCACATATTTCCATTCTAATGAATTTGCTTTTTTTATTTTTACATTTTCTGCACAATGGGTCTTCACACCCACCGTAGAGCTGGACCTGGATACCTCACTTGTCTTGCCAAATGTATTTATTCATCACTAGTCCAACTCTTTATCCTGTAGGTAGTGAGCTCTGCCGCTCCTCAGGTCTCCATGGTAACAGAGTAGTATTGTCTTGCATTTGATAAGTATGTCAAAATTCATGAGATCAGAACTCACTGTAGCCTCTCCCTGAAACCCACCCCCACGCCCCACTTTAAAACACACAGAAGCACCAAACACATACATCATACACCACACGTAAAGGACTGTACCACATATACAATCAACCACAATGAGGTGTGACCTCTGTCACAGGCAGCTGGATACAGAAGTGGGTAGTGGACAAGAGCTGCATCATACACAGAATGAACAACTGAGGAAAAAATACCACTAACTGTGTGTGTGCGCGCGCAGCAGCATGGGCTAACCAAGCCTCATGACCAATTGATGAACAAATGAGGAATAAATAACACAAACAAAAATAAACAAGTGAGCACATGTCACACGTAGCACCCAGATTAGCAATACATATGTGAGGACAAAGCAGTGCATGCTGGGAATTCTCACATCTGTAAACTGGTAGCTATGACTATGGTGACAGAAGAATTTAGGACTAAATAAGAAAAGTCTTTAAACTGGAGTCACTGGAGTGAATTTCTGCTGCCAGAGTCAGTTAGTGTTTGACTGATTAAACCATGAAGTTTAGAACTGGATAACTGACACTGATGAGGATTTGGAGACTGTTTGACAGTCTTCATGGGTGAGTGAAAGAAGTAAACATGTCATTCACACACCACTCAGAGAACAGTGCAGCAGCATTTTAAGCTCACGAACCCAAAAAGGAAGCATGCACATATGCATGTCTGTGTGTGTGTGTGTGTGTTATTTATGTATTGCTAAAGTGCACCAAGTTTAGTAATACATATGTGAGGAGGAAGAAATGCATGCTGGGAAACTGTACTGTCTTTATGGTTTTATTTTTTCTCATTTGTTCATTTTTTATTTGTAAATTTTTCTAAGCACCTAAGATAAGAGGAACAACATAGGAGAACTTGAAGCCCAAACACCCAACAAGAAGAGAGAGAGAGTGAGTGAGTGTGTGAGAGAGAGAGAGAAAGAAAGAGAGTGAGTGAGAGAGAGAGAGAGAGCAGGGTGGGGATGTTTTTGCATCTACAAGTATCACTTTGAATGTACATTTACTGTGTGTGTAGAATTGTCTTTCTCCAAGTCCTTCCGATGTGGATCTGGCCATCCTGCAGTAGCTGTGCATGTTTTTGTGTGTGTGTGTGTGTGTGTGTGTGTGTGTGTGTGTGTGTGTGTGTGTGTGAGATTTAGTTATGTAATGTTAAATTGTTAAACAGTGCTCCAAGTTTGCTAGGAGGAAGAGGTGTTTGCTGGGAAACTGGACTGTTTTTGTGATATTACAGTTTTTTGCAAGACATAAAAACAGGGACATGTGACACAATAATTGAAACCACTAACTCATGTAGCCCATCTCCTGACCTGTTATACTAAACCAAAAGCACCTTCTCTGATTTACACTCATTTTGTATTTCTAAAACACATTTTTTCAATACGTTAAACACAATTCTCTATATTGGACACATCATTCAACAGAAATACGTGTGTTTCTTATGGAAAACCCTCAAATGCAATTGATGCATCCATTTATCAATTAACCAAACCCAGTACTCACAGGTGAAGACACTTGACAAATTTTACTAATGACACTTAGAAATCAGAACCTGAGCACTATAAAGAGGCCACAGGCTCGATATCTTGGTTGGATATCAATGGAGGTCAGTATTGGAGAGCGAGGATGAGGGGGAGGAAGAGCAACCATCACGGATGAGATCTGGGCCACTTTGGTTGACCATGTAGTTAAGCATGGGTTGTGTTTCAGGAAAGCTGAGTAGGGCTCTAGCCTAATTGGAGTCACTATACTGTAGGAAGTGTCAGCAAGTACTATAGTCAGTGTCCCTGAGCAGCACGGGGGTAAACCATAAACAGGTAAAAAACTGTCTTCACAGTGGGAGACAGCTGTCTGGCTGAAACCCTCTGGGAAGTCCTGATAGCTGAGACCTCCTAATGGAAATAGATTTATTCAGTACCAGTCCAACTCTTTAACCTGCAGGTAGTGAGCTCTGCCCCTCCTCTGGTCTCCACAGTAAAATAGAGTAATACCAACTTGTTTGACTGCTAGCTCAATAAGGGATATTATTGGTACGTCAAAATTCATGAGATCAGAATTCTCTTTAGTCTCTCCCCCAAACCCACCCACACTCCCCACTTGGGCAAACACACAGCAGCACCAAACACATACATCACACACCACATGTACAGGACTGTACCACATATTCAATCAACCACAATGAGGTGTGACCTCTGTCACAGGCAGCTGGATACAGAAGAGGGTAGTGGACAAGAACTGCATCATACACAGAATGAGCAAGTGAGGAATAAATAACACAAACAGAAATAAGCAAGTGAGCACATTTCACATACCACACCATAATAAAAAAAACAACATAAATTGTTTTTGTAAATGTATAGACTTATAGGGAAAAATGATGCTTGTAAGAGTCACAATACTCTTTTTCTTAATTTCATCAGTCTTAGTAATGTCCTTACAATTCCTACCTTATGCTGGTCTGAAGTAACTAATTAGCAATTAGCAAGTAATTAGCAGCGGTTACTCTCTACCGGACCGAACCACAGCGCAGATTTCAGTGCCACTTAACAAATAAAGTCAACAGAATTTACTTTATTTTCCCTTAACCCGGGTGGACAAGACATGTTTGGAGTCCATATTTCGCTCCTTTAGAACAAAAAGCTGCTAACAAACACTGGAAGCCAACAGCAACGATAGCTAATAGGATTTGTAAATAAGTCAGATATCGAGCTACATGTCCTCAAACCTCATCCAGGTCGCTTCCCGGTGACGTGTTTCTTCACTTGTCTAGTTCACAGTGAGTTATACGACACACCGACTAGTCTGGGAGACATTTATTAACACTTGGGTGCGGTTTGACCGGCTTGAGAGAAGTTTGTGGGCATGTATTTATGAAGGCTATATTTGAGTTTCTGTTGACCTCCAGTGTTTGTTAGCAACGTTAGCATTTAACAGCTTTTGTTCTAAACTAAAGAGGCAAAATTTCTTGGTCGATAGACAGAATCTGGGGTAAGTGGTGAGCTGCTGCTCTCTGCTGCTCCCAGATATAAATACCTTTGTGCAAATGAATGTATAAGGATGACAACACCTGTAGAGAGAAGGTAACACTCACCATCAGCAGCGTGGAGCACAAGGAGCAGATAAACACACACCTGCATTCTTACTGAGTTACACACACACTACACACAGCTACAGCAGGACTGCTGATACACACCGTACACACTCTTCAATACAGTCTACTGAATGACTTCACAGCTACACTTATAGTGGAGAGGAAGTGTATTCAGATGAAACTCTGACAAACTAAGCTCAACACAACACACACCAAATATAGAGATGCGGTAGGTTTTGTAAGATGTCATATGGTACGTCCTCTTTCTTCCTTATCAGTCAGTGATCTATCAGATATTCTCACATTGTCAGTGAGGACGGTCTCATTCTTAATTAAGTGGCTCCGTCCTTTGTCACAGAGACACGATGTAGAAGCTCAGGGGGTGAGACCCAACATAACTTCCCTCACTGCTGTTTGGTCATTTCATTTCACTACGACACCCAAAGTACTTCAAAGGCTTATTAATGAAAAAAAGTGTAACGCTTCGTACCTGGAGTGAGGAACAGGTGCTACGGGGTAACCGCGATGCGTGGAGTTAACATGGAGTGACACACACAGTGGTGTGGACAATCTGAGAGACTTTTATTCTCTCCTGGACCACTTCAAGCCAGGTCACACGGCTACCTTCATTGTATTTACACGTAAAGGAAACAGAGAAGGCGAGCAGAAAGGTGACGGTTCTCCCTTCACACAAACACACACACACTCACTCTCTCTGTTACTCAATTCACATTACCATAAAGCTCCCTCTTAAAGGCGCAGTACAACAGTGTCTGTTACAAGAGCATGTGGAATTACAGCAGCCACAGTGCTGGCTACCTGAGACTTTCAAAAAGTTTGAACAGATATTTAAAGGAGCATTTAATTTCAGAGCATTTTTTTATTTATTTATACATAATGCAGTGCATGAAACATAAGTCAGGGTATATTTTTAATTGCACATGTTCAGTTTGATTAGTGTTGTTCAGTTTCAAATTTGATATGGAATTTGTTTGCAGGAGTAACGCGTTTGTTGGCCAAAAAACTGGTCCTCCTTCTGTAAGACTGTCACTCCACCACTAGAGATGTGAACTCTACTCACACCACAAATGTACTGTTGCTTTCAGACTGGACTGGCCAATTAAAATGAAAGCTAAAATAACCAATTTGACAGTCTATAGACTATTAAATAAATGTCTACAATCATGGACTTAATTCTCCAAATAAAGTGAAAGCTGCACTATGTAGAATGTATGTTGTCCACTACACTATCTGACAGAAACCTTGGCCTCACCATTAAGAAACAATGTCATCGTGAGGACTTACTGTGCCCTGGGCCTACATGGCACTGTGTTTACCGTCCCCTCTGCCCTGGTGGCACAATGTTTACCATGCCCTGGGCCCTGGGTGGTGCTGTGTTTACTGTCCACAAACTCAGGCATCTGAATGGTAATAAAGGATTTGAGTGAGACCTGAATCGGTCTTCATTTGTTTTGACAGACCAATCATAGCAGTCTCTAACACACAAATCAGGGGCAGTTATAACATTAGGCATGTTGGTGATATTTGTCATTGTTTCATGCACATATTACTTAAATTATGGAAACTATGTAATTCTAAAACAAATGTGGCAATGTGACAAATATACATTAACCTCGAAACTCTCTGACTTACCTGTGACTCATTTATAAATTAGTTATTTCAAATCAAAGTGTATTTATATAACGCTTTTTACAACAGATGTTGTCACAAAACAGCTTTACAAATGATCAAGTCCAAGCTCTCAGGGAGCAAGCCAAGGGCAACAGTTCTAGACAAATCTCTCTAGAAGAAGAAATAAGGGGAAGAAACTTTGAGAGGAAGCAAGACTCAAAAGGGGGGCCCATCCTCCTCTGCTCAACAATGGTCACCACAATAATAACAATTTAAAAAGAAAAATAAATGTAACAAATTAAAAAATAAGCAATTAATGTCTAGTCCAACTTTCTAGAGGTCCTGTTCTTGTCCCAAGGTGTGCATTCCCGGTGTGTTGTCTTGTATGTTGATTCACTATGATGATCTGATCACAGCAATTGGTGCAACATCCAGGCCCCTCTGAGTCTGTCAGCGTTCAAAATCAGATTTATCACCTCTGGTTTGGTGTCAGATAAAGTAATAAGAATCACAGTAACACTGCTACTAAGCCAGTAAGTGGAGGGGCCATAATTGTAAAAATATGTATACAGTTCTGGTTTGACCATTTGAGCAGTAACTGAGTCAGAAATCAGACTTCAAAATGCTGTTCTCAATTTAAAGAATGTACGATGTATGGTAGCTAGGTCTGACATTGAGGATTTTAGAGGGGATCTCATTTTTTTAAGATGGTGAATTAGAGAGTAAGAATTTTAGTTCTTTTTTTCAAATGTATTTGATCTTATAGGATTTAATGTCTGTACTGGATCTGAAAACCCCCTTGTCCTGTAACAGATAACTTTATTATATATCTCTAGGATTAGGTAAAACCATGCGTATTAAATGTAATATGTTTTAAACCATTTTATTCTTAGATTTAGTGCTTAGATTTTTGCCAAGGCCCAATCCCCTCTCATTTTTCCTCCTACCCCTTGTTTTCAAGTGTCATCTTGCCCCTTGGGACTGAGTTACAAAGGGTAGTGGTTGAAATCTTCCCCCTTGCTTCTGCATCCATTTATCAATGATTCACAAGGGATTGAGACATTTCACACTCAATTTGGAGTGTGACTCTGAAAACCTTCAGTTTGGAGGGCCATTTAGCACTAACAGTGCACCCTAGCCCTCTATCGGACACCCAACCCTTACTTATGAACACCGCATATGGAGGGCCAGGGTTAAGTGGTAGGGTCAAGGGGTGAAATGTGATTGGGCCCAAGTGATGGTTTAGAACATCTGTGCTAGCTGAGCTGTTTTTAAAAAGAAACACACGTGGCCTGAGCGAACTGTTAGTCGTGGTTTTGGTCCTTGTGGTTTTAACCAGCGCTTTTTAGTATTAAGTGTAACGGCTCCTAGCAAAGGCAGAGTCTAATTATAACTGATCACCCAGGCTCTGTTTAACTGGCTTGTCAAATGTCTTTCAAATATATAATAAATAGAATAATACAAATATTTACACTTTATTACAAGAAAAAAGGATTTGTGCTGGAGGGGACAGGCATAGTTTAAAACACCATTCATTACAAAAAAAACAACCCACTCTATTGCTGATTTTATGTATTTATGCTGTATGATGTTTGCTGTATTTATGTATTTTATGTTTATAAAGTGTTATGGATACACTATAAGTGGTGTATTCAGTTTTTGTCCACCAGTAGACTGGCTGTGTTACATGGCTGCTTTAACGGCAAGTTGTCAACAAGGAGGCTTTTTCAGCCTTCAGGTGGCTTCTCAAGCCTCCTCTTTCTTCCCCCACAGACACCCCCACACTGAAACCACAACATGCATGTCTGGTTCACAGCGGAACCAGGGGCCCTGTGGGCTCAGCATAGTGACAATGCTGCTGAGTTTGTGTATTCTCTTCACTGAAAGTGAGTGTAAAATTCTCTTTTAATGCTGAATTGCATGAAATTGTACATTTATTTGTTAATATAAAAATGTTATTTAAGCGAGCTGACTTTTCAGGGAACTGGAAAAATATTTTACTTAACAAATAATTATTAAATATTTCTGCATATCTTATGATTCCATCTTATGAAGTCTGTGTACTTTTTAATATAGTTAAAATATAATTGTCCTATATTTCCTGGTATACGTTTCTATAGGCTACACTGTAGTAAAGAGTAGAAGACAATTACATGTTATTGCTTTAGTATGTCTTTGTCTCCATGTGCTTTTGTATGTTTTAGTTTGTAGCTCCTCCCCTGCTCTGCCCCTTGACATGTGTCTCATGTGAGTTTTGTCTCTTACCCCTCCCAGTAATTGTTCCCAGATATTCCCTGTTTGTCTCCTGCTGTATAAATATCCTAATGCAGTCTGCAGTCATGGTCAGTGTATGACCCTACTTTCATGTAAATACTTGTGTCATGAAATAACTCAGCTCAGTGAATACATCAAATATAACATACAAGCAGTGTTCTTAATTTTAGTGGTGTGAGAAAAATATGTTTTGTGGACTAAATCGTGGTAGAAATGTATTTGATAAGTGTATGGCATCTTAATGTGAATATGTGCAGTTTTTAAAATCAGTAAACATTTTGCTCTCCATACACCTTATGAACGCCCCAGAAGAAGGAGGAGACTGTTCTGGTCTGAGAGCTCAGGATGTCTGACGTCTGCTGTGGTTTCATTTCTCACAGTTCCAAGCAGTGGGCAGTGGGTACCAGAGCAGAATCTAAAGCCCATTTTAGACCAGAAGTGACAACCGTGCTGCTTCTGCACCTCTGCAGCTAAGCTGTGGTCACACACTCACAAGCTCAATTTTGTTCTAGTGTATTTCTTGCCTTATGCCATGACAGGTGGTTTCTAGCTAGAAATAATACAAAATACTACATTTATTCTGTAATGTGTAGTTTAATAATCAAAACAGCACAACTCTGACTGCTGGGTCTATACTAGTGTAAAATTTGGATAAAGGATGATGAAACACAGACTAAACCTATGGCAGGTCTAGTTTGACTGTAATTTAGTACAAAACAGGTTTAATATGAGTAGGACTGGTATGGTTACTGATAATTTGGGGAATATTGTGTACTGTGAGGTGAGATGTCAATACTTCACTGAGAAAAGGGACTGATCATGTATTACCCAAACCATGTCTATGTTCAAAGGGTGATTAATAGAACTGATCAAAGTTCAAACTGTGAGTTCTTATTGTGAGTAATGCAGGTTTTTGTTGTTTGTTTTTGACTCATTCAGTAAATCCAGAACTTCATATTACTCACAAAAAATCTTAAAGAACTTTTCTACATAAGCAATGGTCCACAACAAATTATTGTGAAGCAGAAACTGAAAAATCACCAAACAAAAAGCAGGTCTGTAAACTACATTTTAAAACTATAAACTTAGAAATAGGAGTTTGAGAATAGAGTGACAGGATAATACTGTTTGTTTCTCTCCTCTACATCAGACTCCACCCCCTTTGCTTTATAATGAGCATGTGTGTCTCCTATATGGTTTCACAGATGCAGCATCATAGTCAATGTGGGATTGCAAGTAAGTAAGTAAAGCACATTTCACACATTGCACGCAGTGTACCCAGATTAGCAATACATATGTGAGGAGGAAGAGATGTATGCTGGGAACTCTCACATCTGTAAACTGGTAGCTGTTGCCACAGTGACATCAGTGACAGTGTGTGTGTGTGTGTGTGCGTGTATGAGAGCATGTATTTGTGAGTGTGGGTGCATGTGTGTGTGTTTTGGGGTGGGCAGGGGTGTATCACTTTTGCAGGTTTATCACTTTGTACATTTACTATGTTTGTGAAATGATGTCTTTCTCCAAGTCCTTCAAATGTGGTTCTGGCCATCACACACAGCAGTGTGTGTTTGTGTGTTTGTGTGTTTGTGTGTTTGTGTGTTTGTGTGTTTGTGTGTGTGTGTGTTTGTGTGTGTGTGTGTGTGTGTGGCGGATAGAAGTTATACTTTGGGTGTCGTAATGAAATGAACTGACCAAACAGCAGTGAGGGAGGTTATGTTGGGTCTCACCCCCTGAGCTTCTACATCGTGTCTCTGTGACAAAAGACGGAGCCACTTAACTAAGAATGAGACCGTACTCACTGACAATGTGAGAATATCTGATGGATCACTGAATGATAAGGAAGAAAGAGGACGTACCACATGACAACTTACAAAACCTACCGCATCTCTATATTTGGTGTGTGTTGTGTTGAGCTTAGTTTGTCAGAGTTTCATCTGAATACACTTCCTCTCCACTATAAGTGTACTTGTGAAGTCATTCAGTAGACTTTATTGAAGAGTGTGTACGGTGTGTATCAGCAGTCCTGCTGTAGCTGTGTCTAGTGTGTGTGTAACTCAGTAAGAATGCAGGTGTGTGTTTATCTGCTCCTTGTGCTCCACGCTGCTGATGGTGAGTGTTACCTTCTCTCTACAGGTGTTGTCATCCTCATACATTCATTTGCACAAAGGTATTTATATCTGGGAGCAGCAGAGAGTAGCAGCTCACCACTTACCCCAGATTCTGTCTATCGACCAAGAAATTTTGCCTCTTTAGTTTAGAACAAAAGCTGTTAAATGCTAACGTTGCTAACAAACACTGGAGGTCAACAGCAACTCAAATATAGCCTTCGTAAATACATGCCCACAAACTTCTCTCAAGCCGGTCAAACCGCATCCAAGTGTTAATAAATGTCTCCCAGACTAGTCGGTGTGTCGTATAACTCACTGTGAACTAGACAAGTGAAGAAACACGTCACTGGGAAGCGACCTGGATGAGATTTGAGGACATGTAGCTCGATATCTGACTTATTTACAAATCCTATTAGCTATCGTTGCTGTTGGCTTCCAGTGTTTGTTTGCAATGTTAGCAGCTTTTTGTTCTAAAGGAGCAAAATATGGACTCCAAACATGTCTTGTCCACCCGGGTTAAAGGAAAATAAAGTAAATTTGCTTCTTCGCCGACTTGTTCTGTTAAGTGGCACTGAAATCTGCGCTGTGGTTCAGTCTGGTAGAGAGGAACCGGTGCTAATTACTTGCTAATTACTGATTAGTTACTTCAGACCAGCATAAGCTAGGAATTGTACGGACATTAGTAAGACTGATGGAATTGAGAAACAGGAAGAGTACAAGATTAATGTGATCTCATGAATTTTGACATGCCCATCGTATCTCTTATTGAGCTAGCAGTCAACCAAGACAGTACTACTCTATATTACCATGGAGACCAGAGGAGGGGCAGAGCTCACTACCTGCAGGTTAAAGAGCTGGACTGGTACTGAATAAATCCATTTCAATCAAGAGGTCTCAGCTATCAGGACTTCCCAGAGGGTTTCAGCCAGACAGCTGTCTGCCACTGTGAAGACAGTTTTTTACTTGCTTATTATGGTTTACCCCCGTGCTGCTCAGGGACACTGACTATAGTACTTGCTGACACTTCCTACAGTGTAGTGACTCAGATTAGGCTGGACCCCTGCTCAGCTTTCCTGAAACACAACCCACGCTTAACCACATGGTCAACTAAAGTGGCCCAGATCTCATCCGTGATGGTTGCTCTTCCTCCCCCTCATCCTCTTCCTCATCCTCGCTCTCCAATACTGACCTGCATTGATATCCAACCAAGATATCGAGCCTGTGGCCTCTTTATAGTGCTCAGGTTCTGATTTCTAAGTGTCATTAGTAAAATTCGTCTTCACCTATGAGTACTGGGTTTAGTTAATTGATAAATGGATGCATCAATTGCATTTGAGGGTTTTCCTTAAGAAACACGTATTTCTGTTGAATGATGTGTCCAATATAGAGAATTGTGTTTAACGTATTGAAAAAAAAATGTGTTTTAGAAATACAAAATGAGTGTAAATCAGGGAAGGTGCTTTTGGTTTAGTATAACAGGTCAGGAGATAGGCTACATGAGTTAGTGGTTTCAATTATTGTGTCACATGTCCCAGTTTTTGTGTCTTGCAAAAAACTGTAATATCGCAAAAACAGTACAGTTTCCCAGCAAGCACATCTTCCTCCTAGCAAACTTGGAGCACTGTTTAACAATTTAACAATACATAACTCTCACTCTCTCTCTCTCTGTCTCTCTCTCTGTCTCTCTCTCTGTCTCTCTCTCTGTCTCTCTCTGTCTCTCTCTCTCTCTCTCTCTCTCTCTCTCTCTGTCTCTCTCTCTCCTCTCTCACACTCACACTCACACTCACAGACAAGTATACACACACAAAAAATCAAGCACAGCTGCTGCAGGATGGCCAGACCCACATCTGAAGGACTTGGAGAAATACAATTTTACACACACAGTAAATGTACATTCAAAGTGATACTTGTAGATGCAAAAACACCTTCCTGCCCTGCTCTCTCTCTCTCTCTCTCTCTCACACACACACACACACACACACACACACACACACACACACACACAAACTCTCTATCTCTCTCTTCTTGTTGGGTGTTTGGGCTTCAAGTTCTCCTATGTTGTTCCTCTTATCTTAGAGGTTTAGAAAAATGAACAAATAAGAAAAAAATAAAACCATAAAGTACAGTACAGCATGCACCTCTTCCTTCTCACATATGTATTGCTAAACCTGGTGCACTTTAGCAATACATAACACACACACACACACACACAGACATGCATATGCGCATGCTTCCTTTTTGGGTCCGTGATCTTAAAATTCTGCTGTGCTGTTCCTCTGAGTGGTGTGTGAACGACATGTTTACTTCTTTCACTCACCCATGAAGATTGTCAAACAGTATCCAAATCCTCATCAGTGACAGAGATTCAGTTCTGAACTTCATGGTTTAATCAGTCAATCATTAACTGTCTCTGCCAGCATAAATTCCAGTGACTCCAGTTTAAAGACTGTTTTCTTATTTAGTCCCAAGTTATTCTGATGTCACCATAGTCATAGCTACCAGTTTACAGATGTGAGAATTCCCAGCATGCACCGCTTCCCCCTCACATATGTATTGCTAATCTGGGTGCACTGGGTGCTACGTGTGAAATGTACTCACTTGTTTATTTCTGGTTGTGTTATTTATTCCTCATTTGTTCATCAATTGGTCAGGAGGCTTGGACAGCCCATGCTGCTGCGTGCGCACACAGACCACCTCATTGTGGTTGATTGTATATGTGGTACAGTCCTTTACATGTGGTGTATGATGTATTTCTTTGGTGCCTTTGTGTGTTTCACTAAGTGGGGCGTGGGGGTGGGTTCCAGGCAGAGGCTACAGTGAGTTCTGATCTCATGAATTCTGACATACTCATCATATCCAAGACGATACTACTCTGTCTTACCATGGAGACCTGAGAAGGGGCAGAACTCACTACCTACAGGATAAAGAGTTGGACTAGTGTTGAATAAATACATTTGGCAAGACAAGTGAGGTATCCAGGTCCAGCTCTACGGTGGGTGTGAAGACCCACTGTGCAGAAAATGCAAAAATTAAAAAAAGCAAATTCATTAGAATGGAAATGCGTGTGCTACAGTTCCAAAATGCAGAGCAACTTCAGAAATGCTGCAAACTCAGTCACAACACAACGGAACTGTTTTCGGAAGTTGCCTCGCATTTCCAAAATATAGCACACATGTCATTTTGAATAAAGTGTTTTCTGAATTTGTATAGCGTTCAGGAATTTGCATCAAGTTTGTAAACTGTAGCACATGTGTTTACCTTCTGTGTTCTTGAAAAGAAACAGTAACTCAAACATAATGTGGAATACAAGTGTAGCAACAAGAGTGAAGGTGAAGTAGGTGAGACGCTGATTCAGAGATGGAACTGCACCTTAACAACCACAGAACCACAAAAGATACCAAATACAAACAGTGCAGACTGACTCTGCTTATTGGTTTTGCCAAAGTCATATCTCGGCCCATACCATGAAAAACTGAATGTCACTCACTTTATTGAGATAAATAATTTTTAAGTAATATGTAAATATTGTTACATTTTCAAAACACATTGTTTACTCTCCCATTCCTTACAGTCCATATATAGAATATAATTTGTAAAAATAACCTGTTTTGAAATCACTGTTTCTCTGATGTTATGAGAACCAGCTCATTTACTTATCTCTGCCTCTTTGGCCTACAGCAGTTTAACCCCTAACACCTACATTGCAGTTCTCAGGCATATTTCAGCTCTTAGTGCTTTTTAAATGAAGTACAATACAGGGCAGCCAATCAGAACAGAGCTCATTTATCTTGCATCTCAAAGGCACAGCAACAGAAACTGCCTGTTTAATTCCAAGGGATAAAGAAAGGATGGAAAATAGTTGTGTAAAATTGAATTATGACTCTTTTTGGAAGATAACACCACAAAAACATTGTAAGAAGACACCTAAGAAAACTATAAAATAAAGGAAAAATGTAGGATATGCGCCCCCTCTAAAGACCTTTTGGTGTATTTGGTGAGATGGGAAGGTGAGTGGCTACAGCTACAGCTGAGGAAGCACCAGGGGCTCCTGTCTGGGTCCCACTGGGCAGCCATATGCAGGGCAGCTGTGTACAGCACAGGTTCACCTACATTGCAGTTTTCAGACATATTTCAGCTCTTAGTGCTTTTTAAATGAAGCACAATACAGGGCAGCCAATCAGAACAGAGCTCATTTATCTTACATCTTAAAGGCACAGCAACAGAAACTGCCTGTTTAATTCCAAGGGATAAAGAGAGGATGGAAAATTGTTGTGTCAAAGTGAATAATGACTCTTTTTGGAAGATAACGCCACAAAAACATTGTAAGAGGACACCAAAGCAAAGTATAGAATAAAGGATAAATGTAGGATATGCGCCCCCTCTAAAGACCTTTTGGTGTATTTGGTGAGGTGGGAAGGTGAGTGGCTACAGCTACAGCTGAAGAAGCACCAGGGGCTCCTGTCTGGGTCCCACTGGGCAGCCATATACAGGGCAGCTGTGTACAGCACAGGTTCTGAACTTGGCTGAAGGGTGCAGTTTCAGCACCTTGGACAGCAGTCAGGCTGCCTTGGAGATGAAAGTTGTTTGGTCTGTGGTACTGGTCTACAACTCTGAAAACATTTTACTAAAGTCCGTTCTTATTTGGTCCTTTTAATGAAATCCACATCTCTAAGTACAAACCCCATCTCTAAGTAAAACTATATCATCTCTTGGAAACATTAAAATAAAAAATGGAAAAAAAAATTAGCAAAGCATTAGCCATTAGATTAGAACATATTATTCCATCACTGATGCACTCTGATCAAATGTTTATTTTGTTTATTTTGATCAGCATGTAGTCTAGAGCTCTTCCTGTCTGATCTGTCTAATATTTGCTAAGCTACACATTCAGTTTGGTCCTCTGATCACTAAGTGCAGGAGTGAAATGATGTGACCAAACAGTGCTGAGGGGGATCACTGTGTAGCACTACTTCTTAATGCAGGATCACTTTACTGAGGATGGGGACTGAACACTGGCAGCTCAGGAGGAAGTGATCACACTAGAAAGACACTGTTTCACTGTTATATTTAGTGTGCATGTGAGAGAGAAAGAAGTGGAGGAATAATTTATTTTGCACTTGAACACACTTCCCCTCTACTGTGGATATTAGTGTGTGGAGAATTTCAGTGGAGTTCTACTGAGAGAGTTGTAGAGTTCCAGGTTATAGTTGTATGGTGGTTCCACTAGACAGACTGTAGTCTGGGCTACAGTTTTCAGTGTTCAGTACACTGTAGTTTTGTAGAGTGTATAAGATGTGTAGCAGCGTTACTGCTGTAGCTGTGTGTAGTGTGTTGTGGAATGCAGGTGTGTTTTTATCTGCAGATGTGTTTTTACTTCCTTTTTGGAAATGATGTGCAGACGAAGTCCTGTGAAGCATTTGAGGTGCTTCATTATTGTACTGCTAAAGGATTCGAAGCTTTGGAGCATTGAAAGCTGGTGACAAAACACCAACCTGGCGGTTTTCAGAAATTATAGCAGCCATAGATTCAAAACTGCGCAATACAACACTGCACCGCCTTCATATTTCATTAAAAAAAAAAAAGATCAGTAATGTAATTGATCAGTAATTCAATTCTGCAATAATTTGTTTAAAATCATTGTTTCCCTTTTTATGTGAAAACATAGTACAAAAATACTGGGAGACAACAGGGTGACGTTATGAAACATTTACTCTCCCCTTTGGCTTCTATAATTTGCACATTTCAAATTTTTTAGTAAAAAGATAAAGCTTCTAAGTTATAGGAGAGTGCCAAACTTATGAAGCAGTCTCAACCTCATCCTGTGTATCTGTGATGTTTGAAGCTTCAAACAAGATTAGTCACATGTTATTAGTAACTTTAGTGGTAATGTTAGTGGTAATAGTAACTTTAGTGGGAGTGGAGAGGGAGAGAAGGAAGGAGGGAGGGAGGGAGAGAGAGAGATGAAGGGAGGGGGAAGGGAGAGAGAGAGGGATGGAGGGAGCCGGAGCGAGGGAGAGAGAGGGAGGGAGAGAGACAATCTATAATCAATATAATCAGACATTTACATCTTATAACTTGATGGTCATACATCCATCATACCAACATCTATTGGGAAATCTCTTAGTGATTTCCAGTACCATCATCAGTTGGCTGGTACCATCAGTACCATCAGGTGACTGGACCTGCAGCAATTAAGTATGTCATATATAATAGTTAAGTATGTCATATATAATAATAATAACGGAGTATGTCATATATAATAATAATAATGGAGTATGTCATATATAATAATAATAATGGAGTATGTCATAAATAATAATAATGGAGTATGTCATATATAATAATAATGGAGTATGTGATATATAATAATAATTAAGTATGTCATATATAATAATAATAATGGAGTATGTCATATGTAATAATAACCATTTTACATGTAAATGTGCAGCCATGTTTAATAGTGAAGGCCTTTATCTCGTGTGTTTCTGCAGGCTGCAGTTTGGCAGAAAATCAGAAGACAGACATCACTGCATACACAGGAGACTCAGTACTGCTGCCCTGCTCCTGTACTGACCCACACGCCAAACCTGAGCATTTCACCTGGAGGAAACACAACACAAACAGAAACACATGGGATGTGATCATCAGTGAGAGTGAACAGTACAGAAACAGAGTTCAGCTGGGTACTGCTCACTCTCCAGGAAATCTCTCTCTACTCATATCACACCTGACTGAAGAGGATAAGGGAGTCTACAGGTGTTATCTTACAAACCAGAAATATAAATACATCAGACTCACCATTAAAGGTAAAACGCTGTATTTGATCCAAATCCAACTGCAAATGATAAATCCAGCTTTAAGGTTTTTTTATGTATCCACACTAGCAAAGTCTTGGTTGTCTGAGTTACTTGTAGCCTTTCTGCTGTCATATTTGTTGTTTTGCTGTCATCTGTGCACATTACCAGTAATGCTTTGTTCAGTGATGGTCAAATACTCTTTTAAACAATGTCACAAGTAGTGTTAGCTGTTTTCTGAATGATTACCTTCCCCAAAATTACACAACATCAAGAGCAGCCATAATCACCTGATTTTGCTCAACTCATGTGAAAAAATAAAATCTTAAATCTTCATACATGATGGGAATCTAACTGGATCATTTCTGTTACTCAGACCTTTGCCTGTACAGACAACACCAGACATCTCACTAGACACACAGACAAACTCAGTGATATCAGGTGGAAAACTGAACAAACATCAGCACTTCAAGAATCTGTAGCATTTGTTGTATGTGCCACTTGATAGCTGTAACAGCTGGAGTGCCGCAGGGCGCGGAGCAGGACGCACAGACTCCCTCGACTTTGACAGACATTTATTAACACATAACGCTTACGACTACGGCACTCACACAACATAAACGGAACCACAGCTGGGATTGGGACAGTTACAAAGACAGGAATGGGGACAGACAAAGGCAGACAGTGGGATAGGTAGGATAACAATGAAAGGTTGTCAGTTCCAGTACAACAGAGATGTTACAGGAGGTGAAGTGGGCGGCTATGCCGAGAGAGAGAGAGAGAGAGAGAGAGAGAGAGAGAGAGAGAGAGAGAGAGAGAGAGAGAGAGATATATAAAAGTCCGGTCCAATATTAATCAATATCAATATTGTCAACTCTCAGTCAAGTATAATGCCAAAATATGTAATTTCAGATTGTAGCAATACAGAGACTCATTCATGCTCCATCCTCTTTGTTTTTGTGCCAAAAAAACATTTGTATTGTATGCTTGTTATGAAATTCATACAATATAATATTAAAAGTGACAAATAATACATCAAATTTTAATTCTGCTTCCTACATTCCCACATGCAGGAAATGCAGACAATTCTTCACTGTACACACGTCATGTCATCTTAGCTGGTGTGGGGGGTTTACTGCTGTTGATGGGATTAGGAGGAGTCATCTGCTGGATACAGAGGTACACACACACACACAGACACACACGCACGCGGACACGCACGCATGCGCACACACACACACACACACACACACACACACACACACACACACACACACACACACACAGACAGACTTTTATTGTATGGTATCTAGCCAGCGAAGTGTAGTTATGTTCTTCTGTCTTGGTTTCAGTGCTGTCTTTGTATAATTTGCTGTATCTATTGGTAATTACTAATTAACTGCTAATTAGTTACTCCAGGTGTGGTTTCAGACTGGCATAAGTTAGGAATTGTAGGTGGAGGACTAACAGTGACAGGGGCAGGACTAAGACTGATAACATTACAGTGTAGCCTCTCCAAGAACCAGAGTACTTGTGTTTTATTCCTTTTGGGTTCATCTTCCACTTGGGAAAGGAAGCTAACTGCTAAATCTACAATTAAAATTGTGACTCCTACAAGCAAGTATCATTTTTATTCTGTACATTTGCAAAAACAATTTGTTTTATTGTTCCATTATATGATTAAAAGGTCCAGAATGCAAACAGATAAAATCTTTGCATGAAGTAAAGTTTATTGATCAAAAATAAATCAAAAAGTCAAAAGATGTTATTTCAGAAAATGAAAATACAGGTTGGGGAAAATGAAGGGAAAAAAGAAATACAAAATAAATTGGTAAAAAGAGCTGGGAAAAGTTAAAGAGTAGGGCTAATTTTGTTGGAGCGCTTGGCACAGGACAAGATGCTTTTTATAGCCTGCCATGCTCGTCTGAAGAAGATGCGTACTCTCTTCAACTTCTTGCATTCTGAGCCTTTATATCTGAAACAAAAGTATAATTTTTAAACTGGTGTCCATGGAGTGGATGTATGTAAACTCTGATTATTGATGTGGTGCTTTGATGCTACTCACCAGCTGGTGTTCTCCACTTTGACTGCGTCTGTAATAGATTCCCCTACTCCACCCAGATCCTCTCTTACATCTACAGATGTTTATTTTTCCCAAAAATCAATACAAGTGCAATTACATAATAAAGTACAGGCACATATTTAAAGTGAACAAACATCATGTCCTACTGTGTGTTCTTAATGGAAAGATAGATTTATGCAAGAAAGCACATCTGCACCTTCTACATGGGCGCTGTGGTCCAAAGAGCAAATCTCTTCCGTTGACTCTGTGATCATAAAGTGTTCAGCAGTTCTGCTCTGGATGGTAAGAACCTCCTTACAGTCCTCCTGTTTCTTGGGTGAGAAATGAGAAATAATCAGTGATGAATTGTAAAGGAAATGAATCATCCATTGACCACGCCTGGGCAGTGGAAACTCCACTAATGGACAGCATATTTTGGACTACCATCTGTACAAGTCAGGAAAGTGTGAAGGCTAAATAAATAAAACTGTGGATACAGTCTATATAAATCATTAATATTATAGTATAAAATGATGTAGACACTTACACTTTCTCCCAGATTGGCCGAGTAATGCTGCTTAAACCCAGCAATGGTAGCAGGGTCTCTGTGAGTCTTGTGTCTTCTGGTAATGATATTAGTAATGAAGTTGTCCCTTGGCATCTAGAAAGGGCAGAAGAAAGCTCTATTGTATTGAACGATAATAAAGCCGTTTTATTTCTTTTAAAAAGTCAACAGTTTGTATGTGATTTTGGACAACTAAAAAAAAAAAATTAAAAATTAAAGATTTATTCCTAAGAAGTAATTGAATTTGAACTGAAAATTAGGCTTTGATTACAACAATTTTCTATAAAACAAGGCTCCATTCATTATTGCTTCAAATGGTTTATTATTATTTTTTTAAATATATTTTTTTAAAAGTGCAGGATTGTAGCCCCAAAATAACCTGCACGTGGTTTTACAGGGGCTATTCCAATATGTGTTTTATAACACAATGTTTCGATTGCATCTTCACAAAGGTTAATTACTGCCGAAAAGAAAAAAGGTTAGCATACATTTTAAAAATTCTTATAGCCTATAAAGAACACCCAACCAAACAACCTAGCTACAAAGAGACAAGGATAAAAAAACATTACATGTATTATATAGGCATACAGATTTCAAATAAATGTGGTAAGTTCAATGGACAGGATGGAGTCTAGAATTCATCATCTGTTGAGGCATCTGTGGCGACATCCTCATATGGGTCTTCAATGTCTTCATGAGTCCCACCATAACCTGCCACCATTAGGTGGTGTGTTTCTTTCACAGCTACCAGGTCTGTCTTCAGCTCCTCAAGCTTTGGGAATACAACACTGTGCAGGCCACGGTAAGCTTGAGCAGAAATTCCTGAAGGGTAGTTTAAAAAAATCAAACTGGGTAATAAAAGCACCATGAAAAACCACCACAACACAATCTACAATCTAAAAACCAAACATCACACCCCATCAAAAATAAACACAAACAATCTTACATTCTGAAAGCAAGATTATATATAATCAGGCCATAAACACAACATGAATGAACATGAAATGATCATATTAATAGGGCTTTGAAAAGTAGGAGGCAGTGAAGAGTCAGGTATGAATGCTGGGAAACATTCCTAAAGTATCTATCAATATGGCCCTCTGTAGGAAAGATCATCTGTAAAGCAGTTCAAGAACATATATGTGAGGCAGGCTTGAATCCAGATCACCTAAGTAATGATCCCACTAGCCTACTGGGTGAGCAACCATGCTTTTAACAATGGTGGGCCCCTGTGCAGAACAGTTAGATCTTGGATCAGGTAAAACAAAAGGTAAATAACTAAACACCATGCCGAGCATGGAAAAAGGGAGAACAAAGGACATGACAGGAAAAAATGGAAACCCCGATGCACTGAGGAAAACCAAACTAAAACTTCCTAAACAAAACCAGAAAACAGGGAAGCCTTGGGAAAGAGATAGACTCCAGATGGAAAACTGAAGAGGGGAGGGGACACATAAAAACACAAACAGCCTCACAGACAAGAAGTGAGGTGTAGCACGAGGGTTCACAGACGTCTATATCTGAAGTTACAGAATAGGAGCTTGGCTCAAAACTTTAGCAAAGACCCAGCACTGAATGACGGGGTCACGGGGCTTTTATAAGGTCTAACCCAGCTGTGGGGTGTTAAACCTGATTAGTTGCGTGGTTGACTTGAGGCCTCCTTCTGGTGGCCGGAGGGGGTCTTGGCCTGGTGCCAACCCTTACAGTATCCTATATGAAGTGACCTGCATTAAGAAATTAATTGTTGATGTCACTTACTATTATTATTGGTAGTAGTAGTAGTAGTATTTAGTGGGGAATCATTTTATGGTGTTGATTGGAGAATACTATTAAACAAATTAATCTTACCATCAGTAGTAGTTGATGAAATTAATAACCATTTGGAGATGTCATTGTTGTAGTAGGTTTAGTTGAAGCTGTTGGACTTGATGTGTCAGTGTCCACTGGAGTAAGATTTACAGGTTTATATGGAGCCTCTGCAAGAATAGAAAAGTGTGGTCAGTTATAAGTATGAACTCTGTTTCTGTACTGTTCACTCTCACTGGAGATCACTTCCCATGTTTTTCTATCTGTATTGTATTTATACCAGGTGAAGCTCTCAGGTCTGGTGTGTATATCAGTGCAGGAACAGGGCAGCAGTACCGAGTCTCCTGCGTATACAGTGATCTCTGTGATTATGTGATGTTCCAGTGTACAGCCTTCAGCTACACCAGTTGAAGTCCTTCACTATCAATGTCTTCAGCACATGTGTGTTTCAAATTAAAAATTCAGCATTGATTTTCTTTTTGACATGGCTTAACTATCTCAAGCACACAGTGAATTGCTTTAAGCACATTATTATATGCAGAAAGCCTAATTATCTTTTACATACTTGTAAGTTACACTATACTGCTACTTCCTTTAACTAGTAGAGGGATTGTTGAGAGTAAGATTTACTCCATCACAGTATAACGATTGCTTACTTTGCTCTATTATACTCTAGCCTGAGTGCTGCAGCTGATATGCATGAGATTTAACTGCACCACAATAATACATTGATTTCAAGATTTACGACCGATGGCAGTCTAAAAAGCAAATCGTAATTGTTCAAATTCTACCTTATATGTTCAGATAACATGGAGTGCCTCTTATACATTATCAGAAATATATGACATGTCGTCTCTAACTGGACTCCTATTAGATGTTTCCAGTGTTTCTTATAAAGTAGCTACTGAGTAGATATTTGATGTTCTACAGAAGTAGAGAGAAGGTAACACTCACCATCAGCAGTGTGGAGCACAAGGAGCAGATAAACACACACCTGCATTCTTACTGAGTTACACACACACTACACACAGCTACAGCAGGACTGATGATACACACTGTACACACACTCAAAAATACAGTATACTGAATGTTCTGACAACTACAGTTACAGTGGAGATGAAGTGTATTCAAATGAAGTCTTGACAAACTTCTATCCCCAACACACACAACAAACATAGGGAGGCAGTAGCGTTTTATAAGTTTTTAAAAGTCATTTGGTGTGTCCTCTTTCTTCCTTAACAGTCTCACATTATAAGTGAGAATGTCCTCATTCTTACTTAAATTGGCTCGGTCCGTTGTCACAGAGATGTGGCGGCCCAATGGGATGGACCCAAAATGACTCCCTAAGTGCTATTGGTTCAGTCCACCACATCTGCCCCTTGTCATCTACTACCTCAGTGCTGACTGCTTGCAACCCTAATGGCATTCATTACAACAAATGGTGCATTTGAGTAATATCTGCTTAAAGTACTGCTCTAAACACAGTTTAACACAGAAGGTCTGGAACAGTCAAAAGTTGTGGGTTCAGTCTAATGATGACAGTATCACTGTGCTTGATAGAGATTTAATGGTGAGTACGGTGTCTTTATATTCTCTCCATTTAAGATAACACCTTTACACTCCCCCATCCCCTTCAGTCAGGTGTGATATGAGGAGAGAGAGATTTCCTGGAGCATGAACAGTACCCAGCTGAACTCTGTTTCTGTACTGTTCACTCTGACTGGAGATCATTTCCACACCAGCGACTGGGACGTACATTTATTTACAGATACACACGGAACGATAACAGCACTCACAAGCATTACAAATGTCAATACGAACATGAAACAGTTGACAGTAAACAAACAGGAACACAGTTAACAATAACGAAAACATGTGACATTACCACGAAACATCAACACGTTACATCCACACGCTACGTCAGCAATAACCAACACCTTGCATTCTTTGCCACAGGTTTATATACATTTAGACAGACGAGGTGCAAGTGTGTGCATGTGTGGTTACAAATAGAACAGCCCTCCCACTGTAAGTTGCAGGCCCAATCATGTGACTCGGGGAAGGCGAGCGTTCCGTGACAGCAGTTGGTTAACTGCACCAAATAATTCTAATGTATTCTCATAAACCAGATTGCATCATGTATTTTTAAAGTTTAGCTCATTTTGGACGGCTTAACACACTACTTAAAGTGATGCATCACACTCACATGTAATCAGCTCTTTCCAAATACTATTGCCAAAGTCTGTCTGTCTGTCTATCTATCTATCTATCTATCTATCTATCTATCTATCTATCTATCTATCTATCTATCTATCTATCTATCTATCGTTTCACTGACAGTGTTGCCGTCCTGTACCTTGTGTACACTGTGTCCTTTTTATTAGCATCTTTCATATTATTTTAATGTTTTTTTCTTTCTTGCTACTATATATTTGTGCAAAGCACTTTGAATTGCCATTGTGTATGAAAGGTGCTGTACCAAATTACATTGTCTTGCTTTTTATAAGTGACATGTGTTTGACCAAAGGTGAAGTGTTATTTAGATACTTCTAATATACATTTATTCTGGAAACTTGAAGCACTTGTAACCTGACGATTCCTGGGAAGCAGCTGCAAGGTAGTGTAATTAAAGATGTCGAGTGGATATCTATAGAAAAATATACAACTTCTTAAGCACTTTGCTTGCACAGCTTTTGAAGGGTCGCTGTCTGAAATTTCTGTGTATATATATATATATACACACACACACATTACAATTAGTAAACTAACAAACAGTAATCGGATATAAATATCAAAGGCATGCCCTTAAAGACTGAGGTAAATGACCCGTTGAATAATAATAATAATAATAATAACTGGTACTGTAGCCTGCTCTAGATGTGCTTCATAAAACCTTATTAACAAAGACAATAAAATAACTAGAACAAAAGGATCCATTTTTATCACCTCTTCCTCCTCATGCATTACTACAGGAGTGGACTATTTGATCTTTTGCAAGAGATGTATTCATCTGTATATTGGAGGAACCAAGAGAATGTTTGCTGATTGTTTTGTTGAACACCTTTGGACCATCAGAATTAAGGATTTGTCATTTCCAGTGGCAAGGCATTTTAATGCCAATGGAATCTGCACTAATTTCGGTAACTTGATGAAAAACATCCCATCTACACTTTCAGAAATTTAGAAACCCATGAAACAGTGCCATGTCTTATAGCCTAAACTAATTCTACAGTCATACCTATGGAGCAGGTGTACATATAGACTGGTAACTCAGTACACAGTCTAAACTCATTTTAGTCCTTCACCTCTATAAATGTGTAATGTGTCATTTTAAGCAGGTAAAAATAGAAACCACACTCATCTGGCTTTTGCTCTTTATTTTTAAAACAGAAATAAATTCTCACAGTGAAGTAATGGCTACAGTCAACAATAAAGCACTTGACATAAAATGATATGCACATTTATGTAACGACGGAGGCTAGGCAGGACGCATGAATGAGTCGACAAAAGTTACGTTTATTAACACAAGACAACAGACAATGTAGCACATAGGCTAATACATGGTCAATCACCGAAAACATACACTACTAAACAGGAGAGTTATACTCACGCACAGTAATGACACAAAATGAGGAGCAGATGTGAAACACAGGGAGGGTGTGGCCATATGAACGAATACACACACACACACACACACACACACACACAGACAAATACGTCTGGGAGGAGGGGCCGTACCGTGACCATTTACACGTCATTTTTTATTTCATTAAAGCCAAAAGCACTACTACTAATAAATTACATGCAAAAAAAGCTAATAATTCACAAAAGTATTCAAATCATCTTTCAGCAAATTAACCCCCTAATGAGGCATTTACAGTGAAGAAACAAATAAAATACATGCTGTTTACTGGCGGTACATGTTTTTGTATGTTTATTTTTTGTCCATTTGCTTGATTGCATTTGTTTGTGTGTGTGTGTGTGTGTGTGTGTGTGTGTGTGTGTGTGTGTGTGTGTGTGTGTGTGTGCATGTGTGCTTAATTTGAATTTAATTTGATGCTGTCATATTCTGTATAATCTGCATTATCCATTGGAGTGGACGCTGGTTTGGTTTTCTGACTGTGTACTACAGTGGAGTAAGTGACATCATCCTGTAGGAATAACACATTAACAATTGTTATAACACACACACACACACACACACGTTTACAAAAGACACATTCAGTATGATGCACACCTGTGCTGTTTTGCATTTCGCTTTTCGATTTACAGTTGCGTAAATTTAGTGGTAAATAATCCTTGTCCAAAGAAGGACAATATAACCAGCCTTAATACCTACAGGTCAGAAGCTTTAACATCAGTAGTCATGAAATGCTTCGAGAAGCTGGTTCTGTTTTATGTCAAGTCCATCACTCCCACCTCCTTGGACTGATATAGTTTTACAGAGCAATCTGCACTATGCACAGTCACAATCAACACTATGTCTGTACTCATCTGGACCTTCTAGGATCCTATGACAGAGTCATGTTTGTAGACTTCAGCTCTGCTTTCAACACAACTGAGAGTGGAACCCTGTGTCTGTCAGGGCATTTTCATCTACCTGTCAGATAGAAAGTAGCTTGTGTGCCTGGAACCTTATCTGTCAGAGCCCCTATCCATCAGCAATGGGGTTCCTCAAGGCTGGACACTCTCAGCCCTCCTCTTCTCCTGCTACACCAACAAGTGCATCTCCAGCTATCATCAAGCAAATGACCCTAACAGGACTCGTTAGCAACACTGACGGGACTGCTAGTGGAGTCAAGTGGCTCGTCTGGCTTTGTGGTGCACTGAAAACAACTTGGAGGTCAACATGCAAAAAGCAGTAGAGATGGATGATATATTTCTGAAATAAGACAACTGTCCATCTCCCTTTGTAACTCAGTACAGTAAGTGATGTGGAGTCTGAGCTTCCTACACACCACCATCTCCACTGATTTCAAACTGGAGATCACAACAGCCATCATCAAAAACATTCATCAAGAGCTGCTTTGTATCAGAAACTCACCATGGACCCTACACAACTAGGGAACCCCACACACTATCTTTATAAAAACGGGATTGTATTCTATTATCTGAACCCCCCCCCCCCCCCCAGTATTCAGATACAAAGTAGCACTCACTTGAACAGGTGAACAAAGCACAGCAGAACAATCCTGTAAAAACACACACACACACACCATGGAAGATTTGACCTTGAAGGACATGTGTCAGTAATGATGTGGAGGTTGTTTTTCTTATGTTACAGTGGATGGTATGTGAGCATTCACCTGTGTCTCCTGCTCTCTCTTCTCTTCTGTTTGCCCCTTTCTTAGCCTGGTTTGTCCATGTCTCTGGACTACATTAGAAAACCAGACAGTGTGACCCACAACTTGTATGTGTGTGTGTGTGTGTGTGTGTGTGTGTGTGTGTGTGTGTGTGTGTGTGTGTGTGTGTGTGTGTGTGTGTGTGTGTGTGTGTGTGTGTGTGTGTGTGTGTACCTTTGTATCTCCAGCACAAGACCCCCACGAGACCCAGCAGCAGGAGGAGTACAGCTCCCACAGCAGTAGTCATGAGGATATATAATAGATCACCAGCAGGGTTTTGGACATCTGAAGGCAAACGTTATACAAATGTTATGTGTATTTGTGTGCGTGTTAGTGTTTGTGTTTTTACACAGCATGCATTTTAATTGCTTTTTAAGATATTAGGAGACCATGTTGATATGCAGTAAATGCATGTTACCGTCAGTCAGAGTCTTTGCACTGTCAGTAGTGGAAGCGTCAGCTGGAGCCTTTGCACTTGTTTTGCCATCAAATCTTGATGTAAATTCTGTTGTTGAGATTCCTGGAGAGGGAGATGTGTTTGTTAGCATAAGATGGTGTACTGCTTTAGTACTACTTGTGTTTGCAAGTTTGGCTACAGTACTGACCCATTATAAATGTGTATAGGAACATTCAGGGTGGTTTACATTCGTGACACTAGTAGACATGTGATTGCGCCTGACTGGGGGGCAGGTGAACAAGTTCATCAGTGCATGTTTAAAAGTTGTTTAAATCTAATTATAATGAAGTGTTGACTTTCCAAGTAATGATGTTATATTAGAGTCAACACTAATGTAATGGAATTATCCCTCTTGAGCATCGTGATATGGCCACAAAACAAATCAAATTATGTCAAAATAAAATTCCCAATGAAGTATTAAAAGTATTTAAAATATATATTTTAAATTTGTTTTGTATGTTGACCAAAAAGCTGTCAATTTGGGTATATAGCCTGTAATTGGACTTCTGTGGTTGGGAAATACAGTTTTGCACTGTCACTTTATTGACAGTGTCATAGTCAGGACACATGAAGAAAAATGTCATTTTCAGGTAAAACATCTAATACTGGGTGAGATGACTCATAAACAGATCACTTCTGTCATTTTGCGTATAGCCTTTAGTCATACTAGTGTGACTGAGAAATAGTTTGATGCTGGTACTTTCTTAGGACACATCACTTTGGACTTATGAAAGTTAATAAAAAATACAATTTTGAGGTAAAACATATGTATTTGGACAATTGGGAGCACATCTAGTATAAGATGCTAAGTCAAAAACAGTGGATTTCTGTCATTTTGTGAAGTATTGTGAAGTAATACATTTTACATCAAATTTGTATCTTTCATACATTTTGACATGTCCTGACTATGACAATATCAAAGTGCCAGTGCAAAACAGAATTTCCCCAACCACAGTAGTTTGAGGTTTCAGTTCACACAGTTCCTACTTACTGTTTGTGGATGGTCGTAGTTAGGACGCATGACTCTTTAAGAAAAATGTAATTATGAGGTAAAATAGATAAAATAGTTATTTGGACAACTGAACTAAGCAATGAATCAAAAACAGGATATTTCTGTCACTTTGGGTGTATAAGATGTAGTGTGGCTGGAAAACAATTTTACACTGGCAGTTTATTGATACTGTCATAGTCCAACTATGCACTTTAGAAATAACATGAAAGACAAAATGAGGGTCAGTGACATTATGGATTGTTTCCAGAAGATTAAGTTAAAATTTAAATCCCAGTCAAGTATTTTTAAAGTATAAGACCACTTTAACCACAAATACACCCCTATAAAAATGGATGAAATGTATATTTACCCTGGACTTGTTTTAGCTGTGCTTTTGCAAACAAACACCTAGCAAGCCACATCAGTGAGAAAACACTACTCCAGTGATTTGTAGCATTCATCCTATCTCCAGTATAATAGCCTTTGATAGTCTAAGAGTGCTCTATAGGTGTAACAGGTGCTACAGGTATAATGTAACACTAATTTGCTAAAGTTTATTTATGAGATTATCAATGCACTAAGAATACAGATCTAAATTACTTACCTTTAAAAGTAAGTCTGATGTATAGTTGTTCATATTCCTTATGCAGACAATCATAATCTCCCTCATCTTCCTCAGTCAGGTGTGATATGAGTAGAGAGAGATTTCCTGGAGAGTGAACAATACCCAGCTGAACTCTGTTTCTGTACTGTTCACTCTCACTGGAGATCACTTCCCATGTTTTACTGTTTGGGTTGTATTTCTTCCAGGTGAAATTTACAGGTTTGGCGTGTAGGTCTGTGCAGCTGTAGGGTAGCAGTACTGAGTCTCCTGTGTGTGCAGTGATGTGTTTTGTCTCCCTGTTGTGTTCCAATACTCAACCTGTAGAAACACACCCCACTGTCAGACTCCACCACATTTGCTTGTTAGATTAATAAATATTTACTTTAATATTATATGATTTTAGCATTGTTCTAATGACATTGACTATCCTTATAACAATGATAGTTATAGAAACATTTATTACATAAATGACAGCGGCACTCACACGTATTACAAACGATAATATGAACATGAAACGAGTGACATTTAAACAAACACGATGAACACGCATACGCTTTCACAATGACGAAGAAACATTAACACATTACATCAACATGTTACATAGACAATGATCAACAACGCCGCACACCCTGACGTGAGTTTGAATACACACAGATGGTGCGAAGTACAGGTGTGTGTAGGCGTGGCCACAAATGAAAGTCCTCCCACTGCACGTGGCTGGCCAAACCACGTGCCTCGCGGGAGGCGAGCGTTCCGTGACACTAAATACACATTAATAAAGGCTGATTCTGTCAGACAGCTGTCATACAGTCTCTTTATAACACAATACTGTCAGTTGGTTAGTTGACATAACACTTCATTCAAGAACTATAGGTTGGGGTTTTTTTTGTTCGTTTTTTTTTACATAAGTTTTAAATATGTTTGCAGTTAAAATAACATAACTAGACCCCCCCAGGAGACAGAGTCGGCTGAGAATGAGTACTGCCACTATAACCACCCCAATACCCCCAGAGGAAAATCGGGGCTGATGACCAATACCGTCACGGCATCAGACCGTGGAGGCAGAACTGGTTGAAATATCATATAACTTTATAACTGCTGACTTTGTAGCTCAGTGTATTTCAGGCATGTCCAGCATATAACATTAATGATCAGATGTTGCTTACCAAGTGAGGTGTGACATCTTAGAACAGGCCAGATGCTTGCGGACAGCCGAGTTTTATTTGTAGCGGATTAAGCAACAATTGTAAAGTGAAACAGGCAGGGTAATAGCCAGATATAAACACACCAGGGAATTGCTCAGTACATGCGATAGAACAGTGATAATACTTGACAGGGAATTAATGGAACCAGAAAGAATAAATAGTGTAGCAAAGATGAGACATAGGAAACACTAGTAAACTGGTGATGAGGGAGTTGCAAACACAGACTGAGGGCGGTTGCGGTACATGAGATTACTAGGAAACCTGAACAGATGTGAGCACCTCAAACCATGTAGTACCTTCCTGTTCTTGACACTGGCTTGGGAGGCTGAAATAAAAAACCATATGACTCTGTTATAAATGAACGCTTTGACAATGACACTGTGTTGAAAGTGTTCTGGCCTGGTCCTTAAATAGAGTGTTTTATTTTGTTACTAATAAAATGGTGATTGATCTCTAATGCCACGCCAGTCTACCAGTCAAAGAAAGATCAGACAATATATGTATAACTCTGTGATAGAGCGTCAGTGTGGAAGCACTAGAATTCTTTATTTCAAGCCATTGATCAAGTACCACATCCAACACATGATACTGATCACATTATTGAAGTGCTCGTCTTTGTTCACTTTTCCACCTCGCCTCCCTGAGTTTGTCTGTGTGTTTAGTGAGGGGTTTGCCATTGTGTCTATACAGGCAAAGGTCTGAGTAGGAACAATTTTAACAGAAATGGAAACTTGTAGAGATGATCCAGTTAGATTCCCATTCCATATAGATTCCCATTTGTCATGATCAGTCCCTTCCATGTTCCGTGTTTTCCATGTCGTTTGGTTCCGTTCCATAGTTTCATTTTGTCCTCACAGTGATTGCGTACACCTGTCCCTCATTTCTAAGTTCATGTATTTAAACCCTGCTGTGTGCCTTGGTCGTTGTTGTTTATTGTTTGTTTGTTCAGAGGTTTGACTGTTTGTTTCATTTTGAATTAATGTTTGAATGTTTGATCCTTGTTTCTTTGTACTCCGTGTCTGTGTTTCCTAGCTTTAGTTCCTAGTTAGCCTTTGTGTGTTTTTGTTTTGTAATGTTTCCCAGTACTCTCCATGTCAGCTCTGTGACCCTGGACTGCTTTAATGACCCTGATTTTGGATTTTCCCCTATTAAATCTCGCCCCTCTTAGCACATGCGTCCGCCTCCTTACCGCTCAACGTTACACCATTCTCATCTTTTTGAAGACTTAAGCGTCTGTCACATCTAACTGCCACATCACTCCTTTTTTGCCTGAGTGGAGCAAAATCCGGTGATTGTGGGCGGTCTTGATATTGTGTAATTTTGGAGGTAACATAAGATAGGTGGTTAAGGTACTTGACATGTAATTGGAAAGTTGTTGGTTCAAACCCCACCCTGCTAAGTAGCCACTGTTGGGCTCCAGGCACTCAATTATTCAAGTTGTACTTGGTTATAGTTGTAAGTTGCTTTGGATGGAAGCATCAGTTAAGTCTAAATGTTTATTGTAATCAGCTTGTTGTTTTGAATATTTTAACATTCTGTTTCTAATGTTTGATCATTCATGATCACCCATCTAATTTTTACATTAGGCTACTTATGTTAGTTATGGGACAATGTTGTGCTAAGTTAACAATTACAATACAATACAATAGTCGCCTACAATAAAATACAATATTATAACTTGGAGTTCCAAATTTAAAAAAAAAAGGTTTTTATCAACAGAACTGGGGGGGGGGGGGGGGGTCAAGCCTGTCACACACACAGTTGATTGATACATGTTTATGTGTCATCACAGTAAAAGATCCAATACTGCCTCTTGCCTCATGATCGTAACACTGCCAGAATGCAATGTAGACAGAAAAGGTGGGTTACATAAAGTATCCAGTCTCTGCACCACACATTTAGTAGGTTAAACCCAAAGTTAGGCTGACTGAATGGAAAAGCTGTGAGAAAGCAGGATATATTAGGACTAAGGAACCTAGTTACACATTTGAACATAACACATGTTAGGCTTTACATAAGAGGATGCTCTTCATAATATAAATTGTATTTACAGGCTTAATTTGAAAGCAGATCATTTTTTTTAAGTTTTATGTGCATTAAACCTTTGTCTTCACCTCTGCCCTTGGTTTTAAGTACGATGCAGTAAATAATTACATTAACAAAAACTCTAAATATGTCACTTCATATATCAACTTGACATCAGAGTTGACTGTCAAACTTTTGTGTATGTCTATTTGCAACTTGTCATAGCAGAGCATTACCTACTTTTCAAATCAAAAATCTAAAATAAAACACATTAGTGATTTTGATCCAGCTGGTCCACCTACATTAATGATCTGCACACTGTGCAGTTTTCAGAATGATGAGCTGAAACCTGCCTAGGCGACAATTTACAGAGTAAGTGTGTTAAAGTAATGAAACTCTTACTTACACAGGACAAGATATTTTTACCATTTGGTAACGCCAAACATGACTTGGCAATAAGTCTACAAGTAACTCAGACAACCAAGACTTTGCTAGTGTATATCTAAGAAAACCCTAGAGCTGGATTTATTGAGATACATTTATTCATACAACCATTATTACAGTTGGATTTGGATAAAAAGTGTTTCACCTTTAATGGTGAGTTTGATGTTTTTATATTTCCACTGGTTAATATAACACCTGTAGACTCCCTCATCCTCTTCAGTCAGGTGTGATATGTGTAGAGAGAGATTTCCTGGAGAGTGAGCAGTACCCAGCTGAA
Source organism: Electrophorus electricus (assembly GCF_041902795.1). Lineage (NCBI taxonomy): Eukaryota > Metazoa > Chordata > Actinopteri > Gymnotiformes > Gymnotidae > Electrophorus > Electrophorus electricus. Next base: position 9,598,508 of record NC_137498.1, read on the forward strand.
CTCTGTTTCTGTACTGTTCACTCTCACTGGAGATCACATCCCATGAGTTTCTGTTTGTGTTGTGTTTCTTCCAGGTGAAACTCTCAGGTTTGGTGTGTCCGTCAGTACAGGAGCAGGGCAGCAGTACTGAGTCTCCTGTGCATGCAGTGATGTAGTCTGTCTTCTTTTTCTCTACCAACATGCAGCCTGCAGAAACACACATGATAAAGGCCTTCAGTATTAAACATGGCTGCACATGTAAATCTCAAATGGTTATTATTATATATGACATGCTTAACTATTATTATAATGTATGACATAATTATTACATATGACATACTTTAATGGTTATTATTATATATTATAAACATCTGCTGAAAAATATTTACTACACTCCTTCAAACCCGGGATCTTATGGAGGGGTCGAGAGTCTGCAAAGGTCCGTGGTGGATGAAAGCGGTAAACGGGTTGGTGAGGTGATAAGGAAATAAAAAACTGGTTAGCAGATCAGGATGCATACACACTACATAAACCAATCTGTATAAAATTGAAAAGAAACAGAGTCATTGTAAAAAAAAAAAACATAGATGAACAATGGCAGGCCGATTTGCTGGACATGACCAACATAACGGGAACATGAAAGTTAGGCTAACGTGCTAACTTTCCAAGTATGCTTGGGTACGCGTGATGAAAAACAAAACTGGTGCCGAGGTTACCAAAGCCTTTGTATCGATTCTAAAAGAAGGCAGAGTTCCTAAAAAACTTCAGCCTGATGAAGGGAAATAATTTTTAATAAAAGCTTCAAAACATTAATGAAAAAAACATAACGTCAATCACTTTGCTACCGGGACGGGACAAAAAGATTAAAGTTTAGAGTCGGCGATACCGTCAGAATTTCACGATTAAAAAGACATTGTGAGAAAGGGTACGAGCAGAACTTTACGGATGAATATTTGAATATTTTACCGTTTTTGAATGTCTAAGGAAAGACCCTCCCATATCAAATTACGGAATTTCGATGGGGAAAATGTAGATGGGACCTTTTATGAACAGGAGCTGCAAAATATTTTAGTGGGAAAAGATAAAGCCTTTAAAATAGAAAAAAATATATCTGAAAAAACTAGGAACCGATAAAAGATGTGCTTGATCAGGTGGGTTGGGTGGCCCAATAAATTTAACTCCTGGATTCCGGCCGAGGACGTCCTTAACATTGTGAAAGGTTAAAAGGTGGGGTGCTAAATCAAAATGAAATTATAATCCAATCACCATGGAAGAGAGCGGATTCTACGTGACTCTACTGAGCAACGCCTCCAAAGACATTTACCCCGATAATAAGATTTCGTGCTACACAACCAAATTTCTGAAGCCTATAGAGTTGGTGGGGGGATGGGAGGTCGCACTCACCGAGGTACAATACCCACACACGGTACTCGCTGAAGGAGCTAGACATTTTCACATTACCTTACACCCAAACAAGTATCAAAAAGTACACATACGTAGAAATCCCACTGCTTTCAGCCATTTCCGACAATTCTCCGATCGAATTTTATGTGGCAGGCAATGGTGATGATTATCTGGAGTTGAATAACACCGTTTTGCATCTAAGATGTAAAATCACAAACCTCGACGGGAGTAACATTGCTAACGATACTAAGGTCGGCGTGGTAAACTATCCTATAGCGTCTCTGTTTTCACAAGTGGATGTTATGTTGGGTGACCGTTTCATCAGCCAAGCGAGTAACACGTACCCCTACAGAGCCGTCATTGAATGTCTTGAATTATAGTAGGGACACCCTGGAAACACAATTTTCTGCCGGGTTGTTTTACAGAGACACAGGACATATGGAGGCTACGGACCCGACGGGGCATAACCTTGGACTCAGGACCAGAGACGCTTTCAGCGCCGAAAGTAAAACCTTTGAATTTATCGGACACATTCATTCTGACATATTTTTTCAGGATAAACTTTTACTGAACGGCGTTGATATGAAAATTAAAATGGTGTGGAGTAAAGATGAGTTTTGTCTAATGAAAGAAGGAGCCGGTGATTATGTTCTAAAAATACTCATGGCTTCTCTGTTTGTGAAAAAAAGTGTCCGTTTCACCAGCTGTTAAATTAGGTCACGCACTGGCTCTTTTAAGCGCCACCGCCAAATACCCCATCGACAGAGTTTGTATGAAAACCAACCTTCAGTTTACCATCCGGGGGTCGTGTGTGCACCCAAGAAAACCTCTTCCTCGGACTGCTCCCTAAAACTCTTATTATTGGGATGCTTGACAATGAGGCTTACAGTGGAGCCTACCATAAAAATCCTTTTCATTGTGGCCACAAATGAAAGTCCTCCCACTGCACGTGGCGGGAGGCGAGCGTACCGTGACAGTGAGTAGCTTCTCATTTGTTAAACAACCATGTGGAAAGACACATCCTGTGGTCGTGGAAAAGATGTTAAAACCCAGTGACAGAGCAGCGCAAGAACAGGTGACTCGAGCACTAGATAATGCTTCATATCAAAAAGTCAAAAATGAATGCTCATTGGGGGTGTGATTTTGTGCAGTAATACATTTAATCTGTTTTGTGAAAATAAGATAAGGCATTAAAAAACAAAAGTAATAAATCAGCGAAGGTTTAACAAGGATACACATTGTCACTGATGCAAAATGCCACCGTCACAGTATCCCTCCTGTATTTCTTTCTCAGTAGCTCCACCTAGTGGAGAATTTAGTGCTGGGTAACCTTGAATGAGTATGTGCAAATACAAATACAAGATTTTTATAATCCATTCATATTTTAATAAAACTGATGAAGATCTTAAACTGAACCGCTGGCCGAGCCAAAGACTGTCAGATGGAGTTTTTTAATTTTTTTATTTTATTTTTATAAAGAATCTAAAGTCATCTAGTCAATTGACCAGACAAACCGTTACACTGATAGAATTCAGCTGGTTGCTGCTCCAGGAAATTTCTCTCTATTCATATCTGGTCTGACTAAAGAGGACGGGGGACAGTACAGGTGTAGCATCAGCAGTCATCATCTTATAGAGGTCAAACTCCAAGTAACAGGTAAACCAACCTCTTGTATATTTATAGTATGCATGAAATGTTGACTACCCTTAGTGATTGGTCTGTACCAATGACTATCGTACTATGAATAAAAATACAGTCAACTAGACAAATATGGAATGCTATTCTCATCTAAAATATGAATCTGAACCCACTGATGCAACACTAATAGATCACAGACCTGAAACACTCAGAAATAAAATATGACATTCTGTTTGTGCTTTATTTTAATCTCTCCATATTTAGTCCAAGGTGCCTGGGTCATGTGGTCAGAAACTGACCAGTGATAAAATAGTGGATCTCTAACACAAAATATTCATGGCCACAGATAGGCTGTACTTTCTAACTGTGGACATACTAGGTGTTTCTATTAGAGTATAAACACCCTGGAATTGTGGCTGACATGAGGCATATAAAGACATTTAGATTTCTGGTTGTTTGAGCACCAAGTTTCAAGAATCATTGAGAAAATAAACTGCCTGACCAAAAAAAAGGTCACACACTCTAATATTTCATTGGGCCGCCTTTAGCTTTGATTATGGCATGTGTTCGCTGTGACATCATTTCCACAAGCAAGTCACAACATTTATTTCTGTCCAGAGTTGCATCAATTTTTCCCCAAGATCTTGTATTGATGATGGGAGATTTGGACCACTGTGCAAAGTCTTCTCCAGCACATCCCAAAAATTCTCAATGGGGTTCAGGGCTGGACTCTGTGGTGGCCAATCCATGTGTGAAAATGATGTCTCATGCTGGTGAACCACTCTTTTACAATTTGAGCCTGATGAATCCTGGCATTGTCATCTTGGAATATGCCCATGCCATCAGGGAAGAAAAAAATCCATTGATGGAATAACCTGGTCATTCAGTATATTCAGATAGTCAGATGACCTCATTCTTTGGGCACATAACGTTGTTGAACCTAGACCTGACCAACTGCAGCAACCCCAGATCATAGCACTGCCCCCACAGGCTTGTACGGTAGGCACTAGGCACGATGGATGCATCATTTCAGCCGCCTCTCTTCTTATCCTGATGCACCCATCACTCTGGAACAGGGTAAATCTAGACTCATCAGACCAAATGACCTTCTTCCATTGCTCCAGAGTCCAATATTTATGCTCCCTAGCAAACTGAAGCCATTTTTGCCGGTTAGCCTCACTGACAAGTGGTCTTCTTAAGGTTACACAGCTGTTTAGTCCCAATCCCTTGAGTTCACTTCACATTGTGCGTGTGTAAATGCTCCTACTTTCACTATTAAACATGTCCATGAGTTCTACTGTTGTTTTTCTTTGATTTGATTTCACTACACGTTTAAGTGATCGCCGAGCACAATCATTCAAGATTTCTTTCCGACCACATTCCTTCTTCGAAGATGATGTTTCCCCGCTGTCCTTCCACTTTTTAATAAGGCATTGGCCAGTTCTTAACCTGATTCTAGTAGTTTCAGCATCTCCTTAGATGTTTTCTCTGCTTGATGTATGCCAATAATTTGACACTTCGGAAACAGATTAACATCTTTTCCACGACCACAGGATGTGTCTTTCGACATGGTTGTTTAACAACTGAGAAGGTACTCACTGCATCAGTTAGGGTTAAATAACTTGTTTCCAGCTGAAACATAATCACCTATGCAGTAAGTATCCAATGGGAGGCTCTTACCTATTTGCTTAGTTAAATCCAGGTGGTGACCTTTTTTTTTGGACATGTAGTGTATGATTCACAGTATTAAGTCCCACCTCTTTGATATCTGCAATTATTTGATTCTTTCACAGAAAATGATTGATTTGTATTTAAAAGAAAAGGCAATTTGCTTGCTTCAGAAAGGAAACACTGCACCTACAGAGCCCTGTAGCCTCAGACTAAGCTGTTGTATTACCAACACTGACACACAGCAAACTGACACACAGGAAACTGAACATTTCTGCTTGTACAAATTGTAAATCCATCAGTTCTGTAGTATAAAATCTAAAGCTAAATGTACAAAATACATAACAGCCCTGAACCCTCATTAAAGTAAATAAAACTTCCGAGTCTTAAACGAATACGTACCACCCAGTCTTTAATGTCCGCTCCGCTGCCGGTCATGTAGTCATACTCAAACTTGCGTATGGGTCTCGGGTGTGTGTGTGTGTGTGTGTGTGTGTGTGTGTGTGTGTGTGTGTGTGTGTGTGTGTGTGTGTGTGTGTGTGTGTCTCTCTCTCTCTCTCACTCACCCACTCATTCACCCCTCCCACTCCCTCCCATTGGTTGATTCTCTAGAGGTTACACCGCCTCACCCCCCCCCCCCCCTCCCCCCAACATGCAGGAAAAACTTTCTGACAAAATATGATATAAGGTGGAAAAAAAACCTCCTCCCAGGGTCAGAAATACACTCCTCATTTGACTCCTCAATTTTGCCGCCTTTTCTTTCTACCCAACCACCCGGTCTGACCAATCCCGTGCAGCGTGCAACTCCTCCCACAAAACCAGACCCTCGTACCCGCTCATTTAAATTTAGCTGTACCCCAGATGTTTGAGTAGGAATCATTGAAATAATTCTTTAATAGTGAAATAATGTGATTAAAGAAAATAACATTTTTTAGTCTCATACTACACCAGTTTGTCTCCACTTTCTCTATCTGTTCAGTGTCCTCTCTGACACACACTCTGCAGTCAGAGGTCATTGACTCTCTCTCTCTCTCTCACACACACACACACACACACACACACACACACACATCTCTCCCACGACACCTCTTCACATCTTATTTGCCAGATGTATTCAAACAAGGCAATAAGCAAACTTTTCAGAAAACATCACAAAGTTTTAATTAATTAATTTTTTGTCTGATCTCTAACCATTGTGGTTACTCTATAAGTTTTATCACACAAGGTTTTTGTCCGTTATCACACGTTGTACTCTTACCACTTTCAGTGCATTCCACAACTGAGAGCGGTGTTGGGGGAGGGACGTAATTTACAACTTCTATCCGAAAACCATTTCTATCCCCACCGACTTTTTCTTAAAGCCGTGTTTTCGGTATTTCACTCCTTTAGTTCACAACAGGTAAGCAATTCAGTAATGCTTAACTAATTCATGCTATACCTTATATTAGTATAAGTTACCAAAAAGGCTGACGTGTATTTAGCTATTTATTTAGCTAATGGATGAAATACTTTATCGTGCGTTGTATGATTTAACTCAGTGGGGCTTAGCGTCGTAATTAATTTCAGGTCTAGATAAAACATACATTTTAACAATCAATGCGTATTATCTACAAGCTATCGTAAGTATTCTTTTGCGAGCTATCTAGGAAAGGATATTGTCAATGTCTTTATTCTGATGATTAATGGTCAATATGTAATATGACCGCTATGCCATAGAGTACGTGAAACATTTTGATCGACTAAAACTCTTTTGATCGACGGCTATTCTTATTCTCAGGGCTAGCTAAATAGAAAAACTTTAGCTTCGAAGTGGGTGAATCTATTTACTTAAATTAACCAGTACATGACCTGACATAAATGCGGTTTTGGTATAAAGGATATCATTATGGTGATCTTTTCTACTCATGGTCTATAATTCTGTTCTATGTATTTCCATAGTTTCCGACGTTCACGACTTCCTTGACTCTGGAGAGAATTGCCGACCAAGGTAATTTCTTATTTGTGAACTTTTATACATTTTAATTGTATATATTTTATTTTGTTTACATTTTTGTTACTTTTATTTGCAGATATAAGGAAACAAGCTGATGAAACAGTTCATATATTGAATGAGTTGTTACAAGGTAATCTTTTCTAGAGTGCGTCTACCATATGATAAAAGATCGCTTTATGTCTAAAAGTTTATGCAGTGCGTTAATTTGTCACACAGGCAGAGGGGGTGAATCCCTCTACTGTCATCCACTATTCATCGAGCCCTCTGGCGGAGCTCACAAATATTTCACCTGTTACAACCGGCAACGTCTACAGAAACGTATACAGGTCACTGTGGCTTATAACATACATCTAAATAATTCTAGGCCTATTCACGGTGTTCAACCACACTAACCTGTAGGCCACCATCTCCACGTAAGTATATTTTTAAAAGCATGTTTATTAATCATATTTATACTAGAATAATTGGATCAACTTTCTTTTCTAAGATGACTCGGACGACGAGGATGATTGACAGCTGTCAAATCAACCAATCAAATCAAGCAATAAATCATTTTGACGGTTAGTAAATACCATTACTCTCTCTGTTCACAAATAGCTGCCATTTTATGCAAATTTCGTGGGTATGTTGGATAGCCTAAAATGGGTTTTACGAGCAGATGTACTTAAAATTTAAATGGTTTACAATTCTAATTTTTCAGAAATATCTGATTCAAAGTTGCAGAAAAAAATGCTGCTTTCCAGCATTTGCTCATTTTTGGGGCTTGAAAATCATAGTTTTAAATCTGGCTAAGCAGTATGACTTCTCAAGCATTAGGATGCAAAATTCAGACAACCCCACCAAAGTTCTCTTGTTTCTTACCCTTCGAGAAACAGACTGTTGCTAACTGGGCATAATATGAAGAGTTTTACTTTATCTCTGTAGTTCTCTCATTGGCATTTAGAGCATAACCTATTGCACAAATTCTGTATGCTTGACATTGCCTTGCAAGGATTTTTTCTTTGCCATAGACTTGATGAAAGTAACTTTTAAAATTGAGCTAATCAGCATAAACCTTTTTAGGAAACAAAATAAGGACACACTCACTAAAGTTTATACTTCCTGTACTAATGTTTGAAAGTCTTGAATTAGCATAGACATTATGCTACGAGTTTTAATTAATCAGTTTGGCGATTAGTTAAGGAGCCTGACTTTGCTCTGTGAAGAACAGCCCTCCATTCAACTGTAAGGACAGCAGTTACACATTTACCAAGAAAAGTGTTTCAGCCTGGTATTGAACCAGGTACTTTCTGCCTGTAAAACAAACATGATAACCACTACACTACAGAAACCATACAGCAAGGGGACTTCTGGATCCATCCAGCATTTCCTCCTTTTTGGTGCCTGAAAGGCATAGTTTAAAAACTGGCTTGAATTGTCTTCTCCCCATTAGGATGCAAAATTCAATCCCACAAACCAACGTTTTCTTGTTTCATTGCCTTTGAGGGACAGAATGTTACTCTCTAGGAATAATATGATGAGCTTTACGTGATCACTGTAGGCTGTTGCCTGCAGTGTTTACTCTGCTCAGTAAAGCCATACATTTCTAGCGGCATGCGACTCCCATCTTGCCTGCTTCTCAAAACTAACATTATGGTTTAATATATATTTGAAGTACAGTTGTTTTCTATTGATTTTGATTAATCAGCATTTCAAGAAACGTCAGTTGTACTGCGTTTATTTCACCATCGTCTCAACAACATATCAGCAAGAATGTGTTCTGATTGTCATTAAGAACATAATATGATTCGATTTATAGATCAAAACAACAATTAATCAAATTATATTTATCAAATGGAGCAAAATGAAGCTTGTGAAGAAAATACTAATATTTTCTTAATACACTTTCAAGAAGTAGTGGGGACAATGTAACGCAGTTCAGAAATTGATGGGGACAGGGTAAATTGCATCTGGCAGTTGTCTCGGGTATTTCCAATGCTGTGCCTCATGAGCTGAAAACTAACTTTGTGGTGTACCATGTTACGCAGGTTTTAAACTAACATGGATTTTCGCTGAAACAGAATCCATCCTTATAACCAACGACATAGACATCGGCACCATTCCCCCACATCACAGTGTCACCCCTTTCCACATGGACACCACAAGGCGGCAGATGAGGAGATGATGGGAGAGTGGCTGAGGAAGATGAGGGAGGAGCAGCAGACACTGAAGGAGGAGAGAGACATGGCAGGTTCTCCTGCAGATGTGAGTAAATGTATCTATTTTCATCCAGCATTCATTTTATGCATCATCTATAGGTTTTCTGTTTATCTGTCTGGAGTTGGTATTCTCAAAGCATTCCATTCTTAATATCATGGTAACCAGAATGAAGTCATTTTAATGACTTAAGATGTCAGAATAATCTTGGCTCTGCAATGGGAAGCACTCATTTTTGTGTTAGATATGCAGGTAGCAGTCTATAGCAGACTATAAACTTAAGAGAACTCGAATGAATAGTGAATCTGAGAAGATATGGTAGTAGGAATAACACACTTTAATAGCAAAAGCAAATCCATTCACAGCCACTTATAAAAACATCTGTTTTCCTCAACACACAATCAGCTTTTTCATTCATGAAGCAAAGTGATGGAAATCAGGAACCAGTTCCAAATTGCCCGATCCATCAGAATTATACGACTCCGAGATGAAGACTTCTTTTTGTGCATTTTTCTGAATTAGGCATTGTGCAAAACTAACACTGAGTGTCATGATTTCAATCTCTTACAAACATGCAAGAAGGTGTCATGGAGGAGAGGCGTGGCTTCTTTTCATGAAAAAAAGATAACAGAGGTGCATGGATTGTCTGGAATATGACCATTTCAAGTAAGAGTGGAATCACAAGACGTATGTCGAAACATCTTTCGATGCAACTTGGTCCAACATTCCAGAAATACCATGTGCTGCTGCTTCCCAGTCGAGCAGGATGTCCCATCCCCCAGATAAATATGCTGCATTAGAATAAAGTTAACACTATGCTGCCAGGCTTAGCAGGTTATTTCTTTGATTAAATGAAAATGAACACTGTACAAACCTCCTCTACTTTCATGCATATTAGATGAGGATGGACACACTGTTGCTCCAGCCAGCTGGAAGACTCAACATCAGCCCCCAGCTGAAAGCTCCATCTCATGCTTGCTGCACAGTGATGGAGAGTGAACATAGCAGGGGTGAATGCATCACTGTGCCAGACAGGCAGGCAGGGAGGCAGACAGGCAAGTAAACTGGGCAGGCAGGTGGGCAGGTGGCAGGGTAAGCAGAGAGGCTGGGGAGGCAGGGAGGCAGGGAGGGAGGGTGCACAGGCAGGCAGGCAGGGAGGGTGGTAGGCTGGGGAGGCAGGGAGGGAGGGAGTCTGGGAAGACAAGCAGGCTGGCAGACAAGCAGGGAGAGATGGAGGGAGGGAGGGGGCTGAGGAGTGAGGGAGACAGGCAAACAGGGAGGGAGGCAGACTGGCACATAAGCTGGGCAGGCAGGCAAGTGGGTGGGCAGGAGGGTAAGCAGAGAGGCTGGGGAGGCAGGTGGGGAAGGCAGAAAGGGAGGGAGGCTTTGGAGGTAAGCAGGTAGGCAGGCAGGCAAGCTGGGTGGGCAGAGAGGCTGGAGTGAGGCTGGGGAGTCAGGCAAGCAGGCTTGGATGGAGGGAGGCAGGGAGGGTGGGGAGGCAAGCAGGCAGGGAGAGAGCAAGAACACTGGGTACACTGGGGAGGAAAGGAGGGAGGCAGGAAGGGAGGGAGGGAGACTGGGATTACATGTGGCCAGATGAACAGAATGTATTCCAAACCTCCCCCAGGAGTCTGCGTCTCCATTCAGATCTACCGGCCATGGGTAGCCCCAGCCTCCCCTCGGTGTCTGGGTCTCGATTCTAATCATGTGGCCACATGTATTCTCAGCCTCCCCTGGAGTATGGGTCACATGCTGCTTGTCTGGCCTCATGTATCCCCAGCCTCCCTCCCGCCTACCTGCCTCACTGCCTCCTGAGCCTCCCTCACTCCCTGTCAGCCTCCCTGCCTCCTTCTCTCCCCAGCCTCCCTCCCTCCGTGCCTGCCTGCCTCCCCAGCCTTTTTCTCTCTGGCCTGCCTGCCTACGCTCCTCCCAGTGCCGCGCCTGCAAACCTCCCACGCCTTCCATCGCTGAGTGCAGCCGCACCTCCAGACCTCCTGAGCCTGCCATCGCTGAACGCAACCATGACTCGGCACCCACATCGGACATGCAGGTGGACGCTCAGGACACGTCAGACGTGCTCGTGAACGCTCAGCTCATGCTCCACTGGTGCCCACGCCCTACGACACTTCTGTAACTGCATCTACATAATGTATCTATACCTGTTTGTGTGAACTTGGTAAAAACCTGTTACCCTGCCTTGTGGCATCGGTGTTCCTTTACCTGTTCCAGTAGCTGCACTCATGCCTGTTGTTTATTTTGTTGCTGTGCCTGTCTCAGTTTTGTTTAACATAATTACGTCTGCCTTTGCTTCTGTGCCTGTCCCTGTTCCCGCAGCTATCCCAGTATTTCTCCTCTCCTGTCTCTGTGCTCGCCTCCTGTTCTAGCCATGTTGCCAGTCCCACTCCTTTTCCCTCAGTCTGTCCCAATTCCTGTGCCTGTCCATGGTTTACAGTCTCGTCTAGCATAAGTAACCTGGTTCTGTGCTTCATCGTTGTTCTCCTGTTAGCCGTTCCTTAGTGTTAAGTTTCCTTAGTTGCCTTGTTATCAGCCTCGCCCTGTTAGCCTGCTTAGTCTTCTGATTCTTTCCCTCATTCTATTCTGTGTTGTTTTTCTTGTTCATTTTTTTATATTAAACTTGTTATTTATTTGTTAATCCTGTCTGTTCGTTTACTCATTCTCATTAGGGTTTGCCTAGTCATTGTTCCAGTTCACTCTCACATCCGAGGCATTGTTACTTTGTATATGTGTTCACCCTCAGCCTCCCAACCATTACACTCATGTGGTTCCTTATTTCCCAAAATCCAGATGTATTATTAAGTACATTTTAAATAGAAAAATAAAGATGCAAACTCGAGAATTAATTGAAGAGAATAGCAGGCCCTGTGTTTTTGCTGTTCGATATAACATAAAAACAAGGCATATGGTAAATATGCTGCGTTAGAGTAATGTGAACGCCACACAGGCAGGTTTAGCAGGTTATTTCTTTGACTAAATTAAAATGAACGCTGTGCAAACATTCTCTGCTTTCATCCATTTTAGATGAGGATGGACAGACGGTTGTTCCAGCCAGCTGCAAGACTCACCGTCCCCCGCCAGCTGAAAGCTCCATCTCATGCTTGCTGTGAGTGTGGCAATGGTGAACACGTCACTGTGCCCATCACTGCATCACGGAAGAGACACTGAGACACTGTGATGAAGAGGAGGAAGAGGACTACACTCAGATCATTATTATGATCATGTGGCATGGTTTAAAACATGAAGCTTCAATAAAGCCATTAAACTAAACCATTTGGTGGTACTAATATAATAATAATAATAGTAAACTTTAGTTGTATACAACTTTTTAAAATTATAGAACAAGATAAGAGTACACACAATCAAGATTAAAAAAAAAACAGTTCAAACAACGATAAAACACTGGATAATAAAATCATAGAACATAAAATATGTTCAATATAAACAGTGTATAATATAAACAGTGAAATAAATTTGGTAACAGAGATAAAACTAGACAGATTTACAATATAATTTTTTTTTTTACGTTCCATGTAATTTTCATACGCCCAAACTGTGATGGAGTTTGCAGATCGGTGCCCTTCAAAACTATTTAGAAGGAAAGAGCTCAATAGCATTTATGGCAGACCCCACCCACCAGGCCCCACCCCACAATCTTTACATTCACTGTATATAAAAGATAAATAATATTAGATTCTATGTTATATATGTAAAGTATAATAATGCTATAAGGATGGATGAAATAAAGGGTCAGTATCACTGCCCAGACAGAACACATATTGCATCTGAGAAAGAAAGGTCAGACTACATCAGGAATCCACCAGAGCCAAACTGTAATGTGGACATTTTGTGGTCCAGCTGTGACCATGCAGATGATGGTCATGACTAAGGTAACTACTGTCATCCACTGCTTGAGGCTCACCTAACTTTGTGGTAAGCTACCATCAGAAAGTATGCTCACAAATATAAATGCAGCAATAAGCACAATACCAACAACCTGTATAACTGAAACCAACAAACTGGTATATACCACTGTAGTAGTGAAGCTCAAGATCCTAGCATACAGAATGCAAGCAACAGGCCACTTCCACTATGCCCCCTGGAAACAGAGGCTTGAAACCAATATAAAGCCAACTTGAAGTCAGCTAATTGACAGATCTTCAGAAGGAGATAAAGACCAAATATGTGGCCTGGTTACAGAAGAAATACAATGGGTGGCCCATAACTTAGGATCTAGAGTCTGGTAAACAGAGGTCAAGAGGCTTTTTATTGTCTTTCTCTGACGGCGGCGGGTGAATGGAAGCGAGAGGTGGGTCAGCAGCGAGGTAATCTTTATTCTCCATAGGTTGTCCGTGATGGAAGCATGGAACCTCAAATACAAATACAGAGGAGCTAGTCTTCCTCTAGACAATTGATCATGCATGGTTCGACTAATCTTAGTAGCACCGCTAATGTGCAGCTCCGTCTCCTCGGATCTGGGGGTTAAAATAGAGCAGGGAGTGAATGTGGAATGGGTGAAAGTAATGAGTAATCAGGGGATTGTGAACGGGGCAGGTGCGATGAGTAGTCCTTAGCAGGGGTGGGTGTGTCTCCCCTGCTAACTGGCTGACCAACCGTGACACTTTCTAGCTATAAACAGGTAATTAAATAATGCGCCTACAGTACCATGATGCAACACAAAAGGAGAACATGTGTAAACAATAAATATGAAATACAGCACAAATATTAACATATAGGCAACTCCAACCAGTGCACCACACTGTGACATATAAACAAATACGCTTATAGCATACAGCAGTCACTGAGGTAACAGTACATTCATTTAAGAACACAGTATTGTTAAATGGAATACAATTTTTATTGTAAGTCTCTGGGAGTTGAGGAATCTGATGGCATGGGGGAAGAAACTGTTGTGCAGTATGACTGAAAACAGACATGTTTTGTACCTCTACAGAGACAGTAAGATAGAGAAGAGTTTTTGTGAGTGGAGTGTGGGCTCATGTCTAAGGCTGGTAACTTTGCGAAAGCAGCGTGTGTTGTAAATGTCCATGATGGAGGGGAGAGAGACCCTGAGGACCTTTTCTGCTCTTCTTACTATTCTCCTCAGGGTTTTGCGGTCTGAGTCAGTTCCTAAACCAGGCAGTGAAGCAGCTGCTCAGGATGCTGTCTATTGTGGAACATGGTGAGGATAGTGGCAGGGGATGAGCTAGAAGTAGGAGTTACTGATGGGTTTTCTTGGCTATGGAGCTGGTATTGAGGGTCCAGGTGAGGTTCTCTGCTAGGTGGACACCAAAGAACTTGGTGCTTGTAATGATTTTCACAGAGGAGCTGTCGATATTGATCGGAGAGTGAAAACTACATACTTTCCTGAAGTCGACCACCATCTTTTTTGTTTTTTTCCACATTCAGTGACTGACAGGTTCTGAGACATCCTCTCTGAACGCTGACTCATCATCACTGCTGATGAGACCCCACAGTCTTGCCATTAGTGAATTTGATGTGGTTCAAGCTGTGCATTGCTGCACAATTTAGGGTCAGCAATGTGAACAACAGTGGACTGAGCACACAACACTGGGGAAGCTCAGTGCTCAGTGTGGTGGTGCTGGAGACAGTGATCCTGATCCAGACTGATGGGGCTTTCCCACCAAGAAAGTCCTGGATCCAGCTGCAGAGGGAGGAGTTCAGATCCAGCAGTCTCTTTTCAACCAGACACTGAGGAATGATGGTGTTGAATTCTGAGCTGCAGTCTATGAACAGAATTCTATCGTATGTGTCTTTGTTCAGCTTTATTCAGTTTGTTTTTGAACACAAACATTTTTTCAAAGCAGATTTGCATCTTTAACTGAATAATTAACTGATACACATTAATTTTATATTTATTTCATATTTCACTGCACACATGCATCTCACTGTAAATCACCATAATGCTAGTCCCTAAAAAATTACTAACAAACTAAAAATGCAAGAGAAGGGCTGTAGAATTTAGCTGTAACTCTAACAGGTAAAGGTTTGTAAAACAGTGCTGATGCGAGCTAACATTCCATGTTAATAAAGTGTGGAATAATTGAATACTGTCAAATTGAACTTACCAAGCATTAAAGAGATGAGTTTTCAGCAGTCTGGTCCTTTAGTTGTTGAGGTGCATTTTAACTACACTGTTCACTGCTGCTATCTGACAGCTCTGTCTCAGTATACTGCAGAAGTGCTGAAGGCTGTGTTTCAGTGAGGCTACATAGCAGAATTTCCTGTCCTTTTTTAACTTTCATTTCTTTATAGAGGGAAGAAATCAAAACAGCCAATAAGAAAACCACAACCAGTCTTATTGAAATCTACACTTGGTCATTTGTAATGGCCCGAGTGCCGCAGGGCAAGGAGCATGACTAACAGACTCCCTCGATGGAGACAGACATTTATTAAAGCACGCAAAAAACAATGGCCCTCACATGTAACGTAAACAGCATACATGAATACAAACATGGCTAACGTGAACAACATGAACACACACATGAGCAAAGGCAACATGAACAGTGACCGACACCGATACACACACCAAGAGGGGTTTAAATACATACAGACATAACGAGACTAAGCCAGGTGCAGGTGTGTGATAAACAACATGGGTGTGGTTACAAACAAGACAAGTCACAGTCAACGAGAAACGCCCACTGCACGTAACGGGCTGTACCACGTGATCAGCAGGAAGGGGAGCGTTCCATGACATCATTCTAAAGTATGGAAATCCAGAAAGGCCATATGTGACATCTGGGGTTGGTTGCGTGACATCATAAGTTAACTATTGTTTGTCTCGCCTTATGAACTATCTAACCTAGGTTAAAATTACTCTTAACTAAAATAAGTAATTAAAGAGAAAATACAGTACTTAATTAATTAAAGAAAAATACTTTTGAATAAAATCAAGCAGTCAGACTTGATTATGGAAAAGTAATAAAATATTATGGAAGAACTGAGCGATGGGAAATGAATTATGTTTAAACCAAGAATAGGCCTACATAAGTTTGTGTTCCATGTTCGTAAGTTGAAGTAGAGGAGACTGAAGAACAGAATGCACATTTTGGCCATTAGGGTAAAAACAAATGAACAGTTAAATAGGAATCAGGCGTGCGCTAGAATTCCGGTGAGTCAGATCGGGGGGGGGGGTGTGCAAGTGGGCGTGGCTGTGCGGAGCTGATGGTTGTTCCTGGGGTTCATAATAGGCTTTCGCATGTTGTCTCTATAACATTGAACTGAACCACTTAACTAACAATAACAACATTCTCACTGATGATGTGAGAATATCTGATAGATTACTGACTGCTAAGGAAGAAAGGAAGATGTACCAAATGACAACTTACAGAAACATTTGGTGTGTGTGTTGGGGTTAGAGGTTTGTCAAAATTTCATTTGAATACACTTCCTCTCCACTGTAAGTGTAGAACATTCAGTAGAGTATACTTCTAAAGAGTGTGTCTTGTACTGTGGGTTACTATGGAGGTCAAGGCCTGTTTGATACTCAAAAAGGATGGCAGAGGCCCTCATCCTGGGAAATTTGAACTGTTTCCATCAGGTGTTTTTCATAGACTGCATATTAATTTGGGGAACCAAAAGGGTCATGTGGGAGGGTCTGTCTTACTGACCTGCTCCTGGACTGAACATCACATACCACACACTGTTAAATGGACCTTCAGAGAGAAAGAAATCTACCCCACTGACCAGACTCAGGGTTACACAGGCAAAGTTCAGCATCTTAAAGATTCTCCAGGAAATCTCTCTCTACTCATATCACCCCTGACTGAGGATGGGGGAGTGCCCACCATACCTGTGTAAACACTGCAGTCCACTTCCTCCCACTGACTGGACTCTGGCTATCAGGTGTTTCCCTCTGACTCATGTTGCTTTTATCACTCCAGGATGGCACTGCCATCCTGTGGGAGAAACTGACTTGGAAAACCGAGATGGATGATGCTTCTCCACAAACTCTACTACACTGTACAGTCTCAGCATGTCTAATAACTACTTCTTTGTGTTATATTCTGTGCAAATGACTTTTTGATTGGGGCAGATGTATAGAGAAAAACATTTTTTTTTTAAATTTCCATCACTCATTCAGTATGTTTTTGATTAAATCTTTCCAAGAGATGACATGGGGGTTTAATCATGAAGTTTGCACCTTGAGATGTAGATATCAGTAAAAGGACTGAATAAGGACAGCCTTTAGTATAACATGTTCAGAGCTGTTGACCAATTGCTGTGGCAAAACATATGGGAGGTGACAGGGATGCATGCTGGGAATTTTCACATTTGTAAACTCATTGCTTTGGCCACAGATACAAAAAAAAAAAAAAGACTAATTAAGAAAACTGTCTTTAAATTGGAGTCACTGGAGTGAATGTGACAGAAACCATGCTGCCATGGTGCCATGTGTGTGTGTGTGTGTGTGTGTGTGTGTGTGAGAGAGAGAGAGAGAGAGAGAGAGAGAGAGAGAGAGAGATCACAGATAGTGGCATATCCAACTGCTGTCAGTGAACTGCACTCTACACATTCTGCTGTCAAACTGCATCACACACACACCTTCATGATGTGTGTGGTTATCAGTGGGTGTAAACAGAAACCACAACTCTCTGTCCTGCTTTGGCTCTTTATTTATGAAACAACAATAGATACACAGTGGAAGTGATGCGTACAGCCAACAGTTTGGCATTTGACTTTAAAAGGCATGATTAAGAACAGAAAAAAATATGCTGCTATTTAAAATTCAAATATCAAAAAATCCTTCAATAGACAAACACACATAAAATGCAGAAAAAAATATTCTTTGGGAAAAATACGATAATGTAATAATAAAACGCAATACATTTTTTACAGACACAATACATTTTTTTACAGACAAGCAAAATGATGCTTGTTGGAGTCAGAATTTAGTTCTAGATTGTCCTGCCCCTACAAGTCCTACTTTATGCTAGTATCTAATTAGCAATTAGCAAGTAATTAGCACCGGTTCCTCTCTACCGGACCGAACCACAACGCAGATTTCATTTCCACTTAACGCTGATCAGATGTGTGCGGCAGGTCTGTTAAACAGGTGTGTAGGTCTGTAGCTGGTCTGTTGATTTCTCTTGGTTTTCTTCTCTACTACAGACTAGCTGTTCCATCTCCACCAGCAGTGTTATAGTGAACTCTGCTCATTTCTGACACTGAAGCAGGTCACATGAACAAGAACAACTCAGTTCATTCAGGATCTGACTCTGCACATGGTAAAATGGATGTTAATGGACACAATGAGAAAACAATCTGATTATAACAGCTTGCTAATGAAATTTTTACCTTTGTTTCTCTTGGTGTAATAAACCACAGCCACGATAATGTGGAGGAAGATCACAGTGACCAAAGCAAAGGGGATGTAGGGCAGAGTCTGAGGAGAGACTGTAACAACACAACAAACACTGACCCCAGTCTTACACAGCAGCAGAATACATTTATTTAGCACAGCTGTGAACTGTTTACTCTTCCAAACACTCCCTCTTAAACTAAATGTTAAACTAAATGTCGTTTACTACTATTATTAGTAGTAGTAGTAGTATTCGTAGTAGTAGTATATAGTGGGGAATCATTTTATGGAGTTGATGGGAGAATATTATTAAACAAATGCATCTTAAATTCAGTGGTAGTTGATGAACAGAATGAATGTGGGGCCTCTGCAAGAATAGAAAATATGATGAGTTGAAAGTACTGAAGGTTCTGTGCTTTCATGCGTTTTACATGTTTACATTTATATTTTGTACTACAAAACTGATGTATGTACAGTTTGTAAAAGCAAAAGTCTTCGGTTCACAGTGTTACTGGTGGTTAATAGGATGGCTAAGTGTGAGGTTACAGGTTCTGTAGCTGCAGTGTGTCCTTCAGTCATTTTCTGTGAGTGAATGAAACAGGGACTGCTGGGTCAAGTCCTCATGGGGTGGATTAGTCTTCACCTGAGCAGAATAGCTGTCCCGGGGGGGGTCTCTCTCTGTCTGTCTGTCTCTCTCTCGCTCTCTCTCTCTCTGAAGACATTCTCCCTCATTCCTGGCCTGGCCACCTCCTGTCACATCTCTGTTGTGCTTGGACTGACACGACTTTTCATTGTTACCCTACCAGTCCCAGTGTCTGCCTTTGTCTGTTCCCATTCCTGTCTTTGTAACTGTCCCAATCCCAGCTGTGGTTCGGGTTGCTGTTATCCCGTCTCCTGTCCTGCCCGTCTCCCGGTCCAGGCCTATGCAGGGTCCTGCTCCTACTCTCAGACGGGCTCCCATCCATCACGCTGCCCAAGCCGGAACCCAGTCGTCTCCTGTCCAGCCTGCTGTCAGGTCTCTGGTTGTGGTACAAAGTCCTGTTTCCACCCCTCACCCGATGGACTTGCCCCTTTTTTTCCTCCTTTCCCACCTGTCCTTGTCCAGGTTCTCCAGACCCTGCTGTGTGACGCCGGGCTCGGGCTCCCTTGTCAACTGTTATGCACGTCAGGAGCCCCGTGTTAAGGAGGGTGTGGGTGCTACTGTAACACCTCTCACCACCATCACACAGGAGCCCCGTGTTAAGGGGGGTGTGGGTGCTACTGTAACACCCCTCACCACCATCACACAGGAGCCCCGTGTTAAGGGGGGTGTGGGTGCTACTGTAACACCCCTCACCACCATCACACAGGAGCCCCGTGTTAAGGAGGGTGTGGGTGCTACTGTAACACCTCTCACCACCATCACACAGGAGCCCCGTGTTAAGGGGGGTGTGGGTGCTACTGTAACACCTCTCACCACCATCACACAGGAGCCCCGTGTTAAGGGGGGTGTGGGGGCTACTGTAACACCTCTCACCACCATCCTCCTCCCCATGTGCTCCTTTGTTTGTTTTTATTCCTCCACATGCTTTGTGTGGTTCATGCCCTCACACAGGGGTCCTGTGTTTCCCCTTTCACTTACCCCCGTCACCTGGGTCTAGTCTCACCCTCATTATTTACCCTATAAAGCCCAATCCAGTACAACCCCTAATGTGTTATTTTGCCTTAATCGCTTGTATGACATTGTGTATGCAACATTAGCACAGTACGTTCATGTGCGCTTTCATTTTCATTAAAAACAAAAACGCATCAAACCAGGCTAAGTCACGCTTGCATCCTGCCCCACACTCGTTAAACCAATGCGTGTTACCTCCATTGGAAGTGGATGGACTGAATGTCTTATAACCTTTTGGAGACGTCATTGTAGTAGTAGGTTTAGTTGAAGCTGTTGGACTTGATGTGTCAGTGTCCACTGGAGGAGAATTTACAGGTTTATATGGAGCCTCTGCAAGAATAGAAAAGTGTGATCAGTTATAAGTAATGAGGGTTCAGGGCTGTTATGTATTTAACATGTTTAGATTTTGTACTACAGAACTGATGTATGTACAGTTTGGCCAAGCAGACGTGTTCAGTTCTCTGTGTGTCAGTGGTGGTGATACGTTGACTAAGTCTGAAGCTGCAGGGCTCTGTAGGTGCAGTGTGTCCTTCAGTCATTTTCTGAGAGTGAATGAATTAGGGGCTCCTGGGTCGAGTCTCTCTCTCTCTCTCTCTCTCTCTCTCTCTCTCTCTCTCTCTCTCTGTGTTCATTTCAGTTCAGTAAGCTTTATTGGCATGAGCATATACCACTATAGTATTCTAGTATTGCCAAAGCGGTATTACAACATGAACATTACACAACATTACAACCTTTGCAATTATGGAAATTAAGAATTCTGTTACGATAAAGAACTTGAAGAACTGTAATTGTTCTGAAATAATAATAATTGGAAGAAGTAAAAGGGAAGAAGTGAAAAGAAAGGAAAAAAAAACTAATAAGGATGGAAAATAATAAATACTTATTAAAAATAAATAGTTAGGTAACTTTTATAAACTGTGTGTGTGTGTGTGTGTGTGTGTGTGTGTGTGTGTGTGTGTGTGTGTGTGTGTGTGTGTGTGTGTTTGGGTGGGTTAATCACTGTCCCTCATCTTATGGGAGGCAGATATGCATCACCCAGCTAAAGCGCTGCTTTCCTTCTTTTCGCCCAGTAGGATGGGCAGTTTGTCAGTGTTAGACAGACACTTAAAGTTGGGGTGGATCGTCTCAGATTTTGTAAAGTAAATTTGCCATATTTGGATGAATTTTTCACATTCAGTGAGGAAGTGCAGCTCTGTCTCTACAGTGTCATATTTACATTGCTGACAGAGTCTCTGTTCTCTGGGCAGCCATGACATTTATATCGGCTGGTTTGGACGGCCAGGCTGTGTTCTCTGAGTCTGGACTTTGTCAACGTGGTTCTGTGTTTAATGTCAGTCACTGTGTACAGGTCGTCTGCTACAGTGTACTGACGTTTTAGGGCCAGATAACGTTGCATTTTGCTTTGTGCTTGTGTTTGTGTTCCAGTGGGTGATGTAGTTTAGTTTGTGAAGTGTAATAATTTGGTTTGGTCTGTTTGTACTTCGGACTGGTCCTGATGTGTTAGTGTCAGTGTGTGTTAATGAACAGCACCAGCTGTGAGAGGAGACTCTTCTCTGCTCTTATTTTTCTTTTTCTTTCTATCTCTCCCTCTCCCCCTCCCTCCTTCTCTCTCCATTTATCCCTTTCTCTCTCTCTCTCTCTCTTTTTGGGAGTGAATGAATTAGGGGCTCCTGGGTCGAGTCTCTTCCTCTCTCTCTCTCTCTCTCTCTCTCTCTCTCTCTCTCTCTCTCTCTCCCTCTCTCTCTCCCTCTTTCTCTCTCTCTCTCTCTCTCTCTCTCTCTCTCTCCCTCTCTCTCTCCCTCTTTCTCTTTCTCCCCCTCTCTCTAGAGCAAATGAGAACAGTAGTAACTAAATAAGGAAACTAAACAAGTCGTGTGTAATATGGGTATATAACTGACTAGAATCTAAACAGGACAGAAGACAAGAGTCATTAACTACAGGCATGAAATACAAATACAAACAGAAGCTGTAACTAGAAACAGACAGAAGTAGAACTGCAGATCCTGCTGCTGGATAGATTTTTTGTTTTATGTAGTACAGTAGTTATTGATACAGACCAGTCGCTATATGCAGTCAACAACATTTCATACATTAAATATACAAGAGGTTGGTTAACCTGTTACTTGGAGTTTGACCTCTACAAGATGATGACTGCTGATGCGACACCTGTACTGTCCCCCGTCCTCTTTAGTCAGACCAGATATGAATAGAGAGAAATTTCCTGGAGCAGCAACCAGCTTAATTCTATCAGTGTAACGGTTTGTCTGGTCAGTTGGGTAGATGACATTAGATTCTTCTATAAAACTCCATCTGATGGTTTTTGGCTCGGCCAGCAGTTCAGTGCAGTAACAGGGCAGCAGGACAGACCCTCCCACGTATCCACTCAGCACTGTGGGAGGATTCACAACATCCTTGCAGACTAGAGAGAGCAGAAACACTGACATGTTACACTACTGTTATGAAGTAACCTGTACAACCAGTGACATTATTCTGTGAACCATCATATGAAGACAAAACAAATCCATTTGTGAAATGTTTAACATCCTTTTGTTACAGAATTTATGCAAGTTTATGCTCTCTGTCACATGCATTAAAATATAAATGGATTAGAAGAATCTTGTAGAGTCAGTGGTTCTAGCCCATCTGGTGTAATACACAGTTAGTGTTAACCATCCTCCAACTCCAGTCATGGTCAGTGTCTGACCACTGAACCACTGCTGGCTGGATATCTTTCACTGTCAGAACACTCTCAACCTACCCATAGCACTGAATCCAGTAACACTGCTGTACCTGAACCACTCATACCATTACAACACCCACTACCAAGCCTCCAGCACTGTAGTGGGATTGATGTGTGGAGAATGGTTCAGTATCCACATATAATGGGACATCTGTGGTCAGAAACTGACCAGTGATGTCCTGGGTGCAGGGTGACACACAAACTGTGTAAGACACCAGGTGGACACAGTCTGTAATTATACCTACACATTCACTTATTAGAGGTACTGAAAGTGTTCAGTGAGGGCAGGTGAAATGTATGTTAGTTGTGTTTAACTCTTCTAGACTGGTGACAGAGGGTGTCTGGTGACTAATATCTGAGGATAATGTGGTCCACATGTTAGATAGATAAATATGTAATGGTGTTTCTCTATTTTTAAATGTCCTGTTTTTGAATTTTAGTAAAATGTGATGTATGTGTGTCTAATAAAGTGTGTGGTGAATGTATTTATATTACATTTATATGTATGTTTGAAAAGCGAAGTTCATGATGGAGATCCACCAGGCGAAATCTACTTAGGAGATTTTAATTTGTCTGTGTTTCTGAATAATATTTTACCTGAAACATAAAGTTTGATGTCTTTGTGTTTATTCCCTTTAGATTGACACCTGTAGTCTCCCTCATCAGTGTGCGCTTGAGTTCCAGGCATTTGTTAGTGTCTCTCTCTCTCTCTCTATCTATCTCTATCTCTCTCTCTCTTTCCCTCATTCCCGGCCTAGCCACCCACTTCACCTCCTGTAACATCTCTGTTGTACTGGAATTGACAATCTTTCATTGTTATTCTACCAATCCCAGTGTCTGCCTTTGTCTGTTCCCATTCATATCTTTGTAACTGTCCCAATCCCAGCTGTGGTTTGGGTTCCTGTTATCCCGTATCCTGTGCTCCTACTCTCAGCCGGGCTCCCGTCCATCCCGCTGCCCAAGCTGGAACCCACTCGTCCCTTGTCCAGCCTGCTGTCAGGTCTCTGGTTGTGGTACAAAGTCCTGTTTCCACCCCTCACCCGATGGACTTTCCCCTTTTTTTTCCTCCTTTCCCACCTGTCCTTGTCCAGATTCCCCAGACCCTGCTGTGTGATGCCGGGCTCGGGCTCCCTTGTCAACTGTTATGCACGTCAGGGGCCCCGTGTTAAGGAGGGTGTGGGTGCTACTGTAACACCCCTCACCACCATCACACAGGAGCCCCGTGTTAAGGGGGGTGTGGGTGCTACTGTAACACCCCTCACCACCATCACACAGGAGCCCCGTGTTAAGGAGGGTGTGGGTGCTACTGTAACACCCCTCACCACCATCACACAGGAGCCCCGTGTTAAGGGGGGTGTGGGTGCTACTGTAACACCCCTCACCACCATCACACAGGAGCCCCGTGTTAAGGGGGGTGTGGGTGCTACTGTAACACCTCTCACCACCATCACACAGGAGCCCCGTGTTAAGGGGGGTGTGGGTGCTACTGTAACACCCCTCACCACCATCACACAGGAGCCCCGTGTTAAGGAGGGTGTGGGTGCTACTGTAACACCTCTCACCACCATCACACAGGAGCCCCGTGTTAAGGGGGGTGTGGGTGCTACTGTAACACCCCTCACCACCATCACAGAGGAGCCCCGTGTTAAGGAGGGTGTGGGTGCTACTGTAACACCCCTCACCACCATCACACAGGAGCCCCGTGTTAAGGGGGGTGTGGGTGCTACTGTAACACCTCTCACCACCATCCTCCTCCCCATGTGCTCCTTTGTTTGTTTTTGTTCCTCCACATGCTTTGTGTTGTTCATGCCCTCACACAGGGGTCCTGTGTTTCCCCTTTCACTTACCCCCGTCACCTGGGTCTAGTCTCACCCTCATTATTTACCCTATAAAGCCCAATCCAGTACAACCCCTAATGTGTTATTTTGCCTTAATCGCTTGTATGACATTGTGTATGCAACATTAGCACAGTACGTTCATGTGCGCTTTCATTTTCATTAAAAACAAAAACGCATCAAACCAGGCTAAGTCACGCTTGCATCCTGCCCCACACTCGTTAAACCAATGTGTGTTACCTCCATTGGTAGTTGATGGACTGAATGTCTTATAACCTTTTGGAGACGTCATTGTAGTAGTAGGTTTAGTTGAAGCTGTTGGACTTGATGTGTCAGTGTCCACTGGAGGAGGATTTACAGGTTTATATGGAGCCTCTGCAAGAATAGAAAAGTGTGATCAATTATAAGTAATGAGGGTTCAGGGCTGTTATGTATTTAACATGTTTAGATTTTGTACTACAGAACTGATGTATGTACAGTTTGGCCAAGCAGACGTGTTCAGTTCTCTGTGTGTCAGTGGTGGTGATACGTTGACTAAGTCTGAAGCTGCAGGGCTCTGTAGGTGCAGTGTGTCCTTCAGTCATTTTCTGAGAGTGAATGAATTAGGGGCTCCTGGGTCGAGTCTCTCTCTCTCTCTCTCTCTCTCTCTCTCTCTCTCTCTCTCTCTCTCTCTCTCTCTCTCTCTCTCTGTGTTCATTTCAGTTCAGTAAGCTTTATTGGCATGACCATATACCACTATAGTATTCTAGTATTGCCAAAGCGGTATTACAACATGAACATTACACAACATTACAACCTTTGCAATTATGGAAATTAAGAATTCTGTTACGATAAAGAACTTGAAGAACTGTAATTGTTCTGAAATAATAATAATTGGAAGAAGTAAAAGGGAAGAAGTGAAAAGAAAGGAAAAAAAAAACTAATAAGGATGGAAAATAATAAATACTTATTAAAAATAAATAGTTAGGTAACTTTTATAAACTGTGTGTGTGTGTGTGTGTGTGTGTGTGTGTGTGTGTGTGTGTGTGTGTGTGTTTGGGTGGGTTAGTCACTGACCCTCATCTTATGGCAGGCAGATATGCATCACCCAGCTAAAGCGCTGCTTTCCTTCTTTTCGCCCAGTAGGATGGGCAGTTTGTCAGTGTTAGACAGACACTTAAAGTTGGGGTGGATCGTCTCAGATTTTGTAAAGTAAATTTGCCATATTTGGATGAATTTTTCACATTCAGTGAGGAAGTGCAGCTCTGTCTCTACAGTGTCATATTTACATTGCTGACAGAGTCTCTGTTCTCTGGGCAGCCATGACATTTATATCGGCTGGTTTGGACGGCCAGGCTGTGTTCTCTGAGTCTGGACTTTGTCAACGTGGTTCTGTGTTTAATGTCAGTCACTGTGTACAGGTCGTCTGCTACAGTGTACTGACGTTTTAGGGCCAGATAACGTTGCATTTTGCTTTGTGCTTGTGTTTGTGTTCCAGTGGGTGATGTAGTTTAGTTTGTGAAGTGTAATAATTTGGTTTGGTCTGTTTGTACTTCGGACTGGTCCTGATGTGTTAGTGTTAGTGTGTGTTAATGAACAGCACCAGCTGTGAGAGGAGACTCTTCTCTGCTCTTATTTTTCTTTTTCTTTCTATCTCTCCCTCTCCCCCTCCCTCCTTCTCTCTCCATTTATCCCTTTCTCTCTCTCTCTCTCTCTCTTTTTGGGAGTGAATGAATTAGGGGCTCCTGGGTCGAGTCTCTTCCTCTCTCTCTCTCTCTCTCTCTCTCTCTCTCTCTCTCCCTCTCTCTCTCCCTCTTTCTCTTTCTCCCCCTCTCTCTAGAGCAAATGAGAACAGTAGTAACTAAATAAGGAAACTAAACAAGTCGTGTGTAATATGGGTATATAACTGACTAGAATCTAAACAGGACAGAAGACAAGAGTCATTAACTACAGGCATGAAATACAAATACAAACAGAAGCTGTAACTAGAAACAGACAGAAGTAGAACTGCAGATCCTGCTGCTGGATAGATTTTTTGTTTTATGTAGTACAGTAGTTATTGATACAGACCAGTCGCTATATGCAGTCAACAACATTTCATACATTAAATATACAAGAGGTTGGTTAACCTGTTACTTGGAGTTTGACCTCTACAAGATGATGACTGCTGATGCGACACCTGTACTGTCCCCCGTCCTCTTTAGTCAGACCAGATATGAATAGAGAGAAATTTCCTGGAGCAGCAACCAGCTTAATTCTATCAGTGTAACGGTTTGTCTGGTCAGTTGGGTAGATGACATTAGATTCTTCTATAAAACTCCATCTGACGGTTTTTGGCTTGGCCAGCAGTTCAGTGCAGTAACAGGGCAGCAGGACAGACCCTCCCACGTATCCACTCAGCACTATGGGAGGATTCACAACATCCTTGCAGACTAGAGAGAGCAGAAACACTGACATGTTACACTACTGTTATGAAGTAACCTGTACAACCAGTGACATTATTCTGTGAACCATCATATGAAGACAAAACAAATCCATTTGTGAAATGTTTAACATCCTTTTGTTACAGAATTTATGCAAGTTTATGCTCTCTGTCACATGCATTAAAATATAAATGGATTAGAAGAATCTTGTAGAGTCAGTGGTTCTAGCCCATCTGGTCTATTACACAGTTAGTGTTAACCATCCTCCAACTCCAGTCATGGTCATTGTCTGACCACTGAACCACTGCTGGCTGGATATCTTTCACTGTCAGAACACTCTCAACCTACCAGTAGCACTGAATCCAGTAACACTGCTGTACCTGAACCACTCATACCAGCACAACACCCACTACCAAGCCTCCAGCACTGTAGTGGGATTGATGTGTGGAGAATGGTTCAGTATCCACATATACTGGGACATCTGTGGTCAGAAACTGACCAGTGATGTCCTGGGTGCAGGGTGACACACAAACTGTGTAAGACACCAGGTGGACACAGTCTGTAATTATACCTACACATTCACTTATTAGAGGTACTGAAAGTGTTCAGTGAGGGCAGGTGAAATGTATGTTAGTTGTGTTTAACTCTTCTAGACTGGTGACAGAGGATGTCTGGTGACTAATATCTGAGGATAATGTGGTCCACATGTTAGATAGATAAATATGTAATGGTGTTTCTCTATTTTTAAATGTCCTGTTTTTGAATTTTAGTAAAATGTGATGTATGTGTGTCTAATAAAGTGTGTGGTGAATGTATTTATATTACATTTATATGTATGTTTGAAAAGCGAAGTTCATGATGGAGATCCACCAGGCGAAATCTACTTAGGAGATTTTAATTTGTCTGTGTTTCTGAATAATATTTTACCTGAAACATAAAGTTTGATGTCTTTGTGTTTATTCCCTTTAGATTGACACCTGTAGTCTCCCTCATCCTCCTCAGTCAGGTGTGATATGAGTAGAGAGAGATTTCCTGGAGCGTGAGCAGTACCCAGCTGAAGTCTGTTTCTGTACTGTTCACTCTCACTGGAGAGGTCTGTATAACTGGAGTTTTGGTGTTTCTGCCAGGTGAAACTCTCAGGTCTGATTTGTGGGTCTGTGCAGGAACAGGGCAGTAGTACTGAGTCTCCTGCGTATGCAGTGATGTCTGTGATCTTCTGATGTTCCAGTGTACAGCCTGCAGAAACACACCAGTAGAAGACCTTCACCATCAATCCCCTCATGTGCATGTCCCAACATTTGAGTTTCATCTCTTTACTCTTTTCATCTCTTTTCTCTTTAACATGGCTTAACTATCTCAAGCACACAGAGATTTGTGATTGTTCAGAGTAACATTTACTATACAACCATGTACTGACTACTTACTTTACTCTGATTATTATGCTCTAGTCTGAGCACTGAATCCGATATGCATGGGTTATATGTAATTAGATATAACTGCACCACAATGACACATTGTGTTCAAGGTTTGGTTTACAACTGAAAGCAGCCCAATAACCAAATCTTAAATTCTACCTTACATGTTCAGGTAATATACAACACACACACGCGCACACACACACACACACACACACACACACACACACATACATACACACGCACAATTTTATTCTCACCACCTACTTTATTAGAAACAGTAACATCACCCATTGGCACTAGTGTCCACATGTGCCTTTAAAGTGCCTTTTATACGTGGTCAGAGATGTCGTCTCTAACTGAACTCCTATAGATGTTTTCAATGTTTCTTATAAAGTAGCTACTGAGTAGATATTTGATGATCTACAGAAGTAGAGAGAAGGTAACACTCACCATCAGCAGCATGGAGCACAAGGAGCAGATAAACACACACCTGCATTCTTACTGAGTTACACACACACTACACACAGCTACAGCAGGACTGCTGATACACACCATACACACACTCTTCAGAACTACACTCTACTGAATAATATGACAACTACAGTTATAGTGGAGAGGAAGTGCATTCAGATGAAGTTCTGACCAACGTCTATCCCCAACACAGACACACATAAGTAAGAATGACAACATTCTCACTCACATATATAGTGATCCTGTAGGGTTTAATACATTGTCATTTGGTATGTCCTCTTTCTTCTTTATCAGTCAGTGATCTAGCAGATAGTTTCACATCATCAGTGAGAACGTCATCATTGTAACTTGAACGTTTCAGTCCGTTGTCATAGAGACAAAATGTGATTGCCAGTGGGAGTGACCTAAAATGACCTCCCTCAGTGCTGTTTGGTCAGTTCATTTCTCTATAACACCCAAACTACTTCAACGGGTCAAAGGGATCTTTTCTATTACTAATGAAAATAGCAGGTGAAGCTAAACCTGCCATATTATGAGCAGAGTTCACTAAAGCCCTGCTGGTGGAGACTGAAGAGCTAGACTGCAGTGGAGAGGGGCCTAAAACAGGCTGCATGAGGCTTTAGAACAAGAAGACTTTAACAGATGATTAAAGGAGTATTTTACTTTCAGAGCATTTTTATTACCCACAATGCAGTCTATGAGAACTTAGTGAGGATTTGTTCCATTCATGTTCAAATTGAGTACTGGATCTTTCCATATTTGGTGGGCAATTTGTCTGCATGATTGATGTCTTGTGCTTAGTAGCCAAAACTGGAGCCGGCATTGTAAGAATATCATTCCACCTCTAGGAATGTGAACTCTACTCACACCACAGATGTACTGTTGCTTTCAGCATCTACATATTACCAAAGGCCTGTTCCTGTTAGTTTTACTCTTAAAATGTGAAAAGAAACATCTTGCATGAGTTCACTCTTAATCTAATCTAATTAGTCAATGGCAGGTAAATTGTGTCTAATAGTCTATCTGTCTGCCTCCTGATTACTCACTACCGGAAGCAAATTTCCACATTTTTTGCATTCTTGTCTGTTCAAGTGAATGAACTTTTTTGCCAGGCAGATTTTACTCATGTGCGGTGTGACTGACACTTTACACTGAAAATTCAGTGTCTGATGCTGCCTTTAAATTTAACCTAAATAGGGGATGAACAGTGACCACACATTTATTCAGTGGTCTTGGATCTGGAAGCATATTGGTCAGCACTTCCATAGACATTACAGAAAATTCTAATTTAAAAGCAAACTTACAAGACTTTGTACATAAATGCTTCATGAACTACAAATTCCATAACGCACTCATAAAGGTAGCTGAGAAATGTACACACTGAGAGAGACTGAGCTACAACTTCATTTATCATGACATGATTTTCTTGGTTGAAATGACATAGTATAACATATTCATATATGTAGGCCAAACTCTCATCTATGAAGTCTTGTTCTTGTTTGCCCCAACTGCTGTGGTCATCTGTGGTCTCTTGCATACATATTGTTATTTATCAGTTGTTATTCAGGACTGCAAATCACTCTTCTATGAGCTGTGGGTTCCTCTTGGATGTGGTATGACAGGGATGCTGCTCGTATGTGGTCACTCTTTGATTGGTCAGTGGTGGACAAACTCTGCTGTTGAACAATCAAGATCAGACTAAAGAAATTCTGAACCGTGTGGCGTTAATGCTGGAGCAGAGCTGAGAGTGGAGCTGGAGCAGAGTTGATGGGCTGAAGAGGTACATTTGGAGAAATCTCTCCCTTAGGCTTGTTCTTGTTCTCTCTCTCCCTCCCTCCCATTCCTGCCCTGGCCACCCACTTCATCTTCTGTCATATCCATGTTCTCTCTCTCTCTCTCTCTCTCTCTCTCAATGATCTGCACACTGTGCAGTTTTCAGAACGATAATGTGAAGCGGAGGCAGGACTTGACGCACATGTGTAAACGAAATTCTTTATTTCCAAAACAGGTAGACATAACGTCAAACGTTACTAAATGATGCAAACTAAACGGAACACCACAAAATGGCAGAAGAACGATCTAAGAACTGTGCAGAAACCAAAGAGTGATATAACGTTTGATACTAAGGCATCGAAACTCAGATCACACAGCGTCGCGGAGCTTGTATCAGTTTGTCGCGTCTACAGACCGGAGCATTCCCCGTTTCCCAGGCAACCTAGTAACTTCCGGGTTTTCGTCATTCTCTATGGGTCCCTGTCTCCTCCCCTTTGTCTCCAGCTGTTTCTAATTTATCACTGATTATAGTCTTATAAAACCCCGTCCCTACGTGTCTTGTTCGTCTGCTATTGTTTCTCATCGCGCCTTTGTTAATATGGTTCTCTCGGTTGTTGGTTAGTTCGCGACGGCGTTAGTTGCGCTTTGTCATGGTAAGAGTGTTTGTCTTTCATTTAGTTTGTGATAAGAACCTGTGTTGCTCCTTACTCCTGTTTTGTTTGTTTAGATCTCATTTGTAGTCTCTGTGTTTGCCGTCTACGCAAGGATGAGGGTGAGACTGTTTCCTAAGTTTGGTACTGTTCTATAAGCTATAAAACAAATTGGAAATGTGGAAAATATAGAGGCCAAAAGGGAGAACAAATGTTTCATACCGTCAACCCGTTCTCTCCCTGTGTAGCTTGCAACATTTTACTATGCTGCGTTTTCATATAAAAAGGAAAAATGATTTTAAACAAGTTAATTCAGAAATTGTATGTCTAAACATCATTACTGATCATCAAAAAACCTATAAAAAAATTAAATATGATGGCGGTGCAGTGTTATTTATAGTGCTGCGCAGTTTTGAATCTATGGCTGCTATAACTTCTGAAAACCACAAGGTGTCGCTGTTTTGTCAAAAGCTTTCGATGCTTCGAATCCTTTAGCAGTACAATAAGGAAGAACCTCAAACGCTTCACAGGACTTCGTCTGCACATCATTGCCGATAAAAACACAGCTACAGCAGTAACGCTGCTACACATCTTATACACTCTACAAAACTACAGTGTACTGAACGCTCTGAAAACTGCAGATCAGACTACAGTCTGTCTGTGGGAATCACCACACAACTATGACCTGGAACTCTACAGCTCTCTCTGTAGAACTCCAATGAAATTCACCACCCACTAATGTCCATAGTAGAGGGGAAGTGTGTTCAAGTGCAAAACAAATTAATCCTCCTCTTCCTTTTTACATACAGACTAAATCTAACAGTGTCTTTCTAGTGTCATCACTTCCTCCTTTGCTGCCCAGTGTTCAGTCCCCATCCTCAGTAAAGTGATCCTGTAGTAAGAAGTAGTGCTACACAGTGATCCCCCTCAGCACTGTTTGGACACATCATTTCACACCTGCACTTAGTGATCAGAAGGCCAAACTGAATGTATAGCTTAGCAAATATTAGAGATATCAGACAAGAAGATCTCTAGACTACATGCTGCTCAAAATAAACATTGCTCATTTAATCAGGTAAACCTGAGGATTGTCTGATAACTTTCATATTATTCATAAAGTACAGGTGGAATGCAGCCATCTATGATCATGTAATTTGTCATACGATGAAGTAAAAACTACTTAAGAGAAGCTGAGAGATCTACCATTGAGACAGAATCACTAAAGCAGTCAGCAGGGGCTTGTGCTCCATGTCCAGGGTGGCTCTATGGCTCCTTTGTGACTGTTTGGACCATCACTAAACACATTTGCTAATTACAAGAGTTTCTGATAATGGCAACCATCTAAAGATCACTTTAGAGGTAGACTGTTTGATGATGAATATCTGTAGCATAACTAATTTAGGCTGTGGGCTAGTGTGCACTACAATGTAACAACAACAAAATAAAATAAAAACTGAAAAAAAGGGCCAAAAACAGCAAACATACTAAAAAATTTAAAAAAATGTATAAATGTAAAAATTGAGAACAGGAATAGAGAGTGGGCTTCCTTGCCTAGTGCCTCTGTGACATTTGATGTTATTGCATTAGTACTGACCTTTGGTGTGGTATAAAGGATTTTACACAATGTGAGGAGAAAAACTTCCAGTTTCCTTTATCGAAAGCCTTCTCTGCATCCAGTGTGACTATAGCAGTTTGTAATATGTAGAGTGAAGTGTAATGCATTTGGTAAAGTAGTCTACGCATGTTAATGGTTGAGTGTCACCTTTGATGAAACCAGTTTGATCAGGGTGTATCAGTGATGGAATATGTTCTAATCTAATGACTAATGCTTTGCTAATTTTTTTTGTCATTTTTTGTTTCAATGTTTCCCTAGAGATGGGGTTTGTACTTAGAGATGCAGATTTCATAAAAAGGATTGAATAAGGACGGACTTTAGTAAAACGTGTTCAGAGTTGTAGACCAATACCACAGACCAAACATCTTTCAGCTCCAGGACAGTCTGACTGCTGTCCAAGGTACTGAAACTGCACCCTTCAGCCAAGTTCAGAACCTGTGCTGTACACAGCTGCCCTGCATATGGCTGCCCAGTGAGACCCAGACAGGAGCCCCTGGTGCTTCCTCAGCTGTAGCTGTAGCCACTCACCTTCCCATCTCACCAAATACTAAACGCCTTTAGAGGGGGCGCATATCCTACATTTATCCTTTCTTTTATAGTTTTCTTTGGTGTCCTCTTACAATGTTTGTGTGGCTTGATCTTCCAGCAAAAGTCAGATAATAATTCAGCTTTACACAACTATTTTCTAACATCATCTTATCCCTAAGAATTAAACAGCCCATTTCTGTTGCTGTACCTTTAGAATGCAAGATAAATTAGCTCTGTTCTGATTGGCTACCCTGTGCTTCATTTAAAAAGCACTAAGATCTGAAATATGTCTGAGAACTGCAATGTAGGTGGTAGAGGTTAAACTGCTGTAGGCCGAAGAGGTGGAGATATGTAAATGAGCTGGTTATCATGACATCAGAGAAGCAGTGATTTCAAAATGGGATATTTTATAGATTAGATTCCAAATATGGACCATAAGGAATGGGATCTGGACCACTTGTCTTACCAAATGTATTTATTCAAAACTAATCCAACTCTTTATCCTTTAGGTAGTGAGCTCCGCCCCTCCTGAGGTCTCCATGGTAGTATAGCGTAGTACTGTCTTGGATTTGATGGGTATGTCAGAATTCATGAGATCAGAACTCACTGTAGTCTCTCCCCCAAA
Organism: Electrophorus electricus; assembly: GCF_041902795.1. Taxonomy (NCBI): domain Eukaryota; kingdom Metazoa; phylum Chordata; class Actinopteri; order Gymnotiformes; family Gymnotidae; genus Electrophorus; species Electrophorus electricus. The sequence goes on from NC_137498.1 coordinate 9,632,437, forward strand.
CCCACACCCACTCCGTATTTGGGAAAACGCACAGAAGCACCAAACACATACATCATACACCACATGTAAAGGACTGTACCACCATCAACCACAATGAGGTGTGACCTCTGACACAGGCAGCTGGATACAGAAGTGGGTAGTGGACAAGAGCTGCATCGTACACAGAATGAACAAGTGAGGAATAAATAACACATGGATGTGTGTCTTCATGGGCGTTCATGTTGTTCACATGCTTAGAGAGGAACAAAACAGCAGAATTGTAAGCCCACTAACCCAAAAAGGAAGCATGTACATGCGTGTGTGAGAGTGTATCTGGGTGGGGGTTCTTGTATTTACAAGTATTATTTTGAATGGACATTTACTGTGTGTGTAAAATGATGTCTTTTTCCCAAGTCCTTCATATGTGGGTCACTGCAGCAGCAGTGCATGTTTGTGTGTGTGTGTGCATGCACATGCGTGTGTGCGCGTGCGCATGTTTGTGTTAGGTGTGTTAGTTATGTATTGCTAAATTGTTAAACAGCGCACCAAGTGTAGCAGTACATATGCGAGGAGGAAGACATACATGCTGGGAAACTACACTGTCTTTATGGTATTATAGTTTTTTGCAAGACACAAACCAATAACTCATGTAGCCTGTCTACTGACCTGCTATACAAAAACAAGTACCTTCTCTGATTTACATTCATTTTGTAATTCTAAAACACGTTTTTCCAATATGCTAAACACAATTCTCTATATTAAACACCTACTTTAAAACAGAAATACCTGTTTCTTATAGAAAAGCCTCAAATGCAAATGATAAATGGATGTATCAATTAACCAAACCCAGGACTCATAAGTGAAGACACTTATGATTGATTTGTACCATTAGACATCAGAGCCTGAGCAATATAAAGAGGCCACAGGTTAGCTATATTGGTTGGATATCAATGGAGGCCAGTATTTGACAGAGAGGATGAGGAAGCGGATGAAGACAAGGAACCATCACGGATGAGATCTGGGACACTTTGGTTGATCATATGGTTAAGCATGTGTTGTGTTTCAGGAAAGCTCAGCAGGGGTCCAGCCTAATCTGAGTCACTCAACTATAGTCAGGGTCCCTGAGCAGCGTGGGAGTGATATCACAATGTGTGCAGCCATTAGCCAGAGTGATGGCATTCATTATCATGTCACTCTTGGTCCCTACAACACTGCCCACATGATCACCTTCCTCCACACACTACACAACAGACTCTTTCCCCATCACTAGGGGACTGCACCAGAGCAGTCCAGGTTTGTTGTCATCTGCAACAAGGTAAGTTTCCACCAGGCTGCTCTGCTCCACACTGAACACTCCTGATTTGTTGTGCATCACGCTCCACCACACCCTCCATTCCTAAATTCTATTGAGGAGTTCCTTTTCAGCATGGAAGGTCCATGATCACCAACCACACATATGCCTTCTCCAGGTGACGGAGGAAGCTTGTGGTGACATTGATGATGGAGCATGTCAGGGGTGGATACGTCACTCCAGATGGCACTTCCCCTGACTGTCTGGCCAGACACATCACCTGTGATGTTGATAAGATCTTGTAGCCAAACCCATGCAGGAGACAAGATGCAACCTAATTTTTGTTTCATTGTTACAAGCCTATTTTGTTATCTTCTATGTATTACAGTATATACAGCATGTGTCTTGCAGTAATGATCATGCAAAAAATTGAACTTTCCCCTTGTAATTGTGTTTTACTTTATGGTGTATGTGTACTGAATATGCATACATAGTCTGTATATTTGTGAAAATACGTGTATGTATGAGTACTATGACAAGCTAGTTGCCATGTACAAAAAGCCATTAATGTTATATTAGTGTAGACGCTTGTCGCAAAAATATCATTTTGGAAAGAGTTGAAATCGTTTGGATGAAGTGTTTGCTTTTTCAGGAAGCATGTGACATTTTGTATGTCAAAATTCATGAGATCAAAACTCACTGTCTCCCCCAAATCCACCCCCACCCCCCACCTTGGGCAAACAAACAGAGGCACCAAACACACACATCATACACCACATGTAATGGACTGCACCATATATACAGTCAACCACAATGAGGTGTGACCTCTGTCACAGGCAGCTGGATACAGAAGTGGGTAGTGGACAAGAACTGCATCATATACAGAATGAACAAGTGAGGAAAAAATACCACTAACAGAAACAGTGTGTGTGTGTGTGTGTGTGTGTGTGTGTGTGTGTGTGTGTGTGTGTGTGTGTGTGTGTGTGTGTGTGTGTGTGTATGTCTGTGTGCGCACGCAGCAGCATGGGCTGTCCAAGCCTCCTGACCAATTGATGAACAAATGAGGAATAAATAACATAAACAAGTGAGCACATTTCACATACCACATTACAAAGAAAAAGAAAAAAACTAATACATTTATAAAAACAATGCATAGACTTATAGAGCAAAATAATTCTTGTAAGAGTGACAATACTCTGTACTCTGTTTCTTAATTTTGTCAGTCTTAGTAATGTCCCTACAATAAGGTAGGAACCTTATGCTGGTCTGAAGTAACTAATTAGCAATTAGCAAGTAATTAGCACCGGTTACTCTGTACCGGACCGAACCACAGCGCAGATTTCAGTGCCACTTAACGGGTCAGGTCGGCGAATAATCAAATTTACTTTATTCTCCCTTAACCCGGGTGGACAAAACATGTTTGGAGACGGTATTTTGCTCCTTTAGTTTAGAACAAAAGCTGCTAACATTACTAACAAACACAACGATAGCTAATAGGATTTGTAAATAAGTCAGATATCGAGCTACATGTCCTCAAACCTCATCCAGGTTGCTTCCCGGTGACGTGTTTCTTCACTTGTCTAGTTCACAGTGAGTTATACGACACACCGACTAGTCTGGGAGACATTTATTAACACTTGGATGCGGTTTGACCGGCTCGAGAGAAGTCTGTGGGCATGTATTTACGAAGGCTATATTTGAGCTGCTGTTGACTTACAGTGTTTGTTAGCAACGTTAACATTTAACAGCTTTTGTTCTAAACTAAAGAGGCAAAATTTGGACTTCAAACATATCTTGGTCGATAGACCGAATCTGGGATAAGTGGTGAGCTATTGCTCTCTGCTGATCCCAGATATAAATTCCTTTGTGCAAATGAATGTATGAGGATGACAACACCTGTAGAGAGAAGGTAACACTCACCATCAGCAGCGTGGAGCACAAGGAGCAGATAAACACACACCTGCATTCTTACTGACTTACACACACACTACACACAGCTACAGCAGGACTGCTGATACACACTGTACACACTCTTCAATACAGTCTACTGAATGACTTCACAAGAACACTTATAGTGGAGAGGAAGTGTATTCAAATGAAACTCTGACAAACTTCTATCCGCAACACACACACACACACTGCTGTGTGTGATGGCCAGAACCACATTTGAAGCACTTGGAGAAAGACATAATTTTACAAACATAGTAAATGTACAAAGTGATAAACCTGCAAAAGTGATACACCCCTGCCCACCCCAAAACACACACACACACACTCACAAATACATGCTCTCATACACGCACACACGCACACACACACACTGTCACTGATGTCACTGTGGAAACAGCTACCAGTTTACAGATGTGAGAGTTCCCAGCATACATCTCTTCCTCCTCACATATGTATTGCTAATCTGGGTACACTGGGTGCAATGTGTGAAATGTGCTTTACTTACTTACTTGCAACCCCACATTGACTATGATGCTGCATCTGTGAAACCATATAGGAGACACACATGCTCATTATAAAGCAAAGGGGGTGGAGTCTGATGTAGAGGAGAGAAACAAACAGTATTATCCTGTCACTCTACTCTCAAACTCCTATTTCTAAGTTTATAGTTTTAAAATGTAGTTTACAGACCTGCTTTTTGTTTGGTGATTTTTCAGTTTCCGCTTCACAATAATTTGTTGTGGACCATTGCTTATGTAGAAAGGTTCTTTAAGATTTTTTGTGAGTAATATGAAGTTCTGGATTTACTGAATGAGTCGAAAACAAACAACAAAAACCTGCATTACTCACAATAAGACCCTATTTGAATTTTGATAAACTCTATTAATCACCCTTTGAACATAGGCATGGTTTGGGTAGTACATGAGCAGTCCCTTTTCTCAGTGAAGTACTGACATCTCTCCTCACAGTACACAATATTTCCCAAATTATCAGTAACCATACCAGTCCTACTCATACTAAACCTATTTTGTACTAAATTACAGTCAAACTGGACCTGCCATTGGAGCCTAGTCCTAGTTTTAGTCTGTGTTTCATAATCCTTTATCCCAATTTTACACTAGTATAGACCCAGCAGTCAGAGTTGTGCTGTTTTGATTATTAAACTACACATTACAGAATAAATGTAGTATTTCGTATTATTTCTAGCTAGAAACCACTGATAAGCCTGTCATGGTATAAGGCAAGAAATACACTAGAACAAAATTGAGCTTGTGAGTGTGTGACCACAGCTTAGCTGCAGAGGTGCAGAAGCAGCACGGTTGTCACTTCTGGTCTAAAATGGGCTTTAGATTCTGCTCTGGTACCCACTGCCCACTGCTTGGAACTGTGAGAAATGAAACCACAGCAGACGTCAGACATCCTGAGCTCTCAGACCAGAACAGTCTCCTCCTTCTTCTGGGGCGTTCATAAGGTGTATGGAGAGCAAAATGTTTACTGATTTTAAAAACTGCACATATTCACATTAAGATGCCATACACTTATCAAATACATTTCTACCACGATTTAGTCCACAAACCATATTTTTCTCACACCACTAAAATTAAGAACACTGCTTGTATGTTATATTTGATGTATTCACTGAGCTGAGTTATTTCATGACACAAGTATTTACATGAAAGTAGGGTCATACACTGACCATGACTGCAGACTGCATTAGGATATTTATACAGCAGGAGACAAACAGAGAATATCTGGGAACAATTAGTGGGAGGGGTAAGAGACAAAACTCACATGAGACACATGTCAAGGGGCAGAGCAGGGGAGGAGCTACAAACTAAAACATACAAAAGCACATGGAGACAAAGACATACTAAAGCAATAACATGTAATTGTCTTCTACACTTTACTACAGTGTAGTCTATAGAAACGTATACCAGAAAATATATAATTATATTTTAACTATATTAAAAAGTACACAGACTTCATAAGATGGAATCATAAGATATGCAGAAATATTTAATAATTATTTGTTAAGTAAAATATTTTTCCAGTTCCCTGAAAAGTCAGCTCGCTTAAATAACATTTTTATATTAACAAATAAATGTACAATTTCATGCAATTCAGCATTAAAAGAGAATTTTACACTCACTTTCAGTGAAGAGAATACACAAACTCAGCAGCATTGTCACCATGCTGAGCCCACAGGGCCCCTGGTTCCGCTGTGAACCAGACATGCATGTTGTGGTTTCAGTGTGGGGGTGTCTGTGGAGGAAGAAAGACGAGGCTTGAGAAGCCACCTGAAGGCTGAAAAAGCCTCCTTGTTGACAACTTGCCGTTAAAGCAGCCATGTAACACAGTCAGTCTACTGGTGGACAAAAACTGAATACACTACTTATAGTGTAGCCATAACACTTTATAAACATAAAATACATAAATACAGCAAACATCATACAGCATAAATATATAAAATCAGCAATAGAGTGGGTTGTTTTTTTTGTAATGAATGGTGTTTTAAACTACGGATGTCCCCTCCAGCACAAATCCTTTTTTCTTGTAATAAAGTGTAAATATTTGTATTATTCTATTTATTATATATTTGAAAGACATTTGACAAGCCAGTTAAACAGAGCCTGGGTGATCAGTTATAATTAGACTCTGCCTTTGCTAAGAGCCGTTACACTTAATACTAAAAAGCGCTGGTTAAAACCACAAGGACTAAAACCACGACTAACAGCTCGCTCAGGCCACGTGTGTTTCTATTTAAAAACAGCTCAGCTAGCACAGATGTTCTAAATCCAGTCATTGTGGTCCACAGAAACATCATTATTTCCCATTTTCCTGTGCCTCATACACATTCACTTGGGCCCAATCACATTTCACCCCTCGACCCTACCACTTAGCCCTGGCCCTCCATATGTGGTGTTCATAAGTAAGGGTTGGGTGTCTGATAGAGGGCTAGGGTGCACTGTTAGTGCTAAATGGCCCTCCAAACTGAAGGTTTTCAGAGTCACACTCCAAATTGAGTGTGAAATGTCTCCCTTGTGAATAATTGATAAATGGATGCAGAAGCAAGGGGGAAGATTTCAACCACTACCCTTTGTAACTCAGTCCCAAGGGGCAAGATGACACTTGAAAACAAGGGGTAGGAGGAAAAATGAGAGGGGATTGGGCCTTGGCAAAAATCTAAGCACTAAATCTAAGAATAAAATGGTTTAAAACATATTGCATTTAATTTGCATGGTTTTACCTAATCCTAGAGATATATAATAAAGTTATCTGTTACAGGACAAGGGGGTTTTCAGATCCAGTACAGACATTAAATCATATAAGATCAAATACATTTGAAAAAAGAACCAAAATTCTTACTCTCTAATTCACCATCTTAAAAAAATGAGATCCCCTCTAAAATCCTCAATGTCAGACCTAGCTACCATACATCGTACATTCTTTAAATTGAGAACAGCATTTTGAAGTCTGATTTCTGACTCAGTTACTGTTCAAATGGTCAAACCAGAACTGTATACATATTTTTACAATTATGGCCCCTCCACTTACTGGCTTAGAAGTAGTGTTACTGTGATTCTTATTACTTTATCTGACACCAAACCAGAGGTGATAAATCTGATTTTGAACGCTGACAGACTCAGAGGGGCCTGGATGTTGCACCAATTGCTGTGATCAGATCATCATAGTGAATTAACATACAAGACAACACACCAGGAATGCACACCTCGGGACAAGAACAGGACCTCTAGAAAGTTGGACTAGACATTAATTGCTTATTTTTTAATTTGTTACATTTTTTTTTTTAATTGTTATTATTGTGGTGACCATTGTTGAGCAGAGGAGGATGGGCCCCCCTTTTGAGACTTGCTTCCTCTCAAAGTTTCTTCCTCTTATTTCTTCCTCTAGGGAGATTTGTCTAGAACTGTTCCCCTTGGCTTGCTCCCTGAGAGCTTGGACTTGATCATTTGTAAAGCTGTTTTGTGACAACATCTGTTGTAAAAAGCGTTATATAAATACTTTGATTTGAAAGAACTCATTTATAAATGAGTCACAGGTAAGTCAGAGAGTTTCGAGGTTAATGTATATTTGTCACATTGCCACATTTGTTTTAGAATTACATAGATTCCATAATTTAAGTAATATGTGTATGAAACAATGACAAATATCACCAACATGCCTAATGCTATAACTGCCCCTGATTTGTGTGTTAGAGACTGCTATGATTGGTCTGTCAAAACAAATGAAGACCGATTCAGGTCTCACTCAAAACCTTTATTACCATTCAGATGCCTGAGTTTGTGCACAGTAAACACAGCACCGCCCAGGGCCCAGGACATGGTAAACATTGTGCCACCAGGGCAGAGGGGACGTAAACACAGTGCCACGTAGGCCCAGGGCACAGTAAGTCCTCACGATGACATTGTATCTTCCTGGTGAGAGAGTGTAATGGACAACATACATTCTACATAGTGCAGCTTTCACTTTATTTGGAGAATTAAGTCCATGATTGTAGACATTTATTTAATAGTCTATAGACGGTCAACTTGGTTATTTTAGCTTTCATTTTAATTGGACAGTCCAGTGTGAAAGCCACAGTACATTTGTGGTGTGAGTAGAGTTCACATCTCTAGTGGTGGAGTGACATTCTTACAGAAGGAGGACCAGTTTTTTGGCCAACAAACACGTTACTCCTGCAAACAAATTCCATATCAAATCTGAAACTGAACCACACTACTCAAACTGAACATGTGCAATTAAAATACACCCTGACTTATGTTTCATGCACTGCATTATGTATAAAAAAATAAAAAAATAATGTTTTGAAATTAAATACTCCTTTAAACATCTGTTCAAACTTTTTTAAAGTCTCAGGTAGCCAGTTCTGTGGCTGCTGTAATTCCACCTGCTGTTGTAACAGACACAGTTGTACTGCGCCTTTAAGAGGGAGCTTCATGGTTATGTAGAGAGAGTGAGTCTGAGGGGAGAACCTTTCTGCTCGCCTTCTCAACACTCCTTTTTCTTTGGTAACGCTGTACGGTGCTTTTTACTGTTTTCTTTACGTGTAAATACAATGATGGTAGCCGTGTGACCTGGCTTGAAGTGATCCAGGAGAGAATAAAAGTCTTTCAGATTGCCCACAGCAGTGTGTGTGTCACTCCATGTTAACTCCACGCATCGCGGTTACCCCGTAGCACCTGTTCCTCACTCCAGGTAAGAAGCGTTACACTGTTTTCATTAATAAGCCTTTGAAGTACTTTGGGTGTCGTAGTGAAATGAACTGACCAAACAGCAGTGAGGGAGGTTATGTTGGGTCTCACCCCCTGAGCTTCTACATCGTGTCTCTATGACAAAGGACAGAGCCGCTTAACTAAGAATGAGACCGTCCTCACTGACAATGTGAGAATATCTGATAGATCACTGACTGATAAAAAAGAAAGAGGACGTACCACATGACAACTTACAAAACCTATTGCATCTCTATATTTGGTGTGTGTGTGTGTGTGGTGGTTAGTTTGTCAGAGTTTCATCTGAATACACTTCTTCTCCACTATAAGTGTTCTTGTAAAGTCATTCAGTAGACTGTATTGAAGAGTGTGTACGGTGTGTATCAGCAGTCCTGCTGTAGCTGTGTGTGTGTGTGTAACTCAGTAAGAATGCAGGTGTGTGTTTATCTGCTCCTTGTGCTCCACGCTGCTGATGGTGAGTGTTACCTTCTCTCTACAGGTGTTGTCATCCTCATACATTCATTTGCACAAAGGTATTTATATCTGGGAGCAGCAGAGAGCAGCAGCTCACCACTTACCCCAGATTCTGTCTATCGACCAAGATATGTTTGAAGTCCAAATTTTGCCTCTTTAGTTTAGAACAAAAGCTGTTAAATGTTAACGTTGCTAACAAACACTGTAAGTCAACAGCAGCTCAAATATAGCCTTCGTAAATACATGCCCACAAACTTCTCTCAAGCCGGTCAAACCGCATCCAAGTATTAATAAATGTCTCCTAGACTAGTCGGTGTGTCGTATAACTCACTGTGAACTAGACAAGTGAAGAAACACGTCACCGGGAAGCAACCTGGATGAGGTTTGAGGACATGTAGCTCGATATCTGACTTATTTACAAATCCTATTAGCTATCGTGTTTGTTAGTAATGTTAGCAGCTTTTGTTCTAAACTAAAGGAGCAAAATACCGTCTCCAAACATGTTTTGTCCACCCGGGTTAAGGGAGAATAAAGTAAATTTGCTTCTTCGCCGACCTGACCCGTTAAGTGCCACTGAAATCTGCGCTGTGGTTCGGTCCGGTAGAGAGGAACCGCTGCTAATTACTTGCTAATTAGTTACTTCAGACCAGCATAAGGTAGGAATTGTAGGGACATTACTAAGACTGATGGAATTGAGAAACAGGAAGAGTACATGAGTAATGTGACTCTTAGAAGGCTCATTTTGCTCTATAAATCTGTACATTTATAAAAAACGTTTTTTATTATGGTGTGGTATGTGAAATGTGCTCACTTGTTTATTTCTGTTTGTGTTATTTATTCCTCACTTGTTCATTCTGTGTACGATGCAGCTCTTGTCCACTACCCACTTCTGTATCCAGCTGCCTGTGGCAGAGGTCACACCTCATTGTGGTTGACTGTATATGTGGTACAGTCCTGTACATGTGTTGTATGATGTATGTGTTTGGTGCTTCTGTGTGTTTTCCCGAGTGTGGGTGGGTTTGGGGGAAAGAGTACAGAGGTTTCTGATCACATGAATTTTGACATGCCCATCGTATCTCTTATTGAGCTAGCAGTCAACCAAGACAGTACTACTCTATATTACCATGGAGACCAGAGGAGGGGCAGAGGTCACTACCTGCAGGTTAAAGAGCTGGACTGGTACTGAATAAATCCATTTCAGTCAAGAGGTCTCAGCTATCAGGACTTCCCAGAGGGTTTCATCCAGACAGCTGTCTCCCACATTTAGACAGTGTTTGTTTGTTTGTTTTAGCCTATTTATATGGTTTACCCCCATGTTGCTCAGCGACACTGACTATAGTACTTGCTGACACTTCCTACAGTGTAGTGACCCAGATTAGGCTGGACCCCTGCTCAGGTTTTCTGAAACACAACCCATGCTTAACCACATGGTCAACCAAAGTGGCCCAGATCTCATCCATGATGGTTGCTCTCCCTCACCCTCATCCTCGCTCTCCAATGCTGACCTCCATTGATATCCAACCAAGACATCGAGCCTGTGGCCTCTTTATAGTGCTCAGGCTCTGATTTCTAAGTGCCATTAGTCAAATTGGTCAATGAGTACTGGGTTTGGTTAATTGAGAAATGGATGCATCATTTGTATTTGAGGGTTTTCCATAAGAAACAGGTATTTCTGTTGAATGATGTGTCCAATATAGAGAATTGTGTTTAGCGTATTGAAAAAATGTGTTTTAGGAATACAAAAAGAGTGTAAATCAGAAGGTGCTTTTGGTTTAGTATAAAAGGTCAGGAGATGGGCTACATGAGTTAGTGGTTTTAATTATTGTGTCACATGTCCCCGTTTTTGTGTCTTGCAAAAAACTGTAATATCACAAAAACAGTACAGTTTCCCAGCAAGCACCTCTTCCTCCTACCAAACTTGGAGCACTTTTTAACAATTTAACAATACATAACTAAATAACTAACACTCTCTCTCACGCACACACACAGACACGTATACACACACACAAAAACATGCACAGCTGCTGCAGGATGGCCAGACCCACATCTGAAGGACTTGGAGAAAGACAATTTTACACACACAGTAAATGTACATTCAAAGGGATACCTTCGTGCCCTGCTCTCTCTCTCTCTCTCTCTCTCTCTCTCACTCTCACACACACACACACACACTCTATCTCTCTCTCTCTTTTCTTGTTGGGTGTTTGGGCTTCAAGTTCTCCTATGTTCTTCCTCTTATCTTAGAGGTTTAGAAAAATTTACAAATAAAAAATGAACAAATAAAAAATAAAACCATAAAGTACAGTACAGCATGCACCTCTTCCTCCTCACATATGTGTTGCTAAACTTGGTGCACTTGAGCAATACATAAATAACACACACACAGACATGCATATGCGCATGCTTCCTTTTTGGGTTCGTGAGCTTAAAAATCTGCTGTGCTGTTCCTCTGAGTGGTGCGTGATTGGCATGTTTACTTCTTTCACTCACCCATGAAGACTGTAAAACAGTCTCCAAATCCTCATCAGTGACAAAGATTCAGCTCTGAACCTCATGGTTTAATCAGTCAATCACTGACTCTGGCAGCATAAATTCACTCAAGTGACTCCAGTTTAAAGACTGTTTTCTTATTTAGTCCCAAGTCATTCTGATGTCACCATAGTCATAGCTACCAGTTTACAGATGTGAGAATTCCCAGCATGCACCGCTTCCCCCTCACATATGTATCGCTAATCTGGGTGCACTGGGTGCTACGTGTGAAATGTACTCACTTGTTTATTTCTGTTTTGTGTTATTTATTCCTCATTTGTTCATCAATTGGTCAGGAGGCTTGGACAGCCCATGCTGCTGCACGCACGCACACACACACACACTGTTTCTGTTAGTGGTATTTTTTCCTCACTTGTTCATTCTGTATATGATGCAGCTCTTGTCCACTACCCACTTCTGTATCCAGCTGCCTCTGACAGAGGTCACACCTCATTGTGGTTGGTTGTATATTTGGTGCAGTCCTTTACATGTGCTGTATGATGTATGTGTTTGGTGCTTGTGTGTGTTTTACTAAGTGGGGAGTGTGGGTGGGTTCCAGGGAGAGGCTACAGTGAGTTCTGATCTCATGAATTCTGACATACTCATCATATCCAAGACGATACTACTCTGTCTTACCATGGAGACCTGAGGAGGGGCAGAACTCACTACCTACAGGATAAAGAGTTGGACTAGTGTTGAATAAATACATTTGGCAAGACAAGTGAGGTATCCAGGTCCAGCTCTACGGTGGGTGTGAAGACCCATTGTGCAGAAAATGCATAAATTAAAAAAAGCAAATTCATTAGAATGGAAACACATGCGCTACTGTTCTGAAATGCAGTGCAACTTCAGAAATGCTGCAAACTCAGTCACAATACAATGGAAGTGTTTTCTGAAGTTGCCTCACATTTCCAAAATATAGCACACATGTCATTTTGAATAAAGTGTTTTCTGAATTTGTATAGCGTTCAGGAATTTGCATCAAGTTTGTAAACTGTAGCACACGTTTCCCTTCTGTGTTCTTGAAAAGAAACAGTAACTCAAACATAATGTGGAATACAAGTGTAGCAACAAGACTGAAGGGGAAGTAGGTGAGACGCTGATTCAGAGATGGAACTGCACCTTAACAACCACAGCACCACAAAAGATACCAAATACAAACAGTGCAGACTGACTCTGCTTATTGGTTTTGCCAAAGTCATATCTGGGCCCCTACCATGAAAAACTGAATGTCACTCACTTTATTGAAATAAAATTTTTTTAAGTAATATGTAAATATTGTTACATTTTCAAAACACATTGTTTACTCTCCAATTCCTTACAGTCTATATATAGAATATAATCTGTAAAAATAGCCTGTTTTGAAATCACTGTTTCTCTGATGTCATGAGAACCAGCTCATTTACTTATCTCTGCCTCTTTGGCCTACAGCAGTTTAACCCCCAACACCTACATTGCAGTTCTCAGACATATTTCAGCTCTTGGTGCTTTTTAAATGAAGCACAATACAGGGCAGCCAATCAGAACAGAGCTCATTTATCTTACATCTTAAAGGAACAGCTACAGAAAGAGAGGTTGGAAAATAGCTGTATAAAACTGAATTATGACTCTTTTTGGAAGATAACGCCACTAAAACATTGTAAGAGGACACCAAAGAAAATTATAAAATAAAGGAAAAATATAAGACACTGTTTCACTGTTATATTTAGTCTGTATGTGACAGAGAAAGATGGGGAGGAATAATTTATTTTGCACTTGAACAAACTTCCCCTGTACTGTGGAGATTAGTGGGTGGAGAATTTCTGTGGAGTTCTACTGAGAGAGTTGTAGAGTTCCAGGTCATAGTTGTGTGGTGATTCCCACAGGCAGACTGTAGTCTGGGCTGCAGTTTTCGGCGCGTTCAGTACACTGTAGTTTTGTAGAGTGTATAAAATGTGTAGCAGCATTACTGCTGGAGCTGTGTGTAGTGTGTTGTGGAATGCAGCTGTGTTTTTATCTGCAGATGTGTCTTTACTTCCTTTTTGGTAATGATGTGCAGACGAAGTCCTGTGAAGCGTTTGAGGTTCTTCCTTATTGTACTGCTAAAGGATTCGAAGCTTTGGAGCATTGAAAGCTGGTGACAAAACAGCGACACCTGGTGGTTTTCAGAAATTATAGCTGCTTTAGATTCAAAACTGCACAGCATTGTAAACAATACAACACTCCACCGCCTTCATGTCATTAAAAAAAATGGATGATCAGTGGTGACAAAACAGCGACACCTGGTGGTTCTCAGAAATTACTGCAGCCATTGATTCAAAACTGCGCAGCACTATGAACTATACAACACTCCATCATCAAAAAAATGATGATCAGTAATAATGTTTAGTAATTAAATTCTGCAATAATTTGTTTAAAATCATTGTTTCCCTTTTTATGTGAAAACATAGTACAAAACTATACTGGGAGACAACAGGGTGACGTTATGAAACATTTACTCTCCCTTTTGGCTTCTATAAGTTGCACATTTCCAATTCTTCAGTAAAAAGATAAAGCTTCCAAGTTATAGGACAGTGCCAAACTTATGAAACAGTCTCAACCTCATCCTGTGTATCTGTGATGTTTGAAGCTTCAAACAAGATTAGTCACATGTTATTAGTAACTTTAGTGGTAATGTTAGTGGTAATAGTAACTTTAGTGGGAAGGGAGAGGGAGAGAAGGAAGGAGGGAGGGAGTGGAGAGGGAGAATGAGTGAGTGAGTGAGAGGGAGGGAGGGAACGAGGGAGAGAGACAATCTATAATCAATATAATCAGACATTTACATCTTATATCTTGATGGTCATGCATACATCATACCAACATCTATTGGGAAATCTCTTAGTGATTTCCAGTACCATCATCGGTTGGCTGGTACCATCAGTACCATCAGGTGGCTGGACCTAATAATTACGAATGTCATATATAATAGTTAAGTATGTCATATATAATAATAATTAATTATGTCATATGTAATAATAGCCATTTTACATGTACATGTGCAGCCATGTTTAATAGTGAAGGCCTTTATCCTGTGTGTTTCTGCAGGCTGCATGTTGGTAGGGAATCTGAGGACAGACGACATCACTGCATACACAGGAGACTCAGTACTGCTGCCCTGCTCCTGTACTGAACCACACGCCAAACCTGAGAGTTTCACCTGGCAGAAATACAACACAAGAAGACAAACATGGGATGTGATCTCCACTGTGAGTGAACAGTACAGAAACAGAGTTCAGCTGGGTACTGTTCACTCTCCAGGAAATCTCTCTCTACTCATATCACACCTGACTGAAGAGGATAAGGGAGTCTACAGGTGTTATCTTACAAACCAGAAATATAAAGACATCAGACTCACCGTTAAAGGTAAAACACTGTTTTTGATCCAAATCCAACTGATTAATCCAAATGATAAATCCAGCTTTAAGGTTTTCTTAGGTATCCACACTAGCAAAGTCTTGGTTGTCTGAGTTACTTGTAGACTTTCTGCTGTTATATTTGTTGTTGTGCTGCCATCTGTGCACATTACCAGTAACGTTTAGTTCAGTAATGGTCAAATACTCCTTTAATTGTAACAAATATCTTGTGCAGTTCAGGTAAGAATTTCTCAGGTTTTTAACACACATGCTTCTTTGTTTTGGTTTTTCTGTTCCGACCCCTCGTTTGGTTTTCCTGTCACTGTTTTCATCTTTGTCTAGTTTGCATTCGTTAATCTTTGTATAAATATCCCTTGTTTTATCGTCTTGGCTGTGGGTCTTTGAATGTGCGCTCTCTCGTCCTCCCGTGAGTTTATTGTTGTTTGGTAACGTTATTAGCCTGCTCGTTATTCTAGTGTTTACTGTTTAACTTCCTTCTTGGTAATGATGTGCAGACGAAGTCCTGTGAAGCGTTTGAGGTTCTTCCTTATTGTACTGCTAAAGGACTCGAAGCTTTGGAGAATTGAAAGCTGGTGACAAAACCACCTGGTGGTTTTCAGAAATTATAGCAGCCATAGATTCAAAACGGCGCAGCACTATAAACAATACAACACTGCATCGCCTTCATATGTCATTAAAAAAAATGGATGATCAGTAATGATGTTTAGTAATTAAATTCTGAAATAATTTGTGTAAAATCATTGTTTCCCTTTTATGTAAAAACAACAGGTTGGCGTTATGAAACGTTTACTCTCACTTTTGACTTCTATAATTAGCACATTTCCAATTTTTTTTAGTAAAAGGATAAAGATTCCAAGTTATAGCACAGTGCCAAACTTATGAAACAGACTCACCCTCATCCTGTGCTGCAGTGACGTCTGAAGCTTTGACCATCATTAGTCACGTGTTGTTAGTAACTTTAGTGGTAATATTAATGGTATTATTCACTTTAGTGCTAATAGTAACTGATACAGGCTTCGGTACACAGTGTGATACGAGCTTTGATGCCTTAGTATTAAATGTTACATCACAATTTTATTGTTTCTGCACAGTTCCTGTATCGTTTTTCTCCCTTTTTGGTGTTCCATTTAATCAGTGTTTAGTTTGCATCATTTGGTTAATTTTGCCGTTGTGTCCACCTGTTTTGCAAATGAAGAACTTTCGTTTACACATGTGCGTAAAGTCCTGTCTGCCTCTGCGTTACATTATCGTTCTGAAAACTGCACAGTGTGCAGATCATTAATGTAGGTGGACCAGCTGGATCAAAATCACTAATGTGTTCTTATTTTAGCTTTTTGATTTGAAACATCTAAAATAAGAAGCAAGGCTTTGCTATGACAAGTTGCAAATGGGCATAAACAAACAGTCATAAAAGTTGATTTAGTCAATGTTGATGTCAGCTTGACATTACAAGTGACATATTTGGAGCTTCTGTTACTGTAATTATTTACCCCTGTCCCACTTACCTACAACCAAAGGCAGAGGTGCAGGCAAAGGTTTAATGAACATAAAACTACAAAATGTATCTGATTCCAAATTATGCCTGTAATTATAATTTATATTCTGAAGAGAATGCTCTACTGCATTGTCTAGCATGTGTTATGAGAATATGCATAATCACCTTTCTATAATTCCTCAGTCTTAATACATCCTGCTTTGTCAGAGGTTCTGTCAACCTAACATAGGGTTTGATCTACTAAACTTACAGTGCAGAGATTGGATACTTTACAGGAAACTGGTGTCAGCACTCTAAATATATAGAAAAATATAGCTGGCTCTTCACTCAGCCTCAATCCACCAGTGCAGAGAATTTTGACTACAGCTTTGGACTTCCTCTCTCTTAATAAATTATCAAGTGATTAACATCATCTGCAAGTGTCTGGACTCCATCAGTCTCATTACATATACTACACGGAGAGCCGAGCTTCATGAGTTCAATGTAGCAAAGAGTTCATTAGCATAACAGAAGAGAAGTAGATACACAATAGAATAGAATAGATATTATAATGAAACCAATTAGAATAAAATAGATATTATAATGAAACTCTGTAAATAAGTTACAGAAATGTGGCACAGAAAATACTTTCTAAATGTTACCTAAGTGCCAGATTGAGTGAAAGACAACATGGACATTAAAGAAGGTGAAGTGGGTGGCCAGGCCAGGAACAGTAAGAGAGAGAGAAGGAGAGGCAGAAAGAGAATGTGACTGAGAGAGAGCATGACAGAGAGAGAGAGGGAGAGAGAGAGAGAGAGCACAAGCCCAAGGGAGAGAGTTCTCCAAATGTACGTCTTCAGTCCACCAACTCTGCTCCAGCTGCACTCTCAGCTCTGCTCCAGCATTAACTCCATATGGTTCAGAATTTCTTTAGTCTTATCTTGATTGATCAACAGCAGAGTTTGGCCAACACTGACTAATCAAAGAGTGACCACATACGAGCAGCATCCCTGTCATAGCACATCCAAGAGGAACCCACAGCTGGTAGAGTGATTTACTGTCCTGAATAACAATTGATGAATAACAATATCTCTGCAAGAGACCACAGATGACCACAGCAGTTGGGGCAAACAAGAACAAGACTTTATAGTTGAGAGTTTGGCCTACACATATGAATATGTTATGATTTTCTTGGTTGAAATGACATAGTATGCCATGACAAATGACGTTGTAGCTCAGTCTCTCTCAGTGTACACATATCTCAGCTACCTGTATGAGGGCATTATGGAATTTGTAGTTCATGAAGCATTTATGTACAAAGTCTTGTAATTTTGCTCTTTTTTTATCTTAATTTTGTAGCTGGTTGGGTTGAGGCTTTAAATTAGAATTTTCTGGAATGTCTATGGAAATACTGAGCAATATGCTTCCAGATCACTCCCTATGACATATGCTGCCTGCTAAGGCATCTTATTTAGGTTCAATTTAAAGGCAGCATCAGACACTAAATCTGCAGTATAAATAATCTTTCACACCGAACACGAG
This sequence comes from Electrophorus electricus, assembly GCF_041902795.1. Taxonomy (NCBI): domain Eukaryota; kingdom Metazoa; phylum Chordata; class Actinopteri; order Gymnotiformes; family Gymnotidae; genus Electrophorus; species Electrophorus electricus. Next base: position 9,650,299 of record NC_137498.1, read on the forward strand.
AAAAATCTGCCTGGTGAAAAACCTCATTCACTTGAAGGGGCAAGAGCTTTACTTGCTTCTTTCTGAAAGAAAAGCAGCTGCTATTCTTATACTAATTATTAAAACAATGTCACAAGTAGTGTTAGCTGTTTTCTGAAGGACTACGTTCCCCAAAATTACACAATACCAAGACCGCCCATAATCCCCTCATTTTGCTCCACCCATGTGAAAACATGAGCGAGGTGGCAGTTAGATGTGACCGACGCTTAAGTCTTCATACATGATGGGATTGGAAATCTAATTAGAATGGGAATCTAACTGGATCATTTCTGTTACTCAGACCTTTGCCTGTACAGACAACACCAGACCCCTCACTAGACACACAGACAAACTCAGTGAGATCAGGTGGAAAACTGAACAAACATCAGCACTTCAAGAATCTGTAGCATTTGTTGTATGTGCCACTTGATTGCTGTAACAGCTGGAGTGCCGCAGGGCGCGGAGCAGGACGCACAGACTCCCTCGACTTTGACACACATTTATTGATACTTAACGCTTACGACGATGGCACTCACATAACATAAACGGATAACACGAATACACGTAACACTGGCAGGAACACCAACGACGGCAACATGAACATATACGTTTAACATGAATACATGTAGGACTAGCAACACAAACAATGACCAACACTAATGCACACACCAACAGGGGTTTAAATACACACAGACACACACAACATTAAACCAGGGGTAGGTGTGTGCCATCATGGGGGCTCTGTTACAAAACAAAAAATCATTTCAACTGCACTCGGTGGGCCGTACTGCATATACTGGTCTGTACCAATAACTACTGTACTACATAAAACAAAAAATCTATCCAGCGGCAGGATCTGCAGTTCTACTTCTTTCTGTTTCTAGTTACATCTTCTGTTTGTATTTGTATTTCATGCCTGTAGTTAATGACTCTTGTCTTCTGTCCTGTTTAGGTTCTAGTCAGTTATATACCCATATTACACACGACTTGTTTAGTTTCCTTATTTAGTTACTACTGTTGTCATTTGCTCTAGAGAGAGGGGGAGAAAAAGAAAGAGGGAGAGAGAGGAGGGAAGGAGAGAGAGAAAGGAAGAAATAGAGAGAGAATGAGGGATGGAGAGAGAAGGAGGGAGGGAGGGAGGGAGCGAGGGTGGGCAGAGGGGGAGAGAGAGAAGGAGGGAGGGAGAGAGACAATATATAATCAGACATTTACATCTTATAACTTGATGGTCATGCATCCATCATACCAACATCTATTGGGAAATCTCTTGGTGATTTCCAGTACCATCATCAGTTGGCTGGTACCATCAGTACCATCAGGTGACTGGACCTGGAGAAATTAAGTATGTCATATATAATAGTTAAGTATGTGATATATAATAATAATGGAGTATGTGATATATAATAATAATTAAGTATGTCATATATAATAATAATAACGGAGTATGTCATGTGTAATAATAACCATTTTACATGTACATGTGCAGCCATGTTTAATAGTGAAGGCTTTTATCTCGTGTGTTTCTGCAGGCTGCATTTTGGCAGAGAATCAGAAGACAGACGACATCACTGCATACACAGGAGACTCAGTACTGCTGCCCTGCTCCTGTACTGACCGACACGCCAAACCTGAGAGTTTCACCTGGAAGAAACGCAACACAAGCAGAGACACATGGGATGTGATCTCCAGTGAGAGTGAACAGTACAGAAACAGAGTTCAGCTGGGTACTGTTCACTCTCTAGGAAATCTCTCTCTACTCATATCACACCTGACTGAAGAGGATGAGGGAGACTACAGCTGTTATCTTACAAACCAGAAATATAAAGACATCAGACTCACCGTTAAAGGTAAAACACTGTTTTTGATCCGAATCCAACTGCAAATGATAAATCCAGCTTTAAGGTTTTCTTATGTATCCACACTAGCAAAGTCTTGGTTGTCTGAGTTACTTGTAGACTTTCTGCTGTCATATTTGTTGTTGTGCTGTCATCTGTGCACATTAGCAGTAACATTTAGTTCAGTGATGGTCAAATACTCCTTTAATTGTAACAAATATCTTGGGCAGTTCAAGTAAGAATGTCTCAGGTTTTTAACACACATGCTTCTTTGTTTTGGTTTTTCTGTTCCGACCCCTGGTTTGGTTTTCCTGTCACTGTTTTCATCTTTGTCTAGTTTGCATTCGTTAATCTTTGTATAAATATCCCTTGTTTTAGCGTCTTGGTTGTGGGTCTTTGAATGTGCTTTCTCTCGTCCTCCCGTGAGTTTATTGTTGTTTGGTAACGTTATTAGCCTGCTCGTTATTCAAGTGTTTACTGTTTAACTTCCTTCTTGGTAATGATGTGCAGACGAAGTCCTGTGAAGCATTTTAGGTTCTTCCTTATTTTACTGCTGAAGGATTCGAAGCTTGGGAGCATTGAAAGCTGGTGACAAAACAGTGACACCTGGTAGTTCTCAGAAATTATAGCTGCTTTAGATTCAAAACTGCACAGCATTATAAATAATACAACACTCCACCGCCTTCATATGTCATTAAAAAAAATGGATGATCAGTAATGATGTTTAGTAATTCAATTCTGCAATAATTTGTTTAAAATCATTGTTTCCCTTTTTATGTGAAAACTTGATACAAAAGTATACTGGGAGACAACAGGTTGGCGTTATGAAACATTTACTCTCACTTTTCACTTCTATAATTAGCACATTTCCAATTTTTTAGTAAAAAGATACATTATAGGACAGTGCCAAACTTGTGAAACAGTCTCACCCTCATCCTGTGGTTCGGTGACCTTTGAATCTTCAAACATCATTAGTCACGTGTTATTAGTACGTTTATTGGTAATATTAGTGGTAATAGTAACTGATACAAGCTTCAGTACACTGTGTGATATGAGCTTCGATGTCTTAGTATCAAATGTTCCATCACAATTTTATTGTTTCTGCACAGTTCCTGTATCGTTCTTCTCCCTTTTTTGGTGTTCTGTTTAGTCAGTGTTTAGTTTGCATCATTTTGTTACTTCTGAAGTTATGTCTACCAGTTTTGGAAATGAAGAACTTTTGTTTACACATGTGCGTCAAGCCCTGTCTGCCTCTGCTTTAAATTATCGTTCTGAAAACTGCATTATGCAGATCATTAATGTAGGTGGATCAGCTGGATCAAAATCACTAATGTGTTCTTATTTTAGATTTTAGATTTAAAACATCTAAAATAAGAGGTAATCCTTTGCTATAAGTTGCAAATAGGCGTAAAACAAACAGTCATAAAAGTTGATTTAGTCCATGTTGATGTCAGTTTGACATTACAAGTTTCTGTTACTGTAATTATTTACTCCTGTCCCACTTACCTACAACCAATGGCAGATGTGCAGGCAAAGGTGTAATGCACATAAAACTTACAAGAAATGATCTGATTTCAAATTATGCCTGTAATTACAATTTAGCATGTGTTATGAGAAATCTAACATGAGAAAATGTGTGACTGAGAAAGCAGGATATATTATAACTAAGGAACCTTCCTTAGTTATAATATATCCTGCTTTCATATTATAACTAAGGAACCTTCCTTAGTTATAATATATCCTGCTTTCTCAGGGCTTTACCATTCTCTTAGCCTAACTTTGGGTTTAACCTACTAAATGTGCGGTGCAGAGATTGGATCCTTTATGTAACCCACCTATTCTGTCTACTTTGCATTCTGGCAGTGTTAAAATCACAATGCAAGAGGCAGTATTGGATCCTTTACTGTGATAAACATAAGTAGCCTAATGTAAAAATTATATATGTGATCATGAATGATCAAACATTAGAAACAGAATGCTAAAATAACAAATTGATTTTATCCAATGCGACTTATAATTATGACTGAGTATAACTTGAGCAATTTAGGGTTAAGGGCCTTGTTCAGGGGCCCAAGAGTGGCAATTTGGTAGTTCAAGAATGTGATCAGTAGCATGTGTTGTATGTGGCACTTGGCTTGATATAAAGAATTCTAGTGCTTCCACACTGATGCTCTATCACAGAGTTATACATATATTGTCTGATCTTTCTGTGACTGGTAGAATGGCGTGGCATTAGAGATCAACCTACATTTTATTAGTAACAAAATAAAACACCTTATTTATAGACCAGGCCAGAACACTTTCAATCGAGTGTCATGACAATCATTGTCAAAGCGTTCATTTATAACAGAGTCATATAGGAGTTTTCATTTCAGCCTCTCCAGCCAGTGTCAAGAACAGGAAGGTACTACGTGGTTTGAGGTGTTCACATCTGCTCAGTTTTCCTAGTAACCTCATGTCCCGCAACCGCCCTCAATCCGTGATTGCAACTCCCGTCTTCCCCGGCACAACCTCACCAGATCCTCATCACCAGTTTACTAGTGCCACCTGTGTCTCATCTTTGCTATGCTATTTATTCTCTCTGGTTCCATTCACTCCCTGCAAAGTGTTATCGCTGGTCTATCAGCATGTACTGAGCAATTCCCTGGTGTGTGTATATCTGGCCATTACCCTCGCCTCTTTCACTTTACAATTGTTGCTTGTTCCGCTACAAATAAAACTCAGCTGTCCACAAGCGTCTGGCCTGTTCTAAGATGTCACCCCTCACTTGGTAAGCAACAACTAATTGTAACGCGGGAGGGGTGGAGAGCGAACACTCGTGCGAAGTGACGACGCCATAACGAACCAAACTGATTGAATAGAATGAATAAATAATAAGTTTAATAATTGACACAGACTAACAACACAGAATAGAATGAAGAACAAACAGGCTAACAGAAGAATAATATGAGAACAGGGTGAGGGTGAGAAATGAGCAACAAGGGAATACAACATTAAGGGAAGACTAACGGAGAACAACAATAATAAAACATAACAGTGAGCATAAAGACAGACAAACGGGAACAACACAGAACCGGGCTACATAAGATGAATAAACGGTATTGGTCATCAGCCCCGATTTTTCTCTGGGGGTATTGGGGTGGCTATAGTGGCCGTCCTCATTCTCAGCCGACTCTGTCTGCTGGGGGGTCCCGTTATGTTATTTTAACTGGAAACATATTTAAAACTTAGATAAAAAAACAAAACAAAACAAAACAAAAACAACCTATAGCCCTTGAATGAAGTGTTATGTCAACTAATCAACTGATAGTATTGTGTTATGAAGAGAAGACTGTATGACAGCTGTCTGTCAGAATCAGCCTTTATAAAAGTGTATTTAGGTTTGTGTTAGCTGTTATGAAGGACTTATGAAGACCACTCTTAACAAACATGTTAGTAAATTTGAAATGTAGATTCTGATCAAATATTAAAAAAAATGTTAAATTGGTACTTAATATCAAACAAAGCTCAAATTATTACCTAAATGAAGCAACCAATTTGCTCAGTTACACCTTATAACTATCATTGTTATAAGGATAGTGAATATCATTAGAACAATGCTAAAAATCATATAATATTAGAGTAAATATTTATTAATTTAACAAGCAAATGTGGTGGAGTATGACAGTAGGGTGTGTTTCTACAGGTTGAGTATTAAATCAGTATTAAATTGAGCAATTAAAAAACAACAGGAAGACAAAACACATCACTGCACACACAGGAGACTCAGTACTGCTACCCTAGAGCTACACAGACCTACACGCCAAACCTGCACATTTCACCTGGAAGAAATACAGCCCAAACAGTAAAACATGGGAAGTGATCTCCAGTGAGAATGAACAGTACATAAACAGAGTTCAGCTGGGTATTGTTCACTCTCCAGGAAATCTGTCTCCACTCATATCACACCTGACTGAGGAAGATGAGGGAGATTACGATTGTATACATAAGGAATATGAAGAACTATACATCAGACTCACTCCGTATTCTTAGTGCATTGATAATCTCACAAATAAACTGAACTTTAGTAAACTAGTGTTACATTATACCTGTAGCACCTGTTACACCTATAGAGCACTCTTAGACTATCAAAGGCTATTATACTGGAGATAGGATGAATGCTACAGATCACTGGAGTGGTGTTTTCTCACTGATGTGGCTTGGTAGGTGTTTGTTTGCAAAAGGACAGCTAAAACAAGTCCAGGGTAAATATACATTTCATCCATTTTTATAGGGGTGTATTTGTGGTTAAAGTGCTCTTGTACTTTAAAAATACTTGACTGGGATTTAAATTATGACTTAATCTTCTGGAAACAATCCATAATGTCACTGACCCTCATTTTGTCTTTCATGTTATTTCTAAAGTGTATAGTTGGACCATGACAGTATCAATAAACTGCCAGTGTAAAATTGTTTCCCAGCCACACTACATCTTATACACCCAAAGTGAGAGAAATGTCGTGTTTTTGATTCATTGCTTAGTACTAGATGTGTTCAGTTGTCCAAATAACTATTTTATCTATTTTACCTCATATTGACATTTTGATTAAATAGTCATGTGTCCTAACTATGACCATCCACAAACAGTAAGTAGGAACCGTGTGAACTGAAACCTCAAACTACTGTGGTTGGGGAAATACTGTTTTGCACTGGCACTTTGATATTGTCATAGTCAGGACATACAATTTTGATGTAAAATGTTTTACTTCACAATACTTCACAAAATGACAGAAATCCACTGTTTTTGACTTATCACCTTATACAAGATGTGCTCCCAGTTGTCCAAATACATATGTTTTACCTAAAAACTTTATTTTTTTATACATTTTCATGAGTCCAAAATCATGTCTCCTAAGAAAGTACCAGCATAAAACTGGTACAGTCACACTAGTTTGACAAAGGCTATACCCAAAATGATAGAAGTGATCTGTTTTTGGCTCCTTACCTAGTACTAGATGTTTTCCCAATTGTCCAAAGACACATTTTACCTGAAAATGACATTTTTCTTCATGTGTCCTGACTATGACACTGTCAATAAAGTAATAAACTGTATTTCCCAACCACAGAAGTCTAATTACAGGCTATATACCTAAATTGACAGCTTTTTGATCAACATATAAAACAAATTTAAAATATATATTTTAAATACTTTTAATACTTCATTGGGGATTTTATTTTGACAATTTCATTTGTTTTGTGGCCATATCACAATGCTCAAGAGGGATAATTCCATTTCATTAGTGCTAACTCTAATATAACATCATTACTTGGAAAGTCAACACTTCATTATAAAAATTCGTTTTTAAATAAACTTTTAAACATGCGCTGATGAGCTTGTTCACCTGCCCCCCCAGTCAGGTGCAATCACATGTCTACTAGTGTCACGAATGTAAACCACCCTGAATGTTCCTATACACATTTATAATGGGTCAGTACTGTAGCCAAACTTGCACTGACAAGTAGTACTAAAGCAGTACACCATCTTATGCTAACAAACACATTTCCCTCTCCAGGAATCTCAACAACAGAATTTACATCAAGATTTGATGGCAAAACAAGTGCAAAGGCTCCAGCTGACACTTCCACTACTGACAGTGCAAAGACTCTGACTGACGGTAACATGCATTTACTGCATATCAACATGGTCTCCTAATATCTTAAAAAGCAATTAAAATGCATGCTGTGTAAAAACACAAACACTAACACGCACACAAATGCACATAACATTTGTATAACGTTACATTATACCTGTAGCACCTGTTACACCTATAGAGCACTCTTAGACTATCAAAGGCTATTATTCTGGAGATAGGATGAATGCTACAGTTCACTGGAATAGTGTTTTCTCACTGATGTGGCTTGGTAGGTGTTTGTTTGCAAAAGGACAGCTAAAACAAGTCCAGGGTAAATATACATTTCATCCATTTTTATAGGGGTGTATTTGTGGTTAAAGTGCTCTTGTACTACTAGTGTCACGAATGTAAACCACCCTGAATGTTCCTATACACATTTATAATGGGTCAGTACTGTAGCCAAACTTGCAACGACAAGTAGTACTAAAGCAGTACACCATCTTATGCTAACAAACACATCTCCCTCTCCAGGAATCTCAACAACAGAATTTACATCAAGATTTGATGGCAAGACAAGTGCAAAGGCTCCAGCTGATGCTTCCACTACTGACAGTGCAAAGACTCTGACTGACGGTAACATGCATTTACTGCATATCAACATGGTCTCCTAATATCTTAAAAAGCAATTAAAATGCATGCTGTGTACAAACACAAACACTAACGCACACACAAATACACATAACATTTGTATAACGTTTGCCTTCAGATGTCCAAAACCCTGCTGGTGATCTATTATATATCCTCATGACTACTGCTGTGGGAGCTGTCCTCCTCCTGCTGCTGGGTCTCGTGGGGGTCTTGTGCTGGAGATACAAAGGTACACCTACACATACACACACACACACACACACACACACACACGCACACTCTCACACACATACACACACACACACACACGCATGTATACAAGTTGTGGGTCACACTGTCTGGTTTTCTAATGTAGTCCACAGACATGGACAAATGAGGCTAAGAAAGGGGCAAACAGAAGAGAAGAGAGAGCAGGAGACACAGGTGAATGCTCACATACCATCCACTGTAACATAAGAAAAACAACCTCCACATCATTACTGGCACACGTCCTTCAAGGTCAAATCTTCCATGGTGTGTGTGTGTGTGTGTGTGTGTGTGTGTGTGTGTGTTTACAGGATTGTTCTGCTGTGCATTGTTCACCTGTTCAACTGAGTGCTACTTTGTATCTGAATACGGAGGGGGGTTCAGATGATACAATGCAATTAGTACAATACAGTTCAAATAAGGGATCACATATATCACATGCAGCACTTTTTTAATGTTTTTTTTTTTATTTTTTAAAGGAAAACCATCTTTGAGAAAACACAGGTTGTGAAGTTCAGGTTTTGTTGAAGCAGTACCAAATACCTGAGCGGAGGGTTTTATACAGATAGTGTGTGGGGTTCCCTAGATGTGTGGGGTCCATGGTGAGTTTCTGATACAAAGCAGCTCCTGATACACTGATGAACGTTTTTGATGATGGCTGTTGTGATCTCTAGTTTGAAATCAGTGGAGATGGTGGTGTGTAGGAAGCTCAGACTCCACATCACTTACTGTACTGAGTTCCAAAGGGAGATGGACAGTTATCTTATTTCAGAAATGTATCATCCATCTCTACTGCTTTTTGCATGTTGACCTCCAAGTTGTTTTCAGTGCACCACAAAGCCAGACGAGCCACTTGACTCCACTAGCAGTCCCATCAGTGTTGCTAACGAGTCCTGTTAGGGTTATTTGCTTGATGATAGCTGGAGATGCACTTGTTGGTGTAGCAGGAGAAGAGGAGGACTGAGAGTGTCCAGCCTTGAGGAACCCCAGTGCTGATGGATAGGAGCTCTGACAGATAAGGTTCCAGGCACACAGTCTACTTTCTATCTGACAGGTAGTTGAAAATACCCTGACAGACACAGGGTTCCACTCTTAGTTGTGTTGAAAGCAGAGCTGAAGTCTACAAACATGACTCTGTCATAGGATCCTAGAAGGTCCAGATGAGTACAGACATAGTGTTGATTGTGACTGTGCATAGTGCAAATTGCTCTGTAAAACTATATCAGTCCATGGAAGTGGGAGTGATAGACTTGACGTAAGACAGAACCAGCTTCTCGAAGCATTTCATGACTGCTGATGTTAAAACGTCTGACCTGTAGGTATTAAGACGGGTTATATTGTCCTTCTTTGGACAAGGATTATTTACCACTAAATTCTACCTGTGTTTCACTTCACCTGTGCCCTTATGGAGCACAGCTCTTATCACTGCATTCATATGAAAACGGAGACATGTTCTGGACATGTAACAGTGATTTCACACCACATATAGCATATTGTTGTTGCCCTTTCCATGATGGTCATAGGTGCATAAAGATAATTGGTGCATTTCATTTGTGCATTTGTGTGCATGTATAGACTCCTATATACAGTATTTTTGTGAAAGTGTGTTTTAGTGTTTACATAAGTTTGTCTAATTTCCCATTTCTGTGTTTCTACAGGAAGATTCAAGTGTCCTAAATGCAATTGTAAATCCAGAAGTGAAATGCAAAACAGCACAAGAACAGGTGTGTATCATACTGAATGTGTGTTTTGTAAACATGTGTGTTATGTAATAATTGTTAATGTGTTATTCCTACAGGATGATGTCACTTACTCCACTGTAGTATACAGTCAGAAAACCAAACCAGCGTCCACTGCAATGGATAATGCAGATTATACAGAATATGCCAGAATCAAATTAAATTCAAATTAAGCAAACACACACACACACACAAATGCAATCAAGCAAATGGACAAAAAACAAACATACAAAAACATGTATGGTAGCCATTAAATATCAAGTATTTTATTTGTTTCATTACTGTAAATGCCTCATTAGGGGTTAATCTGCTGAAAGGTAATTTGAATACTGTGAATTGTTAGCTTTTTTGCATGTAATTTATTTAGTGGTAGTGCTTTTGGCTTTAATGAAATAAAAAATGATGTGTAAATGTTCACAGCACGGCCCCTCCTCCCAGATGTGTGTGTGTGTGTGTGTGTGTGTGTGTGTGTGTGCATGTGTGTTCATGCATATGGCCATGCCCTCCCCGTGTTTCACACCTGCTCCTTGTTTTGTGTTGTTACTGTGCGTGTATATAACTTTCCTGTTTAGTAGTGTATGTTGTCGATGATAGACCATGTATTAGCCTATGTGCTACATTGTCTCTTGTCTGGTGTTAATAAACGTAACTTTTGTCGGCTCGTTCATGCGTCCTGCCTAGCCTCTTACCTAGAGTTGTATAGCCTGCACTGTATAGATGAACAACTGTTCAATTAATTTTTATTTAGGTTCAATTAAAATTCAGTTATATTACATTGTAAAGCTATAAATGAGACACTGCAGTTCCTGAGGAGTTTTAATAAAACTATAAATGAGTACACTGCAACTTAAGAGAAAATAAGACAAATTCAAAATAAATGTCAACAAGCAACACTAGGAATTTTATATATATATATATATATATATATATATATATATATAGTTGTGTTTGAAATAATAGCAGTCCAACATGACTAATCATATCAATCACTGTTTTTGGTAGAAATTATATTACTACATGGTAAATAATTTACCAGTAGTTGTAGCAGAGTCATAGAAAACCATCAGACCCAACATTCATGATATGCATGCTCCTGAGTTTGTGTAATTGAATAATTAATTGAAATGGGTGTGTTCAAAATAATAACTGTGGAGTTCAATTAGTGAGGTCATTCCTTCTGTGAAAAAACAGATGTCAATCAGGTAGCCTTTATTTAAAGATGAAGCCAACACATAAATGCATTTCTCTCTGAAAATCTGAGAAAAATGGGTCGTTCCAGACATTGTTCAGAAGAACAGCGTACTTTGATTAAAACTTTGATTGGAGAGGGGAAAACATATAAAGAAGTGAAAATGATATAAAGAAAATGATAGGCTGCTCAGCAAAATGATCCCCAATGCTTTAAAATAGAAAACAAAACCAGAGAGATGTGGAAGAAAACAGAATCCCATTTGAATGGATTGAAGAATAGCCAGTATGGCAAAGACTCAGCCAATGATCAGCTCCAGGGTGATCAAAGACAGTCTGAAGTTACCTGTGAGTACTGTGACAATTAGAAGACGCCTGTGTGAAGCTAATCTATCAGCAAGAAGCCCCCGCAAAGTCCCACTGTTAAAAAAAAGACATGTGCTGAAGAGGTTACAATTTGCCAAAGAACACATGGACTGGCCTAAAGAGAAATGAAGAAACGTTTTGTGGACTGATGAAAGTAAGATTGTTCTTTTTGGATCCAAGAGCCGCAGACAGTTTGTCAGATGACCCCCAAACACTGAATTCAAGCCACAGTACACTCTGAAGACAGTGAAGTATGGTGGTGCAGGCATCATGATATGGGGATGTTTCTCTTATTATGGTGTCAGGCCTATTTATCGCATACCAGGCATCATGGATCAGTTTGCATATATCAAAATACTTGAAGAGGTCATGTTGCCTTATGCTGAAAAGGAAATGCGCTTGAAATGGATGTTTCAACAAGACAACGACCCCAAACACACCAGTAAGCGAGCAGCATCTTGGTTTCAGACCAACAAAATTAAAGTTACAGAGTGGCCAGCCCAATCCCCGGACCCTAATCCTATAGAAAACTTGAGGGGGGACATCAAAAATTCTGTTTCTGAGGCAAAACCAAGAAATGGAGAGGAACTGTGGAAAGTTGTCAAAGCATCCTGGGCTGGAATACCTGTTTACAGCTGCCAGAAGTTGGTCGACTCCATGCAACACAGATGTGAAGCAGTTCTCAGAAACAGTAGTTATACAACTAAATATTAGTTTAGTGATGCACAACAACGCTAAATCCTAAAGATTTTTCAGTTTATACAGTAAATATTTGAATTTGTGAAGAAAAAATGCTAAATGATTACACATGACATCCACTTATTTATTTGAATAGAAGAAGTCAGATGTTGCAAGTCAGATGTTACAACTCAGCCCAGATCAGGGACGGTTGCAGCATGTTACATATACATTATTTTTCCGTTTGCTTTTTGCCTCATCTTAAATGACCCCTTGGCTGCAGGCTTCTCTCTTTTTTTAGGAAGTGGGAATAAGATTGGTGTGAGAGACGGTGAAGTCCAGGTCCAATGGCCCTGACTATATATGAGACTCTTCTCAGAATACTGAAGGGAACTCCTCAAAATACTGAAGGCCTCCTCCTCACTTTTGGTGTAGCCTACTGAAAACAAAGTGAACATAATGTCTGCTTTTATATGATTTATTCACTTATTCACGTTATGCCACCCCCCGCACGCAGGTATAAGAAAATACAAATATTTTGTTTGTTGTGATGGCCCAAGTGCCACAAGGCAAGGCGCAGGAAGCGCAGACGTCTCTTGACGAAGACATGCATTTATTAAATGACCATTAACGCCAACCTGAGCACGAACATAGTCCGACAACCACTCCAGTGACAGTTGTGTTTAAATATGTTCATAAATGATGCATGTACAAAGCGGCAGGTGTGCTGGACTGAACTAACAGCACTTAGGGAGTCATTTTGGGTCTGTCCCTCTGGGCCGCCACATCTCTGTGACAACGGACCGAGCCAACTTAAGTAAGAATGATGACATTTTCAATTATAATGTGAGACTGTTAAGGAAGAAAGAGGACACACCAAATTACTTTTAAAAACTTATAAAACCCTACTGCCTCCCTATATTTGTTGTGTGTGTTGGGGATAGAAGTTTGTCAAAGCTTCATTTGAATACACTTCATCTCCACTGTAACTGTAGTTGTCAGAACATTCAGTAGACTGTATTGAAGAGTGTGTACGGTGTGTATCAGCAGTCCTGCTTTAGCTGTGTGTAGTGTGTGTGGAACTCGGTAAGAATGCAGGTGTGTGTTTATCTGCTCCTTACTGCTGATGGTGAGTGTGACTTTCTCTCTACATCTGTAGATCATCAAATATCTACTCAGTAGCTACTTTATAAGAAACACTGAAAACATCTAGCAGGAGTCCAGTTAGAGACGACATGTCATATATTTCTGATAACGTATAAGAGGCACTCCATGTTATCTGAACATATAAGGTAGAATTTGAACAATTACGATTTGCTTTTTAGAATGCCATCAGTCATAAAACCAAATCTTGAAATCAATGTATTATTGTGGTGCAGTTAAATCTCATGCATATCAGCTGCAGCACTCAGGCTGCTGCCCTGTTCCTGCACTGATATACACACCAGACCTGAGAGCTTCACCTGGTATACATACAACACAAACAGAAACACATGGGAAGTGATCTCCAGTGAGAGTGAACAGTACAGAAACAGAGTTCATGCTTAGAACTGACCACACTTTTCTATTCTTGCAGAGGCTCCATATAAACCTGTAACTCTTACTCCAGTGGACACTGACACATCAAGTCCAACAGCTTCAACTAAACCTACTACAACAATGACACCTCCAAATGGTTATAAGTTATTAATTTCATCAACTACTACTGATGGTAAGATTAATTTGTTTAATAGTATTCTCCAATCAACACCATAAAATGATTCCCCACTAAATACTACTACTACTAACAATAATAATAGTATGTGACATCAACAATTAATTTCTTAATGCAGGTCACTTCATATAGGATATATTTTGGGGCTACAATCCTGCACTTTTAAAAAATATATTTTTAAAAAATAATAAACCATTTCAAGCGGTAATGAATGGAGCATTTAATTCTGTTTCTCTAGTTGCTCAATTTCATAATATAAGCATATATTATGCAAGAAAGTGTTTGCATAACTGCGTAGCCTTGGTACTGAAACACCCAAGTAAAGATAAGCCTTGTTTTGTTGAACATTGTATTGTGATCAATAAGCCTAATTTTCAGTTAAAATTGTATAATTTCTTAAGAATTTATTATTGTTGTTGTTTAGGTTGCATTTTGATCCTTAATGAGTGTTCAAATGACTTTGGATTATAACGAATACAGAGTGAGTGAACTGTACCTATGTGGAATGATTACTAATTAATTAATATATAGTTTACATGTATAGGTTATATTTACTTTATTTATTTCGATTTTTTAATCTGAGCCTGATAACAAAATGATAGCATAAAGAGGGGGAAGTTATTTTAAAATGTGATGGTGTGATTTATAATATGAGACTATAATGTCATTTCAGCTGCACTTTTTTCATTGTTCTAAACAACCACTGAACAGAATTTAGCGCTCGATTATGTCATAATGTGTGTCATTCTATTTCTGACCCCAGATCAGTTTATTGAGTGGATTTGCCGATGACGATCATTTTAGACAAAACATCAACAGAGACTACAAACAATTCTTCAACGAAAACAAAACGTAAGTAGAATTTAATTTTATCTACAAAGGCAGATACTAAATATTTGATAACGGAATCGTATTATAAACAAGTAGCCAATATGCGAATTTAAAATGAGAACACATTTTAATGATAGAGAACTTTTGACTGAACGGAGAACTAATTAGTGGGCCACTAAGCTCCGCTCCCCACTAGTCACGTGGTACGGCCCGCCGCCTGCAGTGGGAGTTCATGGTCTTGTGTGAAACCACGACTATGTAGTCACACACACCTGCAGCGGGTTATTCTCCTAATGTCTGTGTGTGTTTAAACCCCGGTTGGTGTGTGTATCCCTGTCGGTCTGTGTTCGCTAATGTTTACATACGTGGTGCACTTTATGTTTGTAAGCTGTGTTCAACGTTGCTCATGTTCATCTTGCCTGTTTGGTGTGTGCGCCACTGTGTTCGTTATTCGTGTTCGTCTAATAAACGTCTGTCTACGTCAAGGGAGTTTGTGGGACTTGCGGCACTCGGGCCGTCACAGCTGTTTAATTTCATGGACCGCACAAATATTTTCAAATGCGGAATAAGTGAGTAGAGAGTGAACTAACAAAAGGAAACCTTGATAAATTAAAGGGGACGTAGCTGAAAATATTCGGGTAACCGAACTCCATTAGATGAAATACATTGACTGAGACAAGGGAAAGTGACTTATGGGCTTGTTTTAGAAAAGCCTCTGTAAGACCACGAGTGTGGCCATTATGCACTGTCGGACAACAGACAACCTTTGTTTCACATTTATTAACATTTGTAGAAGAAATTGAGCTACGGGTGGCCATTTGTTCTGTTACATAATAACTGTATATAAATATATAAAGTCTACAGGCTTTGATTTCTCATTTCCATATAGAGATATGAAACTGGGGTACAAAGGTAATCCTGTGCACAAATGCATGTAAAATAAGCCTTGTTTTATAGAAAATTGTGTTGTAATCAAAGCCTAATTTTCATTTCAAATTCAATTACTTCTTAGGAATAAATCTTTAATTCTTAAAAATTAAAGTTTTTTTTTTTTTTTAAATGTCCAACAACACATGCAAACTTTTTAAAAGAAAGTAAACAGCTTTATTATCGTTCAGTACAATAGAGCTTTCTTCTGCCCTTTCTAGATGCCAAGGGACAACTTCATTACTAATACTATTACCAGAAGCCAGAAGAGTCATAGATACCCTGCTCCCATTGCTTGGTTTAAGCAACATTACTGTGCCAATCTGGGGGAAAGTGTGAGTGTCTACATCTTTTTACTGCATCCACAGTTTTATTTTGCCTTCACATTTTCCTGACTTGTACAGATGGCAATCCAAAATATGCTGTCCATTATGGGAGTTTCAACTGCCCAGGTGGGGTCAATGGATGATTCATTTCCTTTACAATTCATCACTGATTATTTCTCATTTCTCACCCAAGAAACAGCAGGACTGTAAGGAGGTTCATACCATCCGGAGCAGAACTGCTGAACACTTTATGATCACAGAGTCAATGGAAGAGATTTGCTCTTTGGACCACAGCGCCCATGTAGAAGGTGCAGATGTACTTTCATGCATAAATCTAGCTTTCCATTAAGAACACACAGTAGGACATGATGTTTGTTCACTTTAAATATGTGCCTGTACTTTATTATGTAATTGCATTTTTATTGATTTTTTGGGAAAAAAAAAACATCTGTAGATGTAAGAGAGGATCTGGGTGGAGTAGGGGAATCTATTACAGACGCAGTCAAAGTGGAGAACACCCCAGCTGGTGAGTAGCATCAAAGCACCACATCAATAATCAGAGTTTACATACCTCCACTCCATGGACACCAGTTTAAAAATTCTACTTTTATTTCAAATATAAAGGCTCAGAATGCAAGAAGTTGAAGAGAGTACGCATCTTCTTCAGACGAGCATGGCAGGCTATAAAAAGCACCTTGTCCTGTGCCAAGCGCTCCAACAAAATTAGCCCTACTCTTTAACTTTTCCCAGCTCTTTTTACCAATTTATTTTGCATTTCTTTTTTCCCTTCATTTTCCCCAACCTGTCTTTTCATTTTCTGAAATAACATCTTTTGACTTTTTGATTTATTTTTGATTAATAAACTTTACTTCATGCAAAGATTTTGTCTGTTTGCATTCTGGACCTTTTAATCATCTTTTTCATTCTAAGACCAGCCAGGTTATGATTCTCATTTGGCCAAATAAATCTTGAATGATTCAACTCACTTTAATAACATTTTTAGATTATCACATATATGTACAGTTTCATGTCACTCAGCATTAAGAAAGAATTTCACACTCACCTTTAGTGAGAGGAAGTACAGTAAAGAGAAAACACAAACTGAGCATTCTTGTCCCTATGGAAACACCACTGACTTCCCAGCACACAGTGACAACTCTACACCCAGATCTCCACTACCACTGTGGACACACACTGACTCCAGAACTCTCACAGCATTACTTCAGTACTCCAGACCCTAATGTCCACCCAGCAGAGAGGAACTGGGAACAAATGAACTTGGCCAGAGCTCTTATGTTTCTTTTCAAGTTCACATCACCAGCTTTACAGAGACATACAAAACCACACACAGTGCCATCATGTCCTTTGACCTGTGAGGACTCTGGTTGTTTCTTCTTTTGTAATGTATCCCACAACCCCACACTGACCATGATGCTGCATCTGTGAAACCATATAGGAGATACACATGCTCATTATAAAGCAAAGGGGGTGGAGTCTGATGTAGAGAAGAGAAACAAACAGACATACTATCCCCTCACTCTTATTCTCAAACTCCTCTTTCTAAGTTTATAGTTTTAAAATGCAGTTTATAGAGTTAATCACCTCAAAGCTTGCGCATATACAAATGTTTGCATTACTTTTTCATGGCTTGATATATTTTATGTTTGCACTATCTTATGATGTCCTGTGTACTTAATATTTTATTCATTGTATCAAATTTGTTTTATTGGTAAATATACTTTGAACTATTATGCACTGTCACTACAGAATGCTGTCTGCTTTATGTCTCCAGAGACTATAATCATGCAAACACATACCCAGACACATACACACATTCAAGAATTTCTAGATAGTGAGAGGACCTGCTTTTTGTTTGCTTTTTCAGTTTCCACATCACAATAATTTGTTGTGGACCATTGCTTATGCAAAAAAGTTCTTTAAGATTTTTTGTGAGTAATATGCACTTCTGGATTTACTGAATGAGTCAAAAACAAACAACAAAAACCTGCATTACTCACAATAAGAAGCTATTTGAACTTTGATAAACTCTATTAATCACCCTTTGAACATAGACATGGTTTGGGTAGTACATGAGCAGTCCCTTTTCTCAGTGAAGTACTGACATCTCTCCTCACAGTACACAATATTACCCAAATTATCAGTAACCATACCAGTCCTACTCATACTAAACCTGTTTTGTACTAAATTAAATTCAAACTGGACCTGCCATTGAGAACACACTGGAGCCTAGTTCTAGTTTAAGTTTGTGTTTAAAACATCATCCTTTATCCCAATTTCACATTAGAATAGACCCAGCAGTCAGAGTTGTGCTGTTTTGATTATTAAACTACACTTTACAGAATAAATGTAATATTTTGTACTATTTCTAACTAGAAACCAGTGATAAGCCTGTGATGGCATAAGGCAAGAAATACACTAGAAGGAAACTGAGCTTGTGAGTGTGTGACCACAGCTCAGCTGCAGAGGTGTCGAAGCAGCACGGTTGTCACTTCTGGTCTAAAATGGGCTTTTGATTCTGATCTGGTATCCGCTGCCCACTGGTTGGAACTGTGAGAAATGAAACCACAGCAGACGTCAGACATCCTGAGCTCTCAGACCAGAACAGTCTCTTCCTTCTTCTGGGGCGTTTAGAAGGTGTTTTGAGAGCAAAATGTTTATTGACTTTAAAAACTGCACATATTCACATTAAGATGCCATACACATATCAAATACTTTTCTACCACAATTTAGTCCACAAACCATATTTTTCTCACACCACTAATAGATTAAGAACACTGCTGTAAAAGTGGAGCCTGTATGTTATATTTGATGTATTCACTGAGCTGAGTTATTTCATGACACAAGTATTTACATGAAGGTAGGGTCATGCACTGACCATGACTGCAGACATTAGCATTAGGATATTTATACAGCAGGAGACAAACAGGGAATATCTGGGAACAATTACTGGGAGGGGTAAGAGACAAAACTCACATGAGACACATGTCAAGGGGCAGAGCAGGGGAGGAGCTACAAACTAAAACATACAAAAGCACATGGAGACAAAGACATACTAAAGCAATAACATGCAATTGTCTTCTACTCTTTACTACAGTGTAGCCTATAGAAACATATACCAGGAAATATAGGACAATTATATTTTAACTATATTAAAAAGTACACAGACTTCATAAGATGGAATCATAAGATATTCAGAAATATTTAATAATTATTTGTTAAGCAAAACATTTTTCCAGTTCTACCTGAAAAAAGTCAGCTTGCTTAAATAACATTTTTATATTAACAAATAAATGTACAATTTAATGCAATTCAGCATTAAAAGAGAATTTCACAGTCACCTTTAGTGAAGAGAAGACAAACTCAACAGCTTTATCACTATGGAAACACCAGCACACACTGACAACTCTACACCCAGACCTCCACTACCACTGTGGACACACACTGACTCCAGAGATCAGTCCAGAACTCTCAGCAGTACTTCACTGACGTCCACAAGGATGTCACTACAGTAATTTAGTGTCTTGTGAGTCCTGAGAACACCTGAGGTCTGTTTTTTCATTGTGTAGTTTCACAGAGCCCACAGGGCCCCTGGTGCCTCTGTGAACTAGACATGCATGTTGTGGTTTCAGTGTGGAGGTGTCTGTGGGGGAAGAAAGAGGAGGCTTGAGAAACCACCAGAAGGCCGAAATAGCCTCCTTGTTGACAACTTGCCATTAAAGCAGCCATGTAACACAGCCAGTCTACTGGTGGACAAAAACTGCATACACTACTTATAGTGTAGCCATGACACTTTATAAATATAAAATACATAAATACATAAAATCAGCAATAGAGTGTAAATATAAAGTGTAAATATAAAGTGTAATAAAGTGTAAATATTTGTATTATTCTATTTATTATGTATTTGAAAGATATTTGACAAGCCAGTTAAACAGAGCCTGCTTGATCAGTTATAATTAGACTCTGCCTTTGATATGAGTTGTTACACTTAATACTAAAAATTGCTGGTTAAAACCACAAAGACCAAAACCACGACTAACAGCTCGCTCAGACCACGTGTTTCTTTTTAAAAACAGCTCAGCTAGCACAGAGGTTTAAATCCAGTCATTGTGGCCCCCAGTAACATCATTATTTATCATGTTCCTGTGTCTCATACACCTTCAATTGGGCCCAATCACATTTCACCCCTTGACCCTACCACTTAGCCCTGGCCCTCCATATGCGGTGTTCATGAGTAGGGGTTGGGTGTCTGATAGAGGGCTAGGGTGAGGTTTTAGGGCTAAATGGCCCTCCAAACTGAGGGATTCAGAGTCTCACTCCAAATTGTGCATTAAGAGAAATTTCTCAGAATCCCTTGTGAATCATTGAAAAAATGGATGCAGAAGCAAGGGGGTAGATTTCAATCAATAGCCTTTGTAACTCAGTCCCAAGGGGCAAGATGACACTTGAAAACAAGGAGTAGGAGGAAAAATGAGAGGGGATTGGGCCTTGGTAAAAATCTAAGCACTAAATCTAAGAATAAAATGGTTTAAAACATATTACTTTTAATATGCATGGTTTTAGCTAATCCTAGAGATATATAATAAATTTAAGATATCTGTTACAAGACAAGGGGGTTTTCAGATCCAGTACAGACATTAAGTCATATAAGATCAAATACATTTGAAAAAAAAAAACTAAAATTCTTACTCTCTAATGCACAATCTTAAAAAAAAAAATGAGATCCCCTCTAAAATCCTCAATGTCAGACCTAGCTACCATACATTGTACATTCTTTAAATGGAGAACAGCATTTTAAAGTCTGATTTCTGACTCAGTTACTGTTCAAATGGACAAACTACAACTGTATACATATTTTTACAAAAATGGCCCATCCAGTTACTGGCTTAGACACAGCGTTAGTGTAATTCTTATTACTTTATCTGACACCAAATCAAAGGTGATAAATTTGATTTTGAACCCTGACAGACTCAGAGGGGCCTGAATGTTGCACCAACTGCTGTGATCAGATCATCATATTGAATCAACATACAAGACAACACACTGGGAAAGAACTAAAAACTGATTTATAAATGAATCACAGGACAGTTAGAGAGATTGGAGCTTAATGTACGTCTGTCACATCGCTATGTCTGTTTTAGAATGACATAGTTCCGTATGACTTAAGTAATACGTGTATGAAACACTGATACATATGACAAACATCCCTAATGTTATAACTGCCCATGATTTGTGTGCTACAGACTGCCATGATTGGTTTGTCAAAACAAATGAAGACCCATTCAAATATCACTCAACAACTTTATTTCCATTCAGATGCCTGGGTTTGTGTACATCTGTATTCACTATGCCATCAGAAATAATCCAACAGTCTGTTAGTTTTTCTCATATCTGGTGTAAGGGAACTGGACTAAGTCTGAAAGGAGCATTTAATTTTAAGTTTAATTATAGCTAAATGAAGTCCCTTCTATATGTAGCTCACTAAACTAGCACAACCTTTAGCCTTTCATTGCTCCGAGATAATAGAGAGACTTGACTATATTTGTTGCTAATTGATATGAGAGAGAATTCAGTAGCACTCCCATCATACTGCTGACTAGACTGTGTGGGAGACGTCTACCACTACACAGTGGGGTCGGTTATCTTTCCCATGAACAGGATACTCCTGGTGTTCTTCTCCACAATGAAAACTAGGAACGGTCTGTTGACTTCTGTTTTGAAAAGCAATGACAAGGGCATGAATTCAAGAGTAGTTGCAGCTGCAGCCTGAGTGCCCTGCTCATCCACGCTGAGGATGGGCTTGTGCAGGACCTGTGGGGAAGGACCAATCTGGGCAGTCATTGAATGACACTTTAATGTATGTAAGCAGTAGATGCATTAACTTCTGAACAGTCCTTTGTGGACAACAGATGGAATTTGCCTGCTGCATCTCACCAGTGTGTTGACTGGATGTAAAAGCATTGTGCAGTGTGTTGATTGTAAAGTGTCCCTGGGTACTTGAAAGGCACTATACAAATGTAACTTCATATTGTGTCATATCAAGAGAGGCAAACCTAGAAATTCACTTTTTTTTTTATTTTATTTGAGGCTCAGAGTGCAGTCAAAATTCTACTGGATATTTAAGATGGGCAGTCTATTAACAATATTTCCCACACTCATAATGTGACACTCTAGACATGACAGCATTTCTCCACATACCTTGGAAACTGCCACCTTGGCTCCCTTACTGATTCCAGAGAAGTCTGCACTGTCTGAGAATGCATCAACCATTCCCATGTCCTCCAGAGTGTCCCCAAGACAGGAGGAAGCAGACACTGAGAACTTAGGCATATACAAGTCCAAAGTGCTGGAGAACAGACATGGTCAGTCATGCAAACGCACTCTTACATGGAATAGCACAAGCAAAAATATTTATTTAATACTTTTTTGTCATTGGTAACCTTGTCAGGGAGTAAAGGTTTTACTTTGTGGTAGTACTTAATATGTATAAATTAAAGTATATTTTAAAAAGCATTTCATGATACATTACATTTTTGTGGACTTTGTCCTTCCAGTACTTGAGGTGATCCTTACTGATGTGTTTCTCCACCTCCTCCATTTTTCCCTGGTCAGGCAGGACGATCATCATGGAGGCGTTTCCATTATATGGCAGCATGATAACAGACGTAAAGTTGCCCTGGTCATAGTAGAAGTCATATTCACCATTTCTGTTCATCATATCCACAGACACTGTGGTGTTCTCATCCACATGAAAGTCACCTTTGCTGGTGTCCTCCACTTTAAAAGCCTCTTGCCATTTACCTGACAGAGTGAAATACAAAACTGGTTACTGCAGTTCAGGTGAAATACATGAAAAATTATTTAATCTCTAGTGGGTTCTACTTGTCTACTCTTACCTTTGAAATGCATATAGTTGATGAGCATCATCACTGTGGCAGCATCCAGATTCTTGACCATATCAGTGATCATGTCCTTGGTCTTTTTGGCAATTAACTTGTTGATCTCTTGCACAGCGACTTCAGGTGTGGAAAAGTCCACACTGAAGGCTTCACCTTTGTAGAAGTGCTGGATATCTTTCAGAAACTTTTCTTCAGGCTTGAAGCCTTTTTGTACAGCTGCAGCTCCTCCTATCTCCAACACTAGGGCATCCTGGCTGTGGTCCAGCATGTGAAGAAGGTGCTCATAGCCTTCATTGACCTGATCAGCTGTGAGAGCACTGTAGTCCAGGGTGCTGAAGATTTGTGAATGGGTATCACCTTTGGCCCCCAGGGCCAGCATGGATAGAGCCATGGAGATACTCAGAGGAGAGAAGAAGATATTCTTGCCCTGGGTGTCAGGACGGCTGGCCAGCTTCTTGTAGAGGGAGAAGGCAAAGTCTGCATTGTGGGGTGAGAGTTTGTGGCAGTGTTTGTCTTCTCCATCGTGGTGGGGGTGGGCTGCATCGTTGCCATGATGGAGATGTTGATGGTGATCTGCTGAATGGTCATGATCATGATCCTGGTCCTTGATGCCTACAGTCCAGTCCACTGACAGTATGAGGACAACAATCAAACAGCACTGGACCTTTCCCCACATTTTAACACCTGCAGAAGCACTGCACAGATTTAAAATGTGTTACATGCAGGTTCATTTAAACAAAACTATTACATTAGAAAATAGTCAACACATGGATTTTCATAAGAGAGGTATATACGTGATAGCCTGCATGGAGACTACTTCTGAGTCTAGTCTTTAATTCAGTTTTTACATTTTTAAAGATGTAATAGATCACTGTTGAAGTGTTTGCCATTTAGTTCAAACAAGATCTGAGGAAAAAATTACTTGTATCTCCAGAATATCAGTCATCTTACAGTACATTTACTTACCATCCACGTCCTGTCAGCAGTAAACTATTGGGATTGAGTTCATACATTTTATAGCCTGTTTGGTGTAATCTGAGGTCAGTCCTTTAAACATTAACCACTGAGGGGCTGTTTCAAATAGAGCAGGAACATTGCACAGCATTTATCCTTTAGTTAACATTACTGATGCCAAAACCGTGTACGCTGGCATCGTTACCTCTGGTATTGATTCCTGTGAGGCTGTGTAGTCTCATTCCAAACTCAGCTGCTGCGGTCTTCGAATACACTAACTGATCTGTGTACATAAGTGCAGTTCTTTTTATCAGCTATACAGGATGGCAGTCTTTTTTCATATTAGCTAACATGTACTTAGTACTTTCAGAGCTCTTTGTATTCTCGGTACCACTGACCTCTCTGAGAACCTTCACACAACTTGAATGATTCCTCGCCATCGCAAGTTTTGAAAGCTTTTTGAAAGCACACATTTGGCCACAAAGCACATTTCAGTCTCAGGTGTATGCATTTTTATTTTATTTATTTACCTCATATTTCAATTTAAGCCTGTATCATTAGCTCTGCTGTCATCATTTGTCATCGGGATCAGCTGCAAACTCTCTCTGAGCCTTTATGTGGTTTAAATGCATAGACGTACTGTAGCATGAGCTGATGGTGTAACATTTATTTGCCTTTACAAAGAAAAAACGCATATAATTATATATTAAGATAATTAAGACAAGATTTTCTGTTTTATTAACTCCAAACATCTTTCACTGGTTAATGCTGGTTATACTTTTTCTTCTTGAATAAAGTGCATAGATCTTGTTGCATTTCTAGAATCATGCAAGACAGATGCATGACGCACCGAAGTCTCCACTGAGTCACCAATGTAAAGAGAAAGATCGAGACTCTACGGATCCACCTCGTTTGACACGAGGAATTCCTGCTATGCCCAACGTAACTTAGCCTGTAAATCACACATAAGGTTAGAGTGACAATAGTAAGACATCTTAAATGACATCACATTAATATTAATCCAAATGGCGTGGAAAGGGAGATATGTTTTACAAACGGTTGGTTGTCCACATGTATTTTTTTCACTGCATCTCCTCACATCCCTCCTCTAATCAAGCCCTTAATACAGTTCTGGATTTCAAAATATTACTAAACGTGCGTAACTCGTGGAAGGTGGAGGGCGAACACACGTGCGTAGTACCATCGTCTCTGACATGCGAGTGAGCGGAATCAAAAACAGGAGAAAACAAACTATAGACAGAACAGTGAAAAGGAACAAGTTTAATAAACACCAGGAGAACACAATACAGGACAAAACCAAGGAACAAACAAAAGAAGAACAGGCTAATCAGGGTGAGGATGAACACTACGTAAATTAGGGAAATAAATATTTAAGGAAAGACAAACGGGAAAACAACGAAGCATAAAACTAAGACAAGCGAGGGAAGAAGAAACAAGGAAGGGGAGCACACAGAAGCGGCTACTTTAGACAAACACAGGTAACAGAACTAAAAGGAAAACCGCACAACACTATCGTATATGAAAATGCTAAAGAAACCTAAACATAAACGAAGCAACGGGAGAACACCTGACGCGAATAGAAAAAGCAACGTAGACCAGAGAGCAGTGAGAAAGTACAACGGACGAGGGAACAGAATAAAACAGAGAGAGAGAGAGAGAGAGAGAGAGAGAGAGAGAGAGAGAGAGAGAGAGAGAGAGAGAGAGAGAGAGAGAGAGAGAGAGGATAGTGGGAAAACAAGTAAGTGGTTAGGTAGTCATGGAAACGGGCGGCGCTCCGGTCTGTGAGCATGACATGCCAACCCATTATGTTTTACTGCCCCTCAAAGAAAGCAATCTAGATGTGGAGCTGTTGAAGTATATTGTTAATTTTATTCTAAAAGGGAGAACAGCATTGTGCACGCAGTGAATTTTGATTTTCAGTTCAGTTCCAGCTCACATGGAATTAAACCCCTTATATGTTTTATTTAGCACATGATTCTATTGGTAAGGTTATGAATCTTGTCTCTGCAGTGCCTGGCATGCCAGTATTACTGAGATTCCTTATGATCATGTTCTTTGCTAACCTACATACAAAGAGTGAAATGTTCAAATGTTGTGTCCAGTGTTCATTTGATCCCAAAGTTAGCTGAAGAGTATTTGTACTTTTTCTGCTATTCTAACAAGATAAGGAAAGCAGACTTAAGCTTGTGAGATTTTTTATTGACTTAGTAGATTTGGTTTGGCACAAGTTCAGGACATGAGCTGAATAAACTGTTTTGTGAACTCTGATAGAATAAGAGGTCTGAGAGTTGGTACCAACTTCTGTGGAAAGTTCTTCATGGTCAGCCAGCATGCATGAAGAGCAAACAAACTGGAAGCTTGTATCATTACATTTGTCTCCTTGCCATGTCTGTTTTGTATATTTTCCAGTTCCGAAGGATTCAGTGAGACATGTATGAAATGATTGATTAAGAATTTGAGCAGGATTGCTAATGTTACATGTGACTCTAATTTACATATTACAGACCTCCCAGTGGAGCTGATGAGTGACTGATGGAGCTGATGTCTACCTGGTGGAGTTATGGTGTACCTGGTGAAGATGAGGTCTGCCTGGTGGAGGTCCACCTGATGGAGATGAGGTACATATGGTGGATCTGAGGTGTGCCTTAATACTACTTAATTGAAGCACACACAAATTGTCACAGCATGTTTATATTTCCCCCTAAGATAATGTAAGAGAAATGATAAACATTAACTTCCTGTCACACACTTCACCTTTTAGTTAACTGTTGGAAAATCTACTTATATTGTAAAACATTCCTTGATGACACTAAGCAGTAAGTAGGAATCTTTTTTTTTTTCTTTCCCATCCTGAAGGTACTAAGGAGATTAATCACACTATTTGTCTTTTTTTTTTTCCCCCTAATTCACAGCCCCAATCCACAGGAAAATTTCCCCAGTACAATTTTAGCTTCAACAGTTTTTTTTGGGAAGGATCAATCTGGCATTCTCTTGATTTTTGTTTAAGGTAACATTAGCTAATGTTACTCCCAGAGTGTCCTTTTTAGCAAGAGGAACCATATGAATCAAAATAATGATAACTCAGGATATGACATCATACACATCACAACTGATAATGTAACATCAAACTAATGACATCACATAATGTAAAGGCAACCTGGTGAATTTTATGTAGAATGTAACATATAGAATAAGTACTCTGAGTTGTGTTAATTGTGTAACATTGACTTAAACTTTTTGAGATGTTGAGAGAGACACCTTGAGAGAAATGTTAGCACTGAATATATGTTTAGCACACAATCTTTAGTAAATCCTTCATACAAAACTGGAAACTGAACAGCAACCTCAACAAAAAAAGAACTAAGATTTACTAAATGGCTCCATTTGTGTTTGTCTATGGTGCTGAAACTAACTCTGTAATTTCAGCACCATGGGCAGCAGGCAGGCTGTCTAGGACTTCAGAACTCTCTCAGAAGTGCTTTGCTTTACTTAATAATACCTTTGTGCACAAGGGACTCAGTCTCTCTTACAGAGTAATTGTAAGGAGAGTGAGCCCTCTGAGTGAGCCCATGGTCACACATACTTTCTTTAGTTCCTCTACACCCTTGTGGTTTCCCTGACCCCCCTGCTGTTCCTGAAGTACTCCTTTCCTGGACGACAGCCAACTCACTCTTTCCATCACATTTGACAGCTGTAATCACGCACATGGTTCCTGTTATTCAGCTCTTGTGTTCTGTCCTCTCAGAGCAAGAGACACACTAAAGTTTAGCAATTATAAAAAATAAAGGGATAAAGGGTTCAGGAAAGTGAGAACAGGTTTGTGCTGTGTCAACACTGGGCACAGTGGACTTAAATAAAACGTTGAAATATCTTCTGCCCGAGCTGTGACTGATTTCCAGAGCTGCACCACAACCATGAATACAGATGCATGCGTTCTTTCACAGGTGAAGAATGTACAAAAAAGGGAGGAAGTGCCAGTTTCTGTCTGAAGAGTCAGACAAAGCAAACAAAGAGAAACTAAGAATGGGCACAGAAGACAATGAAAGAAACTCAACGTAACAATAACTGTTACAGCACTTAAAAAAGGGGGTTTAAAAGGAAAGAAAGAAAGACATAACGACACAGGTGGCACAGTGACTGAGACGGAGCACACGCGACCTGTGCGTGGCACGGCACAACAGCAAAACACAAAGATCCTTTAAACAAAAGACACAATATAAACAAAAGCCACGTGGTAGCTGCCACCGTAGCCAGACGGAGGGCACCGTTACAGTCTCCCCCACCAAAGACACGCCTCCCAGTGGTCATGGACACAGACTCGGGAGGTGGAGCAGGGAAACACGGCCACACCAGTTTGTTTCAAGTGCTAATAAAATTTCACTAGTCCAGTTGATACATGTACATATTTAAGAGTCAGGTAACATGTAAGATATGATCAGGTGTTGTCCTGTTTACCAATTATGAATTATGACAATTAATTTTATTTCACAATTCCCTTTGGATTCATATATAAACCATTAAATCAGATGCATTTGTTTTTGTCTACAAACTCACAGACCCTGTGTCCCAAGTTGTCTCTCTGTTTCTAGTAAAGTGTGTTGTGAGTATATAAAAGTATGTGTGTTATTTAGAAACCATGCTGTAGCATTGTAGCATTAGATATGATCTGAAAACGTATTGTAAAAGTTGATAAATTTGATAAAGACTTGGTTATTAGGCTACCAATTTATCAATTTATCATTCTGGCAGTTATTTTTATCAGGTGGATTTTACAGTTTATATATATATATATATATATATATATATATATATATATATATATATATACACACACACAGATATCTATGCACTAAGACAAATAAGCAAATAATCATAGTTAGTAATCATTACCTGGTGACAGTAAATGTTACTTCTTTAACCAAATAAATCTTGGCGGTAACAGTACAGTACAATTTACATTAGTGCAATAGATCATTATGCCTTTGTAGGAATAGGCACTGTATTTACTCATAATTAAGAGAATGGAGTCAAAATGTAGGATAATCAACTGAGTTCTTCTGAGTTTACATGTAAAAAAAAAAAATTCAAACCAACAATTTACAATCTAGTAAAAACTGCAATCTAACTTTTTATCACTAGGTGGACACATGCTACAATTTTATGTAAATCATATATATATATATATATATATATATATATATATATATATATATATATATATATATATATATATATATATATATATATATATATATATATATATATATATACACAGATATCTATGCACTAAGACAAATAAGCAAATAATCATAGTTAGTAATCATTACCTGGTGACAGTAAATGTTACTTCTTTAACCAAATAAATCTTGGCGGTAACAGTACAGTACAATTTACATTAGTGCAATAGATCATTATGCCTTTGTAGGAATAGGCACTGTATTTACTCATAATTAAGAGAATGGAGTCAAAATGTAGGATAATCAACTGAGTTCTTCTGAGTTTACATGTAAAAAAAAAAATTTTCAAACCAACAATTTACATCTAGTAAAAACTGCAATCTAACTTTTTACCACTAGGTGGACCCATGCTACAATTTTATGTAAATCATATGGCAACACTGGGATTATAACATTACAAATTTCTTATCAAGACTTATAATTTATTTGTAAAAAGTCCAATTTTCTATAAGACTGATGTTTTTTATTGACTTACATAATTCATACCTTTAGCCTGTACGTTATTGCATGGACCAAGAAAAGGCTTTTGATACGCAGAAGCAGAAAGCAACAGTACATTTGTGGTGTGAGTAGAGTTCACATCTCTAATGGTGGAGTGACATTCTTACAGAGTGAAGACCAGTTTTTGACCAACAAACACGTTACTCCTGCAAACAAATTCCATATCAAATTTGAAACTGAATCACACTACTCGAGATGAACATGTGCAATTAAAATCCACCCTGACTTATGTTTCATGCACTGCACTGTGTATAAAAATAATGTTCTGAAATTAAATACTCCTTTAAACATCTGTTCAAACATTTTTAAAAGTCTCAGGTAGCCAGTTCTGTGGCTGCTGTAATTCCACCTGCTGTTGTAACAGACACGGTTGTGTGTAATATCACGAGAGAGAGAGAGAGAGAGAGAGAGAGAGAGAGAGAGAGAGAGAGAGAGGGGGGGGGGGGAGCGACCGTCACCTTTCTGCTTGTCTTCTCAACATTCCTTTTTCTTTGGTAACGCTGTACGGTGCTTTTTACTGTTTCCTTTACATATAAATACAGTGATGGTAGCCGTGTGACCTGGCTTGAAGTGGTCCAGGAGAGAATAAAAGTCTTTCAGATTGTCCACACCAGTGTGTGTGTCACTCCATGTTAACTCCACGCATCACGGTTACCCCGTAGCACCTTTTCCTCATTCCAAGTAAGAAGCGTTACACTGTTTTCATTAATAAGCCTCTGAAGTACTTTGGGTGTCGTAGTGAATTGAACTGACCAAACAGCAGTGAGGGAGGTTATATTGGGTCTCACCCCCTGAGCTTCTACATCGTGTCTCTGTGACAAAGGACAGAGCCACTTAACTAAGAATGAGACCGTCCTCACTGACAATGTGAGAATATCTGATAGATCACTGAATGATAAGGAAGAAAGAGGACGTATCACATGACAACTTACAAAACCTACCGCATCTCTATATTTGGTGTGTGTGTGTGTGTGTGTGTGTGGTGGTTAGTTTGTCAGAGTTTCATCTGAATACACTTCTTCTCCACTATAAGTGTTCTTGTGAAGTGATTCAGTAGACTGTGTTGAAGAGTGTGTACGGTGTGTATCAGCAGTCCTGCTGTAGCTGTGTGTAGTGTGTGTGTAACTCAGTAAGAATGCAGGTGTGTGTTTATCTGCTCCTTGTGCTCCACGCTGCTGATGGTGAGTGTTACCTTCTCACTACAGGTGTTGTCATGGACACCGACTCGGGAGGTGGAGCAGGGAAACACGGCCACACAAGCACAGTTCACTGAACCGTGCATGACCACACCATCCTGTGGGAGGGATGCAGCAGAGCCCAGGCACGGGAACACAGCGCCACCTAGAGCCTGGGGCATGTTAAACACCACATCATCCAGGGGCAGAGCATGGTAAACATCGCTCCACCAGGGCGTAGGGCATAATAAACACAATGCCATGTAGGCCCAGGGCACAGTAAGTCCTCAAGATGACACTGTTTCTCATGGTGAGACCAAGGTTTCTGTCCTATAGTGTAGTGGACAGCATACAATCTACATAGTGCAGCTTTCACTTTATTTGGAGAATTCAGTCCATGATTGTAGACGTTTATTTAATAATCTATAGACTGTCAACTTGTTTATTTTAGCTTTCACTTTAATTGGACATTCCAGTCTATGGCTGTATATGTTTAGTCGACAGTCTATATAACATCAGTTTGTTTGACCAACAAACACGTTACTCCTGCAAAAGCAAACAAATTCCACATCAAATTTGAAACTGAGTCACACTACTCAAACTGAACACGTGCAATTAAAATACACTCTGACTTATGTTTCATGCACTGTGGGTAAAAACAAACAAACAATGCTCTGAAATTAAATGCTCCTTTAAACACTTTTCACACTTTTTTTTTAAAGTGTCAGGTAGCCAGTTCTGTGGCTGCCGTAATTCCACCTGCTGTTGTAACAGACACAGTTGTACAATTTTTTTTTTCCCAATATTTTAGTAAAAAGATACATTATAGGACAGTGCCAAACTTATGAAACACTCTCACCCTCATCCTGTGGTTCGGTGACATTTGAAGGTTCAAGCATCATTAGTCACATGTTATTAGTAACTTTAGTGCTAACATTAGTGGTAACAGTAACTGATACAATCTTCGGGACACTGTGTGATACAAGCTTCGATGTCTTAGTATCAAACGTTCCATCACAGTTTTATTGCTTCTGCACAGTTCCTGTATCGTTGTTCTCCTTTTTTGGTGTTCTGTTTAGTCAGTGTTTAGTTTGCATCATTTTGTTACTTCTGACGTTATGTCTACCTGTTTTGGAAATGAAGAACTTTTGTTTACACATGTGCGTATGCCCAGAGAACAGAGACTCTGTCAGCAAAAAAAAATCTGAGACGGTCCACCCCAACTTTAAGTTTCTGTCTAACACTGACAAACTGCCCATCCTACTGGGCGAAAAGAAGGAAAGCAGCACTTTAGCTGGGTGATGCATATCTGCCTCCCATAAGATGAGGGACAGTGATTAACCCACCCAAACACACACACACACACACACACACACACACACACACACACACATACACACACACACACACACACACACACACACACACACACACACACACACAGACTATATTACCCAGTTTATAAAAGTTACCTAACTATTTATCATTATTAACTATTTATTATTATTAACTATTTGTTATTATTAAGTATTTATTATCAACTATTTATTATTATTAACTTTTTATTCTTTTTCATCCTTTTCATTTTTTTATTTTCCTTTCTTTTCACTTCTTCCCTTTTACTTCTTCTAATTATTATTATTTCAGACCAATTATTGTTTCTCTTCAAGTTCTTTTATAACAGAATTCTTAATTTCCATGATTGCAAAGGTTGTAATGTTGTGTAATGTTCATGTTGTAATACCGCTTTGGCAATACTATAGTTGTATATGGTCATACCAATAAAGCTTACTGAACTGAAATGAACTGAGAGAGAGAGAGAGACAGAGAGACAGAGAGACTCGACCCAGGAGCCCCTAATTCATTCACTCTCAGAAAATGACTGAAGGACACACTGCACCTACAGAGCCCTGCAGCTTCAGACGTAGCCAACGTATCACCACCGCTGACACACAGAGAACTGAACACATCTGCTTGGCCAAACTGTACATACATCAGTTCTGTAGTACAAAATCTAAACTTGTTAAATACATAACAGCCCTGAACCCTCATTACTTATAACTGATCACACTTTTCTAATCTTGCAGAGGCTCCATATAAACCTGTAAATCCTCCTCCAGTGGACACTGATACAACAAGTCCAACAGCTTCAACTAAACCTACTACTACAATGACATCTCCAACAGGTTAGAAGACATTCAGTACATCATCTACCAAGGGAGGTAACACACATTGGTTTAACGAGTGTGGGGCAGGATGCACGCATGAGTTATCTTTGATGTGGTTTTTAATGAAAATGAAAGCACACGTGAACATACCCACCCCAACGTGCAGCTCCTGAAGTGCATACCAGCTGACAAGTGAACCCGAGGCCAGTGTAACATGGCAGGGTCTGGGCTGGGGACAGAAACCTTGACAGGGACATCTGGAAAAAGAGAAAAAAAGTCTGTTGGGTGAGGGGTGGAAACAGAACCCTGTGCTGCAACCAGAAACCTGACAGCAGGCTGGACAGGAAACTGACACCAGGACTCAGGGACAGGAGAGGACAGGATTCCAGGCTGGACAGTGGGATGGACTGGAGGTCATCTGAGAGGAGGTGCAGGAACCTCTACAGGATTAGAATGGGAGATGGGCTGGACAGGGGCGGGACAACAGGAACTGGAACCACAACTGTAATTGGGACAGTTACACAGACAGTAATGGGGACAGAAAAAGACAGACACTGGCATTGGTAGGGTAACAATGAAAGGTCATGACAGTCCCAGTACAACAGAGACGTGACAGGAGGTGGCCAAGCCACACACATAAAAACACATGCACCCGCATCCATGCACATTCATACAAACAAAAACATACACACACACACACAGCTGCTTCAGGATGGCCAGACCCACATTTGAAGGACCTGGAGAAAAACATCATTTTACACACACCCTAAATGTACCTAGTGATCCCCCCCCCCCCATGGTTTTGTGGGCTTTAGGTTCTCCTGTGATCCAGCTATAAACTTCATATTTTAATCAGTCAGTCACTGACTCTGGCAGCATGGATGTGGGTGATGTTGATGACATCAAGCAGGTCAGTAGAACAGACCCTCCCACATGACCCTTTTGGTTCGCCCAGTTAATGTGCAGTCTGTGAAAAACACCTGATGGAAACAGTTCAAAATTCCCAGGATGAGGGCCTCTGCCATCCTTTTTGAGTATCAAACAGGCCTTGACATCCAAAGTAACCCACAGTAACATGCACACTTTTTAGAAATATAGTCTACTGAATGTTCTACACTTACAGTGGAGAGGAAGTGTATTCAAATGAAATTTTGACAAACTTCTAACCCCAACAGACACACCAAATATTTTTACTACCCTGTTTGGTCAGTTCATTTCACTATCAGTTCAAAGGGATTTTTTCTTCTTATTAATGAAAATAGCAGGTGGAATTAAAGCAGCTAAAGAATTGGCTACCTGAGACTTTTAAAAAGCGTTGAACAGATGTTAAGGAGCATTTTAATTTCAGAGCATTCTTATTACCCTCAAAGCAGTTTGTTAAGCATCTGGATGGTCAACCCTCAGTGAGGAGTCCGGTTTCATCTTTGTGAACCTCAGATGCCTGGAGAGAAGTCCTGAGCTGCACACAGGACACTGGAACCATTTGTCAGAGGATATTTGAAGAGTACCAACAATGGTGTGCAGCTTAGCATTGAAAAGTCATGGAAATACAATGGTAAGCCACCATGTTCATTGTATTTCAATATCCTTCCAACCTGTTCCAATCAAGATAAAATTACCTTCATTACCTCTCGTCTAACTGACAAAGCTCTTAACTGGCCGACTGCCATCTGGGCTAACGTATAACTGGCATCTTATGACGATTTTATTGAGCAATTCAAGGCTGTGTTCGATCACCCACATGAGGAAAGAGCCTGTGGGGAGATACTTACCAAATTACACCAAGGCAATCATTCTGTGGCCAACTACAGACGAGAATTCTGTAAAGTCGCTGCTGGCAGCAGATGGAATGAGGCGGCGTTGATCGTCACTTTCCGTAACGGTCTCAGTGTAGAGGTTTTACATGAACTGGCTTGCTGAGATGAAAAGTTAGATTTAAATCGGCTTATAGCTCTTTCTATACATCTGGATCATTTCATCCAAGAACGAAAACCATGTAGAACTAGTAGTTCTCGCCATACCTATCCCTCTCCCAGTTATAGAGAAGAGCTCAGACGAGAGCAGACAGCGGAACCAATGCATTGTGATTCTTCATGCTTGACTGAAGAGGAGAGGTGGCCCTGATTCCAAGATGGTCTCTGTTTTTACTGTGGCTCCTCAGAACATGTTATCAGCGATTGTAGTCTTCGACCTAATCGAGCATCACTGAGGCATAGACGGATCAGACAACACACGTCAGAAAACAAGATAGAGATCTTGCCACCAAGAAAGATGATCGTTAAGTCATTTTTTAAAAACTGTTTATGTTGGGCCTCCTGCACCATCTTCTGTGTTTGCAGCCTTAGTTGATTCAGGAGCTGAGGGAAACTTCATACACACACGTTGTACGGGAATTGGGACATTCCATTGGAGCTATTACCCAAGCCTCTTCACCTGGTGGCTCTGAACGGATCACCGGTAGGAGCCGGTTCCATTACACTCCGCACTACATGCATAAAACTTACCACAAACGTACACCATTTAGAGATCATGTAAGGGTTGGCACCAGGCCGAGGCCCCCTCCGGCCACCAGAGGGAGGCCTCGAGTCAGACATGCTACTAATCAGGTTTGATGCCCAACAGCTGGGGAGAGATCTATATAAGACCAGTAATTCAGTGCTGGGTGTTTGCTAAAGTTTTGAGCCAAGCTCCTAGCCTGTAACTATGGGTATCGATGTCTGTGAGCCCTTGTGCTACACTGCTCTTCTACTGTGGGTGTCTGTGTTTTTACACGTCCCCTCCCTTCTGCAGTTTTCCCCTCTCGAGTCTGTCTCTCTCCCGAGGCTCCCCTTAGCCACTAAAGTACTGCCCTGTTTTCTGTTTTTGTTTGGGAAGTTTCAGAGTTTGGTTTTCCCCAGTGCATCGGGGCTGCCATTCTTCCTGTGGCATCCTTTGTTTTCCCTTTTTCCACACTCAGCTCCCAACTTGCAACTGATTTTGGGGTACCCCTGGCTTCAGCAACATAATCCTCATGTAGACTGGCTGAGCTGGTCAGTGCTGTCTTGGGGTTTGACATGTTTTGTTATCTTCCATTGCTTTGAAGTGCAATATAAGGGGAGGATAGTTTATCTTCACCAAATTAGACCTGCGTATTGCATTTAATTTGATAAGGATCAAGAAAGGTGATGAATGGAAAACCAATTTTATCACCACCAGAGGTCACTATGAGTGCAAAGTCATGCCATACGGTCTCAGTGTGGCTCCATCTGTCTTTCAGGCTTTTATCAATGATATCCTCTGTGAATACATCGGAAAATTTGTTATCGCTTATATTGATGACATCCTAATCTATTCACCCATTAAAAGCCAACACGTACAAAAAGTATTGAAGACTCCTCTGGATAACGTGTTATATGTCAAGGGAGAGAAATGTAAATTCCACCTTCCAACCACGACTTTTTTAGGATACGTGATTAGCCATAGTGGAATCACCATGGATGACAAGACGATCGAAGTTATCATTCAGTGGCCCGTTCCGGTCACCGTTAAAAAGCTCCAGAGTTTCTTGGGGTTTGCAAACTTTTACTGACGATTCATACGGAACTTAATAGTATTGCAGCCCCTCTCACAGCCCTCCTGAAGGGAGCAACAACCAAGTTATTGTGGAATCAGGAGGCTGACCAAGCATTCAGAAAACTGAAAGAAGCTTTTACCACGGCTCCTATACTTAGGCATCCAGATCCTTCCGTTCCCTTTGTCGTGGAGGTTGATGCTTCTAACATCGGGGTAGGAGCTGTACTTTCACAAGGACAAGATAAGTGCAAGTTACACCCAGTAGCTTATTGTTCCCGTAAGTTTTCACCAGTGGAACGTAATTACGGAATAGGAGAACGTGAACTGTTGGCCATTAAACAGGCCTTAGAAGAGTGAAGGTATTGGTTAGAGGGGCGAATCATCCCTTTCTTATTATCACCGACCACAGGAATCTGGAATACATGCCTACAGCTAAACAACTCTGTTCTTTTCAAGATTTGATTTTAAGATTGTGTACCATCCTGGGACCTGTAATACTAAAGCTGATGCCTTATCCTGTGTTTTCTTGGAGGAGACAGGAGATGGAAACCATCCTTCCTAGCTGCAAACACCTGTCATCTATACAATGGGAAATAGATGATGAAACAGAACAGGCCATGCAAGACACAGTCATCCCAAAGGTGTGTCCGTCAGGGAAACAATATGTTCCTACCTCGTGCCGTGACCGCCTATTGACGTGGGCTCATTCCTCGCTGGTTTCAGGGCATGCTGGGAAGACATGTACTCGACGGCTTCTGGCTAACTGGTACTGGTGGGAGACCATGACCGGCGATGTTCATAAATATGTTTCTTCGTGTTCAGTTTGCAGTCAGAGTATAACACCTAAGACCCTACCCACAGGAAAGCTCATGCCACTTCCCATACCAGACAGACCTTGGTCTCACATTGCTTTAGATTTCCTTACAGACCTCCCATGTTCTGAAGGTAACACTATGGTCCTCACTGTAGTTGAAAAAGTATGGGAGGAGACACACCTGTGTATCGAACAGAACCGTAGATATAAGGAGGTGGTGGACAGACATGGGAGGGAGACCCTGCTGTACCAACCTGGTGGCAGAGTGTGGCTCTACGCGTGACTTCCGCAAGCCAGGGTCATTTCGCAAGCTGGGTCCCAAATTTATAGGTCTGAATTAAATTACAAAGCACATGAATGAAGTCACATATCAACTCAACTTACCTGCTCACTTTTGTGTTTCAAGGTCGTTTCATTTGGTCCTTCTGAAGCCTGTGATTCTCTCCTGAGGCCACTCCTCCACAGCTCTGACTGTGCCCCGATCTATGAAGTGCGCCATATTCTGGACTCTAGGAGGCAGGGTGGTTCGATGCAGTACTTGGTCGACTTGTTCCGTCTCTGCTATCCGTCTGTCACCATCTCTCTGCTAAGGAAGAAAAAACGTGAGACTGAGAACTTCTCATAGCTCTGATTGTATAATGTGTGCATGTAGTTATTGATGTGTATACATGTATTTGTGTGTGTGTGTGTGTGTGTGTATTGGTGTATGTAAATAACTCTTTTCATACAGTAGGATGAGTCCCAGCAGCAGAAGGAGAACAGGATTGAGGATAGAGTAGTACTGCCTGTGAGAGGCATTTTGGGAAATATTGCCACTTGTATTGTATTGCATTCAGTGTATTATGCAGTGGTTCAGTGTTTAAAGTATTTGACTAGTAATCAGAAGGTTGCCCATTCAAACCCCACTGCTGCCAAGTTGCCACTGTTGGGCCTCTGAGCAAGACCCTTAATTCTCAATGGATCTAATTGTATTTGGTCATAATTGTAAGTTGCTTCGGAAAAAAAGTGGTAGATGAATGTTATATATTGTATTTCTTATTTCTGTTTTTTGCCCATCTTGTATTTGTCTGCCTGAATATTTTGTCTCTCTAGATTTCGACCTGGACTGTAGCTCATCTCTGTGATGCTCCCTGGCTCTGTTTATCCTATAGTACTGGTTCTGTCCCTTGCCTGTGTTTCGACCGTGTTGGATTATCCTTTTCAGATTAAAACCACGTTTAATTTTATCCTCGAGCATCTGGCTTTCTCTGAAACATCAGTGTCACTGGAGTGAATGTGACATTGTTCCTCAAAATCCCTACTGAGTCAGTTAGTGATTTATTGATT
Source organism: Electrophorus electricus (assembly GCF_041902795.1). Lineage (NCBI taxonomy): Eukaryota > Metazoa > Chordata > Actinopteri > Gymnotiformes > Gymnotidae > Electrophorus > Electrophorus electricus. Next base: position 9,689,095 of record NC_137498.1, read on the forward strand.
AAACCATGAAGTTCAGAGCTGGATCACAGCAGAACCTAAAGCCCATGAATCTCCAAAAGTAGCATCGTCATGTGTATGTGTGTGTGTGTGCCTGTGTGCGCATAGGTGTGCCTGTGTGCGCGTAGGTGTGCCTGTGTGGGTGGGTGTGTGTTTGTGTGTATTTGCATGAGCTGTCCAGTCTGCCTGACCAAGTGGACAGTGACCAACAGCTGCATCATATACAGAATGAACAACTGAGGAATAAATAACACAAACAGAAATAAACAAGTGTGCACATTTCACACATTGCACCCAGTGCACCCAGATTAGCAATACATATATGAGGAGGAAGAGATGCATGCTGGGAACTGTCATATCTGTAAACCGGTAGCTGTTGCCACAGTGACAGTAGTGATAGTGTGTGCACGGGATCATGCATGTATTTGTGAGTGTGGGAGCATGTGTGTGTATTTTGGGGTGGGTGGTGGTGTATCACTTTAGCAGATTTTTATCACTTTGAATGTACGTTTAGGGTGTGTATAATGATGTCTTTCTCCAGGTCCTTCAAATGTGGGTCTAGCCATATTGCAGCAGTCGTGTGTGTGTGCGTTTGTGTGCGTGTGTGCGCGTGTGTGCGCGTGTGTGTGCGCGCGTGTGTGTGCATGTGTGCCAATTTCCCCCCCGCTAGACACATTACAAATTCAGTAATGCTAAACTAATTATAATTGTAATATAAGTTCATTTTAACAAGAGTTACAAGTTTGTAGTAAGAATGATCCAAGGATTACTAATAACTGCCTGAGAAATAAATATATCTGAAGAAGATTCCAAGTTCCACTTCACCAGAAGGACTTTGATTGTAAGATATCCATCACATCCCAGTTTAGATATCACTGTGTGGTACAACAGGACAAAAGCAACAAACACATCTGGGTGATGCTGTTAAATGTGCATGTTCATGTGTTTTAGACCACAGACTCTACAACACCAACACACTGTCCTCGTCCACCACTCAGGTCACTGGGAAACTTTCCCACACAGGTGATTTGAAAGAAACAGCTCATAGTGTTAATGATTCAGTAAATGTCGCTAACGAGCTTGAGTTAAATCCAGCCTAGCGTGTTGATAGCTTTTTTTGGTGTCGAATTTGCGAGTGTGAAATATGATTCCACATTACATTCATCAGCCTTCACATTTAGACTACCACATACTCTCCATATGACTGCATACACAGAACTGTAATGTGTATGTGATGATTTGGGATGAATACATGTACCATTACACTCCTAATATTTATATTTTAGTATAACTATATAGTTAATATGTCAACAGCAAAATAAATTCACTTTGCAGAACCTTTTCAATGCTGCTCTACTGCCCTAAGCAACCACCTTCTATGACCAGCCTACGTATGAACCCTTTCACACCAAACACTGGACCAGAGTTACCTGTTTGGGATACAAGGTGATTTTCACGTTTGGTGTTTTTTCTTGAGCCTGAGTGAGACTGTTTCCATGTCACTGATCTGGTTTCATATTGTGTACAATTCTGCAGAACCATCTGCTCTACTTTGAAGTTCAACCCCGGTCCTAAAGAGAAAGTAACAGACAGTGACATCCAACTGCTGTCAGTGAACTGCACCACACACACCTTCATGATGTATGTGGTTACCAGTGGGTATAAACAGAAACCACAACTCTCTGTCCTGCTTTGGCTCTTTATTTATGAAACAGCAATAGATTCTCACAGTGGAAGTGATGCGTACAGACAAGGGACGGCATTTGACTATAAAATGACCTGCTTAACATAAAAATGTGCTACAATTTAAAGATTAAATATCCAAAAATGCTTCAACAGAGATTCACAAATAAAATGAAGAAAAACCATTCTGCTGAAAAAATCCATAATGTAATAAAACATAATAAATTGTTTTTATTATTGTACAGACATATGATACTTGTAGGAAATGATACTTGTAGGAGTCACAATTATAGTTGCAGACTGAGAAAATTTTAATTGACGTTTACAGCGTTTAACATTTAGATTTAGCAGTTAGCCTCCTTTCCCAAGTAGAAGATGAAATCAAGAGGAATAAAACCCAAGTACTCTGGTTCTTGGAGTGGCTACACTGTAATGTTATCAGTCTTAGTCCTGCCCCTGTCACTGTTAGTCCTCCACCTACAATTCCTAACTTATGCCAGTCTGAAACCAAACCTGAAATAACTAATTAGCAGTTAATTAGCAATTACCAATAGATACAGCAAATTATACAAAGAGAGCACTGAAATCAAGACAGAAGAACATAACAGTTCATTGGCTCCCATACAATAAAAGAGTGTGTGTGTGTGTGTGTGTGTGTGTGTGTGTGTGTGTGTGTGTGTGTGTGTGTGTGTGTTCAGGTTTGTTAATTTAGTTTTATATTGACATATTCTGTATTATCTCCATTATCCATTGCTCTGGGTGCTGGTCTAGTGGTGTTTATATGGGCTACAGTAGAATATATCACATCATCCTGCAGAAAATATCACAATTACAAAATATTAGCACACATACATATAGAATAATGCACACACTGTTGAGTGGATTAATACAAGTGTTAATACAATAAATGTATTGTATTGCAGAGGTGTTAATTGTAATATACATTTAATCCATAAATGCACATGTAAATATAATTTATGCAAGCATGTGTGTGATCTGTTCACCAGCCACTTTAATAAAGACCCGCAGTCTGTAATTTAATATGTGCACATGTCTTACAGGTGTGCACCACTGTTTAGTGTGTGACCACAGGAGCACTGCTGAATGGATCCTACCTGGATGGTAGACCACTCTCAACAAACAAGTGTCTCTGCAGTGGTAGTGTCTTTAGGGCATGTATGAGTGTGTAACAAGAAAAGCAGTGTGTCTGAAGTTTATACACAAACCTGTGGAACTGCACACAGGTATATAATGCAGCTAGCAGATAACGATGTAGTGTAAAGGTGATCCTAATAAAGTGGCTGAGGAGAGTATCCACATACATACATCACCTGCCCTTTTTAATATAAATGATAAATGTGTGTTGATCAATTTTTCTTTAGTTAATGAATGTTTACTGAAGAGATCTTGAAAACTAGTCTGACCAAAATAAATTTTTCCAGTACGCAAAATATACCCAGATGATGTACTGCTATGGCCAAATAATCCAGTAAGTGACCAGGCCTGTCTCCGTGGTGTACTGCATCTCATCATGCAATGGTAGTGGTAAATCACAAGTAGGTAGAACTTCATACGTTCGCGTGACCTCTTAGTATGGTTTGTGTTTTTTTACACACTGGATATTATGCATCATACTACTACAGGGAACAGTAAACAGTATACAGTATATAATGAGTCCAGTATGCAGCATACAGTATGTAGTAAGCTATTTTGTATATGGCCCAAAGGTTTCTTGCCTCATGTCGGTGTTACATGAAGGGATTGGCCGGCAATTACATTATTTTCCTTTTCCCCGGATGGCCGAGACATGTTTTGTTCCTTTAGTTTAAAACTAAAGCTGCTAATGTTACTAACAAACTCTGGAAGCCAACAGCAACAGCAGGTAACCGTCGTTGTAATTAAGTTGGACACTGGAGGTCAACAGCAACCCAAGTCTAACCTTAGTACATAATGGTCTTCATACATAAGTTAGATCACTACATGTCCACAAAACTTTCTTAACCTGCTCAAACCTCATCCAGATTGTAGTGAGAAGTTTATTCACTTTTCTAGTTCACAGTGAGTCATACTGCACATTGACTAGTCTGTGAGACCTTTATTAAGATCTGGATGCAGTTTGAGCTGGTTGAGAGTCATCTGTGGGCATATATTTATGAAGGTTAGATTTGGGTTGCTGATGACCTCCAATGTTTGTTAGCAAGCTTAAACAGAATTGCACTCAAAATAATTTTGTCTAAGTGGAAAAATAATGTAAATTAGACTTTTCACCTAAATACTCCTTTAAATGCCTGAGCTGTCTATTAAAATATTTCCCCTCTGGTGCTCTGAAACAGACACTACAGGTAACAGAAGCGTTACTGCATGTCACATGGTCATCACTAGTTAAAGGCCAGCAGACAACTACCGTTAGCTAGTAGGTAGTGAATAGTCAAATAAAAAAGAAATACAATTAAAAAACTTTAGTCGACTTTAGTTTTTTAGCACTGATTCAGGCACAATTTAGGTAATTGCTCAATTTTAAAAGTATTGTTTTAGTAATGACATCAGAAAAAAAACCCAAATGATACACAATCCTACTTGCAGAAAGTACGAAACGTGACATATGCCATTTATCAGTCAGCAGATTCATTTTCCAGACTGTTTGTTCACACTTTTTTGATATGGTATGTCACGGAGACGTGTATCTGCATGGCTGTTTCTTCTGTGCATGTTGTTCATGGATTCTAATAAAATGACACCTTTTTGATAAACCATTTTGCATGACACTGATATGACCTGTTAGCATGTTTATCTCCTGTCCCTCTCATCCCTCTAACCTTTCTGGCACTTTTCTACTACTTTGGTTGATTCAGAAGTTACTTCTGAGTGCAGTGAGGTGTCTAAAAAGGCCCAGTAGCATAAAGGTACTGCTATAGAGCAGGTGATCATAATAAGGTTATCATCAAGCATATAGCATACACACACACACACACACACACACACACACACACACACACACACACACACACACACACACACACACACATACACACACACACACACATGCAATGCTTAACATCTCTAGCTACAACAGTCATAAGTGAATGACTGCTAAAAAGTCACTGGTAAACTACAGCACATTAGGCAAATAAAACTACTCTGTGAAACTACAGAATATTAAACAATTAACTGCTCTGCTAAACTACAGCATATTAGATGATGTCATACTGTCTGTCATAATTTAGTAATCAGAATCGACTGTGTGCACTGCAGTAAAGACTGTAGTGAAGTTCTCTGTGCAGACAAGAATAAGGCCCTTAAAGTTTTTCCATACTTTCAGAAACACATGACCTCTCACGAGTACCTGCATAACTTTCACTGGGTCTTAACATGCAGAAACTAATCACTAATCCAAGCTCTGACACTGTAGAACAGATCTGTGTACTGAATCAGAGTTCACTGATATTATAACATGGATGTGTGACGCCCACCCGTGTCTGCTGATCTCTCCTCTGTCCTGTTTGTCCCTTTCTGCTCACCGTCTGTTCACGTCTCTGAACTACAAAATTAACTCAGTGTGAGATGGACAGATATGTATGTATTTATTTATATACAGATTTTATTATCAAGAGCATCTCACATGTTTATCAGTATGTGTGCTCTCTGGGAAGCAAACCCATGACAGTGTGTTATCAGCACTGTGCACTACCTGTCTACCAGGTGAGCAGAGGTCTGTATTACTGGATAATATTGTACACAGAACTTCACACTGGCACCTGTTATAATTGTCTGTGAACTTGAATAGGCGTGTGTGTGTTTGTGTGTGTGTGTGTGTGTGTGTGTGTGTGTGTGTGTGTGTGTGTGTGTGTGTGTGTGTGTATACCTCTGTATCCAGCAGATGACTCCTCCTCCCATCAACAGCAGTAAACCCCCCACACCAGCTAAGATGACATGACGTGTGTATACTGGAGAATTGTCTGCATTTCCTGCATGTGGGAATGTAGGAAGCAGAATTAAAATGTGATGTATTATTTGTCACTTTTAATATTATATTGTATGATTTTTATAACAAGCATTCAATATAAAAATTTTTTTGGCACAAAAACAAAGAGGATGGAGCATGAATGAGTCTCTGTATCTCTACAATCTGAAATTACAAATTTTGGCATTATACTTGATTGAGAGTTGACAATATTGATATTGATTATTATTGATAATATTAGTAATTAATTAAAGTTGACATTGTCAATGTCATTAAGCCTACATTTGTAGTCCTTTAACCATTTTCAGATGTTATTGTTGTAGTAGGTTTAGAATGAAGCTGTTGGACTTGTTTTGTCAGTGTGCACTGGAGTTCCAGGCATTTATTAGTGTCTCTCTCTCTCTCTCTCTCTCTCTCTCTCTCTCTCTCTCGGCATAGCCGCCCACTTCACCTCCTGTAACATCTCTGTTGTACTGGAACTGACAATCTTTCATTGTTATTCTACCAATCCCAGTGTCTGCCTTTGTCTGTCCCCATTCCTGTCTTTGTAACTGTCCAAATCCCAGCTGTGGTTCGGGTTCCTGTTATCCCATATCCCGTGCTCCTACTCTCAGCCGGGCTCCCGTCCATCCCACTGCCCAAGCTGGAACCCAGTCGTCTCCTGTCCAGCCTGCTGTCAGGTCTCTGGTTGTGGTACAAAGTCCTGTTTCCACCCCTCACCCGATGGACTTTCCCCTTTTTTTCCTCCTTTCCCACCTGTCCTTGTCCAGGTTCTCCAGACCCTGCTGTGTGATGCCGGGCTCGGGCTCCCTTGTCAACTGTTATGCACGTCAGGAGCCCCGTGTTAAGGAGGGTGTGGGTGCTACTGTAACACCCCTCACCACCATCACACAGGAGCCCCGTGTTAAGGGGGGTGTGGGTGCTACTGTAACACCCCTCACCACCATCACACAGGAGCCCCGTGTTAAGGGGGGTGTGGGTGCTACTGTAACACCCCTTCAACACCATCACACAGGAGCCCCGTGTTAAGGGGGGTGTGGGTGCTACTGTAACACCCCTTCACCACCATCACACAGGAGCCCCGTGTTAAGGGGGGTGTGGGTGCTACTGTAACACCCCTCACCACCATCACACAGGAGCCCCGTGTTAAGGGGGGTGTGGGTGCTACTGTAACACCCCTCACCACCATCACACAGGAGCCCCGTGTTAAGGGGGGTGTGGGTGCTACTGTAACACCACTCACCACCATCACACAGGAGCCCCGTGTTAAGGGGGGTGTGGGTGCTACTGTAACACCCCTCACCACCATCACACAGGAGCCCCGTGTTAAGGGGGGTGTGGGTGCTACTGTAACACCCCTCACCACCATCACACAGGGGTCCTGTGTTTCCTCTTTCACTTAGCTGGCCATAGGGTCTAGTCTCACCCTCATTATTTCCCATATAAAGCCTGAACCTTTCCAACCACTAATGTCAATTATTTTGCATTAATCGCATGTATTACTCTGTGTATGCGACGTTCACACGGTATGTTCATGTGTGCTTTCATTTTCATTTAAAACCACATCAAAGATAAATCACGCTTGCATCTTGCCCCACACTCGTTAAACCAATTTGTGTTACCTCCATTACTAGATGATGGATTGAATGTCTTCTAACCTGTTGGAGACGTCATTGTAGTAGCAGGTTTAGTTGAAGCTGTTGGACTTGTTGTGTCAGCGTCCACTGGAGGAGGATTTACAGTTTTATATGGAGCCTCTGCAAGAATAGAAAAGTGTGATCAGTTATAAGTAATGAGGGTTCAAGGCTGTTATGTATTTAACATGTTTAGATTTTCTACTACAGAACTGATGTATGTACAGTTTGGCCAAGCAGACGTGTTCAGTTGTCTGTGTGTCAGTGGTGGTGATACGTTGGCTACGTCTGAAGCTGCAGGGCTCTGTAGGTGCAGTGTGTCCTTCAGTCATTTTCTGAATGAATGAATTAGGGACTTCTGAGTCGAGTCTCTCTCTCTCTCTCTCTCTCTCTCTCTCTCTCTCTCTGTGTGTGTGTGTGTGTGTGTGTGTGTGTGTGTGTGTGTTCATTTCAGTTCAGTAAGCTTTATTGGCATGACCATATACAACTATAGTATTGTAGTATTGCCAAAGCAGAATTACAACATGAACATTACAACATTTGCAATTATGGAAATTAAGAATTCTGTTATGATAAAGAACTTGAAGAGAAACTGTAATTGGTCTGAAATAATAATAATTGGAAGAAGTAAAAGGGAAGAAGTGAAAAGAAAGAGAAATAAATAAATAATAAGGATGTAAAATAATAAATAGTTAATAATAATAAATAGTTAGGTAACTTTTATAAACTGTGTGTGCATGCGTGTGTGTGTGTGTGTGTGTGTGTGTGTGTTTGTGTGTGTGTTTGGGTGGGTTAATCACTGTCCCTCATCTTATGGCAGGCAGATATGTATCACCCAGCTAAAGCGATGCTTTCCTTCTTTTCGCCCAGTAGGATGGGCAGTTTCAGTGTTAGACAGACACTTAAAGTTGGGGTGGACCGTCTCAGATTTTGTAAAATAAATTTGCCATATTTGGGTGAATTTTTCACATTCAGTGAGGAAGTGCAGCTCTGTCTCAACAGTGTCATATTTACATTGCTAACAGAGTTCTCCGGGCAGCCATGACATTTATCGGCTGGTCTGGACGGCCAAGCTGTGTTCTCTGAGTCTGGACTTTGTCAACGTGGTTCTGTGTTTAATGTCAGTCACTGTGTACAGGTCGTCTGCTACCGTGTACTGACGTTTTAGGGCCAGATAACGTTGCATTTTGCTTTGTGCTTGTGTTTGTGTTCCAGTGGGTGATGTAGTTTAGTTTGTGTAATAAGTGTCATAATTTGGTTTGGTCTGATTGTTTGTACTTCAGACTGGTCCTGATGTGTTAGTGTTAGTGTGTGTTAATGAACTCAGTGTCAGCACCAGCTGTGAGAGGAGACTCTTCTCTCTGCTCTTCTTTTTTTTTCGTTCTCTCTCTCCCTCTCTGCCTCCCTCCTTCTCTCTCTCTCTGCTTCCCTCCTTCTCTCTCTCTTTATGCAATAGTTTATGCTCCATCACATTTGATAAATATGAATGGTTGAGAAAAATCTTGTATTTGTAGAGTCAGTGGTTCTAGCCCATCTGGTCTATTACACAGTTAGTGTTAACCATCCTGCAACTCCAGTCATGATCAGTGTCTGACCACTGAAACACTGCTGGCTGGATATCTTTCACTGTCAGAACACTCTCAGCCTACCAGTAGCACTGAATCCAGTAACACTGCTGTACCTGAACCACTCATACCAGTACAACACCCACTACCAAGCCTCCAGCACTGTAGTGGGACTGACGTGTGGAGAATGGTTCAGTATCCACATATACTGGGACATCTGTGGTCAGAAACTGACCAGTGATGTCCTGGGTGCAGGGTGACACACAAACTGTGTAAGACACCAGGTGGACACAGTCTGTAATTATACCTACACATTCACTTATTAGAGGTAGTGAAAGTGTTCAGTGAGGGCAGGTGAAATGAATGTTAGTTGTGTTTAACTCTTCTAGACTGGTGACAGAGGGTGTCTGGTGACTAATATCTGAGGATAATGTGGTCCACATGTTAGATACATAAATATGTAATGGTGTTTCTCTACTTTTAAATGTCCTGTTTTTGAATTTTAGTAATATCTGATGTATGTGTGTCTAATAAAGTGTGTGGTGAATGTATTTATATTACATTTATTTGTATGTTTAAAAAGTAAGTTCATGGTGGAGAGACTAAATCGAGGTTTTCATTGGTATTAGGAATGTGGTTGCTAATAATGTTTTACCTGAAATATAAAGTCTTAAGTATGTGTATTCATTGTCTTTAATATAACACCTGTAGTCTCCCTCATCCTCTTCAGTCAGGTGTGATATGAATAGAGAGAGATTTCCTGGAGAGTGAACAGTACCCAGCAGAACTCTGTTTCTGTACTGTTCACTCTCACTGGAGATCACGTCCCATGAGTTTCTGTTTGTGTTGCGTTTCCTCCAGGTGAAATTCTCAGGTTTGGTGTGTAGGTCAGTGCAGGAACAAGGCAGCAGTACTGAGTCTCCTGTGTATGCAGTGATTTCGGAGATCCTGTGATGTTCCAGTATACAGCCTACAGAAACACACCAAAAGAAGACCTTCAGTATGTGATAATAATGATTAGATGTCACTTACCAAGTGAGGCAACTAGTAAATCTGAACAGATGTGAGCACCTCAAACCATGTAGTACCTTCCTGTTCTTGAAACTGGGTGATGAAGCTGAAATGAAACTCCCATATGACTCTGTTGTAAATTACTTTGTACTGAAAGTGATGCATTTGCCCTGGTCCTGAAATAAAGTGTTCCATTTTGATGTTTATATGATTGTGAATGTCTTAAGTAATGCCACAAAACTAACAGTTAAATAAAGGTCAGACACAATATATGTAACTCTGATAGCGCATCAGTGTGGAAGCCTTCACTAGAATTCTTTATATCAAGCCAGAAATTGTCACGGAACGCTCCCCTCGCCACTGGTCACGTGGTACGGCCCACCGCCTGCAGTTGAAGTCACTTTTTGTTCTGTAACCACGCCCCCATGATGGCACACACCTGCCCCTGGTTTAATGTTGTGTGTGTCTGTGTGTAGTTAAACCCCTGTTGGTGTGTGCATTAGTGTTGGTCATTGTTTGTGTTGCTAGTCCTACGTGTATTCATGTTAAACGTATATGTTTGTGTTGCCGTCGTTAGTGTTCCTGCAGTGTTATGTGTATTCGTGTTATCCGTTTATGTTGTGTGAGTGCCGTCGTCGTAAGCGTTACGTGTTATTAAATGTCTGTCAAAGTCGAGGGAGTCTGTACGTCCTGCTCCGCGCCCTGCGGCACTCCAGCTGTTACAGCAATCAAGTGGCACATACAACAAATGCTACAGATTCTTGAAGTGCTGATGTTTGTTCAGTTTTCCACCTGATCTCACTGAGTTTGTCTGTGTGTCTAGTGAGGGGTCTGGTGTTGTCTGTACAGGCAAAGGTCTGAGTAACAGAAATGATCCAGTTAGATTCCCATTCTAATTACATTCCCATCATGTATGAAGACTTAAGCGTCGGTCACATCTAACTGCCACCTCGCTCATGTTTTCATATGGGTGGAGCAAAATGAGGGGATTACGGGCGGTCTTGGTATTGTGTAATTTTGGGGAACGTAGTCCTTCAGAAAACAGCTACACTACTTGTGACATTGTTCTAATAATTAGTATAAGAATAGCAGCTGCTTTTCTTTCAGAAAGAAGCAAGTAAAGCTCTTGCCTCTTCAAGTGAATGAGGTTTTTCACCAGGCAGATTTTTCTCGTGTTCGGTGTCAAAGATTATTTATACTGCAGATTTAGTGTCTGATGCTGCCTTTAAATTGAACCTAAATAAGATGCCTTAGCAGGCAGCATATGTCAGAGGGAGAACAGTGATCACACATTTATTCAACAGTCTTGGATCTGGAAGCATATTGGTCATTATTTCCATAGACATTCCAGAAAATTCTAATCTAAAGCCTCAACCCAAGCAGCTACAAAATTAAGATAAAAAAAGAGCAAAATTACAAGACTTTATACATAAATGCTTCATGAACTACAAATTCCATAATGCCCTCATACAGGTAGCTGAGATATGTGTACACTGAGAGAGACTGAGCTACAGCGTCATTTTTCATGGCATACTATGTCATTTCAACCAAGAAAATTGTAACATATTTATATGTGTAGGCCAAACTCTCAACTATGAAGTCTTGTTCTTGTTAACCCCAACTGCTGTGGTCATCTGTGGTCTCTTGCAGAGATATTTTTATTCATCAATTGTTATTCAGGACAGTAAATCACTCTACCAGCTGTGGGTTGCTCTTGGATGTGCTATGACAGGGATGCTGCTCGTATGTGGTCACTCTTTGATTAGTCAGTGTTGGACAAACTCTGCTGTTGATCAATCAAGATCCGACTAAAGAAATTCTGAACCGTGTGGAGTTAATGCTGGAGCAGAGCTGAGAGTGGAGCTGGAGCAGAGTTGGTGGACTGAAGACGTACATTTGGATAAATCTCTCCCTTGGGCTTGTTTTCTCTCTCTCTCTCTCTCTCTCTCTCTCTCTCTCTCTCTCTCTCTCTCTCTCTCTCTCTCTCTCTCTCTCTCTCTCTCTGCCCCAGCAGACATGCTCTACTTTTCCCGGCCTGGCCACCCACTTCACCTTCTTTAACTCTTTGCTACATTGAACTTATGAAGCTCGGCTCTCCGTGTAGTATTTGTAATGAGACTGATGGAGTCCAGACACTCGCAGATGATGTTAATCACTTGATAATTTATTAAGAGAGGAAGTCCAAAACTGTAGTCAAAATTCTCTGCACTGGTGGATTGAGGCTGAGTGAAGAGCCAGCTATATTTTTATATATATTTAGAGTGCTGACACCAGTTTCCTGTAAAGTATCCAATCTCTGCACTATAAGTTTAGTAGGTCAAATCCTATGTTAGGCTGACAGAACCACTGAAAAAGCAGGATGCATTAAGACAGGAATTTTAGAAAGGTGGTTATGCATATTCTCATAACACATGCTAGACAATGCAGTAGAGCATTCTCTTCAGAATATAAATTGTAAATACAGGCATAATTTGGAATCAGATACATTTTGTAGTTTTATGTGCATTAAACCTTTGCCTGCACCTCTGCCTTTGGTTGTAGGTAAGTGGGACAGGGGTAAATAATTACAGTAACAGAAGCTCCAAATATGTCAACTTTTATGACTGTTTGTTTATGCCCATTTGCAACTTGTCATAGCAAAGCCTTGCAACTTATTTTAGATGTTTTAAATCAAAAATCTAAAATAAGAACACATTAGTGATTTTGATCCAGCTGGTCCACCTACATTAATGATCTGCACACTGTACAGTTTTCAGAACGATAATGTAACGCAGAGGCAGACAGGACTTGATGCACATGTGTAAACGAAAGTTCTTCATTTGCAAAACAGGTGGACACAATGGCAAAATTAACAAAATGATGAAAAATAAACACTGACTAAATGGAACACCAAAAAGGGAGAAAAATGATACAGGAACTGTGCAGAAACAATAAAATTATGATGTAACATTTAATACTAAGGCATCAAAGATCGTATCAAACAGTGTACCGAAGCTTGTATCAGTTACTATTACCACTAAAGTTAATATTACCATTAATATTACCACTAAAGTTACTAACAACACGTGACTAATGATGGTCGAAGCTTCAGACGTCACTGAAGCACAGGATGAGGGTGAGACTGTTTCATAAGTTTGGCACTGTCCTATAACTTGGAAGCTTTATCTTTTTACTAAAAAAAATTGTAAATGTGCTAATTATAGAAGTCAAAAGTGAGGGTAAATGTTTCATTACATCAGCCTGCTGTCTGCCAGTACAGTTTTGTATTATGTTTTCACATAAAAAGGGAAACAATGATTTTAAACAAATTATTGCAGAATTTAATTACTAAACATCATTACTGATCATCATTTTTTTAATGAAATATGAAGGCGGTGGAGTGTTGTATTGTGCAGCTTTGAATCTATGGCTGCTATAATTTCTAAGAACCACCAGGTGTCGCTGTTTTGTCACCAGCTTTCAATACTCCAAAGCTTTGAATCATTCAGCAGTACAATAAGGAAGAACCTCAAACGCTTCACAGGACTTCGTCTGCACATCATTTCCAAAAAGGAAGTAAAAACACATCTGCAGATAAAAACACACCTGCATTCCACAACACACTACACACAGCTACAGCAGTAACGTTGCTACACATCTTATACACTCTACAAAACTACAATTTACTGAACACTGAAACCCCCCCCAGACTACAGTCTGTCTGTAAGAATCACCACACAACTATGACCTGGAACTCTACAACTCTCTCAGTAGAACGCCACTGAAATTCTCCACCCACTAATATCCACAGTAGAGGGGAAGTGTGTTCAAGTGCAAAATAAATTATTCCTCCACTTCTTTCTCTCTCACATACAGACTAAATCTAACAGTGAAACAGTGTCTTTCTAGTGTCATCACTTCCTCCTGAGCTGCCCAGTGTTCAGTCCCCATCCTCAGTAAAGTGATCCTGCAGTAAGAAGTAGTGCTACACAGTGATCCCCCTCAGCACTGTTTGGACACATCATTTCACTCCTGCACTTAGTGATCAGAGGACCAAACTGAATGTGTATCTTAGCAAATATTAGAGATATCAGACAGGAAGAGCTCTAAACTACATGCTGATCAAAATAAACATTGATCATTTAATCAGGTAAACATGAGCATTGTCTGATAACATTCATATTATTCATAAAGTACAGGTGGAATGCAGCAGTCTATGATCATGTTGTAGTTTTCATACTATTAAGAAAAAACTACTTAAGAGAAGTTGTGAAATCCACCCACTGACACAGAACCACTAAAGGAGTCACCAAAGTAAAGACCACTTTGGATGTAGACAGTACAATGTCATCACAACCCAACAGTTATCACAGGAAGTAGAAACATTTTCTTTCCTTTTCTCTGTTACTTTGTTCTTTTTGTTGTTAAAGCTGTCAAAAGCTGTTTAACTGTTTGCCAAATGCTGAATATCTGTAAAGTAACTAATTGAGGCTGTAGGCTAGTGTGCACTGTGCTGTAACAACAACAACAACAACAACAACAAAATAAAATAAAAACTGTACAAAGACAAACCCCCTAAAAAGCAAAAATAGTAATAAATAAATGTATAAATAAAAGAACTGAGAACAGCAATAGAGAGAGTGGGCTTCCTTGCCTAGTATCTCTATGCACATTTTGTGATGGTATTATATTAGTACTGACTGTGGCCTTAGGTGTGGTTTTAAAGATTTTACACAATGTGAGGAGAAAAACTTCAGGTTTTCTTTACTGAAGGCCTTCTCTGCATAGCAATTTCTAATATGTGGAGTGAGGTGTGACGTATTTGTCACGGTTGGTCGGGCAGCCAGAGGGAGGGACACGCCCACTCCTGCTAGGGATCACACTAAACACCTGCCTCATTCCCAGTCTCCTGCCTACTAATCACCTTCACCTGTTCCTTGTTCATTCTCTCTATTTAAACTCACAGGTCAAGAGAGAGTGCAGCACATTAGTGGCCCGTTGGACTGCTCACTCCCAACGTGTACATCGCTACAAGGACTATTGGAACAGAGTAGTGTTTGTCGTTAGTAGTGGTATCGTCACATATTGACAATTGAAAATAAGGAGCACTTTGGTGCAACTTTGCCTCTCGCTCCCTCTGAACTGCCACCGTCACAGTATTAGGTTAAGTAGTCTACCCTGTTAATGGCTGAGTGTCTCCTTTGATGAAACCAGTTTGATCAGGGTGTATCAGTGATGGAATAATATGTTCTAATCTAATGGATAATGCTTTGCTATTTATTTATTTTTTTCATTTTTTATTTCAATGTTTCCAAGAGATGACAGAGTTTTACTTAGAGATGGGGTTTGTACTTAGAGATGTAGATTTCATTAAAAGGACCAAATAAGGACGGACTTTAGTAAAATGTGTTCAGAGTTGTAGACCAGTACCACAGACCAAACATCTTTCACCTCCAAGGCAGCCTGACTGCTGTCAAGGTGCTGAAACTACACCCTTCAGCCAAGTTCAGAACCTGTGCTGTACACAGCTGCCCTCTATATGGCTGCCCAGTGGGACCCAGACAGGAGCCCCTGGTGCTTCCTCAGCTGTAGCTGTAGCCACTCACCTTCCCATCTCACCAAATACACCAAAAGGTCTTTAGAGGGCGCATATCCTACAGTTTTCCTTTATTTTATAGTTTGCTTTTGTGTCCTCATAATGCTTTTGTGGCTTAATTCAGTTTTACACAACTATTTTCCAACCTCTCTTTATCTCTTGGAATTACAGTTTCTATTGCTGTGCCTTTAAGATAAATGAGCTCTGTTCTGATTGGCTGCCCTGTACTGTGCTTCATTTAAAAAGCACTAAGAGCTGAAATATGTCTGAGAACTGCAATGTAGGTGTTAGGGGTTAAACTGCTGTAGGCCAAAGAGGCAGAGATAAGTAAATGAGCTGGTTCTCATGACATCAGAGAAACGGTGATTTCAAAACAGGCTATTTTTACAGATTATATTCCATATATGGACTGTAAGGAATAGGAGAGAATAAATAGGAGAGAAATAGGAGAGGATAAATAGGAGAGAATAAACAATGTGTTTTGAAAATTTAACAATATTTACATATTACTTAAATTTTTCATTTGAATATAGTGAGTGAAATTCAGTTTTCCATGATAGGGGCCCTTTAAGGATATGAAACCAGATTTGACTTTGGCAAAACCAATAAACAGAGTCAATCTTCTCTGTTTTTATTTGGTACCTTTTGCCTTTATCACTCCAGAACAGCACTGCCATCCTGTGGGAGAAACTGACTTGGAGAACCAAGATGGATGATGCTTGTCCACAAACTCTACTATACTGTACAGTCTCAACATGCCTAATTACTACTTCTTTGTGTGATATTCTGTGCAGATGAGTTTTTTGACTGGGACAGATGTATAGAGAATAACATTTTTTTTTAAATTTCCATCAGTCATTCAGTGTTTTTGTTTCAATCTTTCCAAGAGATGACATGGGGGTTTAATCATGAAGTTTGCACCTTGAGATGTAGATATCAGTAAAAGGACTGAATAAGGATGGACTTTAGTAGAACATGTTGACCAATTGCTGTGGCATGCATGCTGGGAATTTTCACATTTGTAAACTCATTGCTTTGACCACAGAGACAAAAAAAAAAGACTAATTTAGAAAACCGTCTATAAACTGGAGTCACTGGAGTGAATGTGACAGAATCCATGCTGCCAGAGTCAGTTAGTTGATTGAATGATTAAAACATGAAGTCGATATCTGGATCACAGCAGAACCTAAAGCCCACAAAACCAAAAAAGAAGCATGGACATGTGTGTGCCTGTGTGTGTGTGTGTCTGTGTGTGTTTGTGTGTGTGTGTGTGTGTGTGTGTGCGCACGTGCGCAAGCATGCATGAATGTGTTAGTGTAGGCATGAATGTGTGTATGTGTTTGTGTGCATCAGCACTGGCTGTCCAGTCTTCTTGACCAAGTGTGTAGTGACCAAAGAGCTGCATCACAAACAATAAAAGTGAGGAATAAATAACACAAACAGAAATAAAGAAGTGAGTACAATTCTCACATCTGTAAACTGGTGGCTATATACACATATACGGGAGCAGGCATATATTTGTGAGTGTGGGTGTGTGTGTGGGCTGGTAGTAGGTGTGTATCACTTTGTACATTTAATGTGTGTGAAAAATTATGTATTTTTCTCCAGGTCCTTCAAATGTGGGTCTGGCCATCCTGAAGCAGCCGTGTGTGTGTGTGTGTGTGTGTGTGTGTGTATGTTTTTGTTTGTATGAATGTGCATGGATGTGGGTGCATATGTTTTTATGTGTGTGTATGTATGTGTGTGTTTACATGTATGTGTGCATGTCAATTCCCCCCCAGCTAGACACATCACAGACAGTGACGTCCAACAGATAGTGGCATGTCCAACTGCTGTCAGTGAACTGCACTCTACACACATTCTGCTGTCAAACTGCACCACACACACCTTCATGATGTACTTGTTTATCAGTGGATATAAACAGAAACTACAACTCTCTGTCCTGCTTTGGCTCTTTATTTATGAAACAGCAATAGACTCACTGCGTACAGACAACGGATGGCATTTGACTTTAAAAGGTATGATTAATAACAGAAAAAATATGCTGCTATTTAAAGGTCAAATATAAAAAAAAATCCTTCAATAGAAATAAAAACATAAAATGCAGAAAAATTATTCCTTGGGAAAAATACCATAATGTAATAATAAAACGCAATACATTTTTTACAGACTCATAGAGCAAAATGATGCTTGTAGGAGTCAGAATTTAGTTCTAGATTGACAATATTTAAATTGACATTTACAGCATTTAACATGTTGATTTAGCAGTTAGCCTCCTTTCTCAAGTGTACCAAAAACAAACAAACAAAAACCCCACAAGTTCTCTGGTTCTATATTTTGTCAGTCTTGCCCCTACAAGTCCTACTTTATGCTAGTATCTAATTAGCAATTAGCAAGTAATTAGCACTGGTTCCTCTCTACCGGACCGAACTACAGCACATTATTTCAGTGCCACTTAATGGAACAGGTCAGTGAAGAATCATATTTACTTTATTTTACCTTAACCCGGGTAGACAAGACATGGTTGGAGTAAATTAAAGGAGCACATTTTGATCCTTTAATTTAGAACAAAAGCTGCTAATGTTGCTAACAGACCATGCTTTTACTCAATAAAATGTACACAATGCCATTTTAGACATTTATTAAACATTTTAATATTACTTTATTCATGTATTTCACTATTGTGGTAAACCTATTTCAATCACCAAAACAGGTTCACAAGAGTAAAGGTATTTTTTCACATGAGATGAAAAATTTCCATATTCCATACATTGCTTTATGCAGTGATCCACGTCAAATTCTACCTCAACAGGAAGATAGCTGAGATTGTTCTGAACACCGTGATATCAAACATGTAAGTACCTTTAAGGTGAATTTAAGAAAATAAGCAGAACAGACATTGCTCTGAGCCTTCCGATGGTTAAATGTCAGTGGTACGACAAAATCTGTGAGCACCGAATTCTGTCACTATAGAGCCTCAACACACAGATCACCATTTCTGACGGCTGTTGTAAGAATATGTGACCACACTGTACTGTCATAAAAAATGAGTTAAACACCAAACATGTATTTTAGGTGTTGTGATTTCTGATGGCTGGGTGCCACTACTCTGTTGATCCCAGATATAAATACCTTTGTGTAAATGAATGTATGAGGATGACAACACCTGTAGAGAGAAGGTTACACTCACCATCAGCAGCGTGGAGCACAAGGAGCAGATAAACACACAGCTGCATTCTTACTGAGTTACACACACACACACACACAGCAGGACTGCTGCTACACACCGTACACACTCTTCAAAACTACAGTCTAGTGAATAACCTGACAGCTACACTTACAGTGGAGAGGAACTGTATTCAAATGAAGAGATTCTGATAAATCTCTAACACACAAACTTGGTCAGGTCAGTGGGTACAGCTGATCAGATGTGTGTGGCAGGTCTGTTAAACAGGTGTGTAGGTCTGTAGCTGGTCTGTTGATTTCTCTTGGTTTTCTTCTCTACTGCAGACTAGCTGTTCCATCTCCACCAGCAGCGTTATAGTGAACTCTGCTCATTTCTGACACTGAAGCAGGTCACATGAACAAGAACAACTCAGTTCATTCAGGATCTGACTCTGCACATGGTAAAATGGATGTTAATAGACACAATGAGAAAACAATCTGATTATAACAGCTTGCTAATGAGATTTTTACCTTTGTTTCTCTTGGTGTAATAAACCGCAGCCACGATAATGTGGAGGAAGATCAGTGACCAAAGCAAAGGGGATGTAGGGCAGAGTCTGAGGAGAGACTGTAACAACACAACAAACACTGACCCCAGTCTTACACAGCAGCAGAATACATTTATTTAACACAGCTGTGAACTGTTTCCTCTTCCAAACACTACCTCTTAAACTAAATGTTAAACTAAACTACATGTCATTTACTACTACTATTATTATTATTATTATTATCATTAGTAGTAGTATTCGTAGTAGCAGTATATAGTGGGTTAACTGGAGAATATTATTAAACAAAAGCATCTTAAATTCAGTGGTAGTTGATGAACAGAATGAATGTGGGGCCTCTACAAGAATAGAAAGTATGATGAGTTGAAAGTACTGAAGGTTCTGTGCTTTCATGCATTTTACATGTTTACATTTATATTTTGTACTACAGAACTGATAAATGTATAGTTTGTAAAAGCAAAAGTCTTCGATTCGCTGTGTTACTGGTGGTTAATAGGATGGCTAAGTGTGAGGTTACAGGTTCTATAGGTGCAGTGTGTCCTTCAGTCATTTTCTGTGAGTGAATGAAACAGGGGCTCCTGAGTCGAGTCTCTCTGTCTCTCTGTCTCTCTCTCAGTTCATTTCAGTTCAGTAAGCTTTATTGGCATGACCATATACAACTATAGTATTGCCAAAGCAGAATTACAACATGAACATTACACAACATTACAACCTTTGCAATTATGCAAGAATTCTGTTATGATAAAGAACTTGAAGAGAAACTGTAATTGGTCTGAAATAATAATAATTGGAAGACGTAAAAGGGAATAAGTGAAAAGAAAGGGAAATAAATAAATAAATAAGAATGGAAAATAATAAATAGTTAATAATAATAATAAATAGTTAGGTAACGTTTATAAACTGGGTAATATAGTCTGTTTATGTATGCGTGTGTGTTTGTTTGAGTGGGTTAATCACTGTCCCTCATCTTATGGCAGGCAGATATGCATCACCCAGCTAAAGCGCTGCTTTCCTTCTTTTCGCCCAGTAGGATGGGCAGTTTGTCAGTTTTAGATAGACACTTAAAGTTGGGGTGGACCGTCTCAGATTTTGTTTGCTGACAGAGTCTCTGTTCTCTGGGCAGCCATGACATTTATATCGGCTGGTCTGGACGGCCAGGCTGTGTTCTCTGAGTCTGGACTTTGTCAACGTGGTTCTGTGTTTAATGTCAGTCACTGTGTACAGGTCGTCTGCTACCGTGTACTGACGTTTTAGGGCCAGATAACGTTGCATTTTGCTTTGTGCTTGTGTTTGTGTTCCAGTGGGTGATGATGTTTAGTTTGTGAAGTGTAATAATTTGGTTTGGTCTGATTGTACTTCAGACTGGTCCTGATGTGTTAGTGTTAGTGTGTGTTAATGAACAGCACCAGCTGTGAGAGGAGACTCTTCCCTCTGCTCTTTTTTCCTTCTCTCCCTCTCCCTCTCCCTCCCTCTCTTTTTCTCTCTCTCCCCCTTTCTCCCCCCCTCCCTCTTTCTCTTTCTCCCCCTCTCTCTAGAGCAAATGAGAACAGTAGTAACTAAATAAGGAAACTAAACAAGTCGTGTGTAATATGGGTATATAACTGACTAGAACCTAAACAGGACAGAAGAGAAGAGGCATTAACTACAGGCATGAAATACAAATACAAACAGAAGATGTAACTAGAAACAGACAGAAGTAGAACTGCAGATCCTGCCGCTGGATAGATTTTTTGTTTTATGTAGTACAGTAGTTAGTTATTGGTACAGATCAGTCACTATATGCAGTCAACAACATTTCATACATTAAATACACAAGAGGTTGGTTTACCTGTTACTTGAAGTTGCACATCTATAAGATGATAACTGCTGATGCTACACCTGTACTGTCCCCAGTCCTCTTTAGTCAGACCAGATATGAATAGAGAGAAATTTCTTGGAGCAGGAACTAGCTGAATTCTATCAGTGTAACGGTTTGTCTGGTCAATTGGGTAGATGACATCAGATTCATTTATAAAACTCCATCTGACAGTCTTTGGCTCAGCCAGCAGTTCGGTGCAGTAACAGGGCAGCAGGACAGACCCTCCCACGTATCCACTCAGCACTCTGGGAGGCTTCACAACATCCTTACAGACTAGATAGAGCAGAAACACTGACATGTTACACTACTGTTATGAAGTAACCTGTACAACCAGTGACATTCATCTGTGACCCATCATATGAAGACAAAACAAATCCATTTGTGAAATGTTTAACATCCTTTTATGCAAGTTTATGCTCTCTGTCACATGCATTAAAATATAAATGGATTAGAAAAATCTTGTAGAGTCAGTGGTTCTAGCCCATCTGGTGTAACACACAGTTAGTGTTAACCATCCTCCAACTCCAGTCATGGTCAGTGTCTGACCACTGAACCACTGTTGGCTGGATATCTTTCACTGTCAGAACACTCTCAACCTACCAGTAGCACTGAATCCAGTAACACTGCTGTACCTGAACCACTCATACCAGTACAACACCCACTACCAAGCCTCCAGCACTGTAGTGGGACTGACGTGTGGAGAATGGTTCAGTATCCACATATACTGGGACATCTGTGGTCAGAAACTGACCAGTGATATCCTGGGTGCAGGGTGACACACAAACTGTGTAAGACACCAGGTGGACACAGTCTGTAATTATACCTACACATTCACTTATTAGAGGTACTGAAAGTGTTCAGTGAGGGCAGGTGAAATGTATGTCAGTTGTGTTTAACTCTTCTAGACTGGTGACAGATGGTGTCTGGTGACTAATATCTGAGGATAATGTGGTCCACATGATAGATACATAAATATGTAATGGTGTTTCTCTATTTTTAAATGTCCTGTTTTTGAATTTCAGTCATAAGTGGTGAATGTATTTATATTACATTTAATTGTATGTTTAAAAAGAAAAGTTCATTCTGGAAAATGAACCAAGCTAAATCTACTTATGTGATTTTCTTTGCATTAGGACTGTGTTTACTAATAATATTTTACCTGAAACATAAAGTTTGATGTCTTTGTGTTTATTCCCTTTAGTTTGACACCTGTAGTCTCCCTCATCCTCTTCAGTCAGGTGTGATATGAGTAGAGAGAGATTTCCTGGAGAGTGAGCAGTATTCAGCTGAACTCTGTTTCTGTACTGTTCACTCTCACTGGAGATCACATCCCATGTGTTTCTGTTTGTGTTGTATTTCTTCCAGGTGAAACTCTCAGGTTCGTTGTGTAGTTCGGTGCAGCTGCAGGGTAGCAGTACTGAGTCTCCTGTGTGTGCAGTGATGAGTTTTAGCTCCCTGTTGTGTTCCAGTACACAACCTGTAGAAACACACCCCACTGTCAGACTCCACCACATGTGCCTGTAAGATTAATACATATTTACTTTAATATTATATGATTTTTGGCATTGTCCTAATGACATTTTTATCCTTATAACCCTGATAGTTAGAAGGCGTAACTGAATAATTCAGTTTCTCCATTTAGGTAACAATTTGAGGTATGTTTGTTTGTTGGTAAGCAGAAATATAACACATTATTAATATTTGATCAAAATCTGCATTTCAATTTTACTAACACTTTCCTTAAAACTGGTCTTCATAAATCCTTCGTAACAGCTCATGCAAACCTACATATGACTTTATAAAGGCTGATTCTGACAGACATTAACTGTTATATAGGCTTCTCTTGGTAACATAATACTATCGGTTGATTAATTTATATAACACCTCAGTCAGGTGAGTTAAAATAACATATGTTAAGATAACATAAACCTTTATAACTACTGTAGTAATAAGGTTTGCACATTTGTAACTCAGACAGGTCCATCATGTGATATTAATATTGAGACTTGGTGGTGAGGCTGAAATGAAACTCCCATATGACTCTTTTGTAAATTACTCTGTACTCAAAGTGATATGTTGCCTATTTTGCCCTGGTCCTTAAAAAACTGTTCAATTTTGCTCTTCATAAGATATTTATGTATGTCTAAGGTAACGGCATAACATTAATAGACAGGGAAAGGTCAGAGACAACATGTATAACTGTGAAGCCTTCACTACAATTCTTTATATCAAGCCAGCCATCCACTGCCACATACAACACGATACTGATCACATTCTTCAAGTGCTCGTGTGTGTTCAGTTTTCCACCTCATCTCACTTGGTATGTGTGTGTGTCTAGTTGTGTCTATACAGGCAAAGGTCTGAGTAGGAACCATTCTAACAGAAATGGGACCTTATAGAGATGATCCAGTTAGATTCCCATTCTAATTACATTCCCATCACATTCCTATTAAGACTTAAGCGTCGGTCACATCTAACTGCCACCTTGCTAATGTTTTCACATGGGTGGAGCAAAATCAGGTGACTATGTGCCTTGATAGTGTTCTTGGAGGGAAATTTGGAGGAAACAGTCATTCAGAAAACAACTATCACTATCTGACTTGTTAGTCTGGTTTTTGAGACATTGTGTTAATAATGAGTATAAAGATAACAGCTATTTTTTTCTTTCAGAAAGAAGCAAGTAAAGCCCAGTCCTTTAGTTTTCCTCTAGTAAATTTAAACTAGATTAACTTGACACAAACATTGATCTAAATAATAGATCCATATATTATAGATTAGTGGGTGCAACATGAACTTACTCACTACCGCAAGCAAATTCCCGCAGTTTTCGCATTTTCATCCATGCTCATTCAAGTCAAAGGGTTTATTTGCCAGGCAGATTTTACTTGCATTCGGTGTGACCGCTGCTTTTTTACCGCAGATTCAGAGTCCGATGCCACCTTCAAATTTAGCCTAAATAAGATGCCTTAGCAGGCAGCATATTTCAGGGGGTGAACAGTGACCACACTTAATCAACAGTCTAGGATTTAGAAACATATTAGTTATGGCTTCCATAGACATTCCAGAAAATTCTAAAACAATAAATTTAAAGCCTCATGTCAACCAGCTACAAGATTTGGAGAAATTTGGATACATTTGGTACATTTGGAGATGAACATGCTTCATAAGAACTGTGCAGATATATATATTTATTTATTTATTTATTTTTCTGATGGAACCTTTGATACTAAGGCACCAAAGCTCATATCACACAGTGTACCGAAGCTTTTATCAGTTACTATTACCACTAATATTACCACTAAAGGTACTATTACCACTAATATTACCACTAAAGTTACTAATAACATGTGACTACTGATGGTGGAAGCTTCAAACATCACTGAAGCACAGGATGAGGATGAGACTGTTTCATAAGTTTGGTACTGTCCTATAACTTGGAAGTCAAAAGGGAGAATAAACATTTCATAACGCCAACCTGTTGTTTTTACATAAAAGGGAAACAATGATTTTAAACAAATTATTGCAGAATTTAATTACTAAACATCATTACTGATCATCCATTTTTTTAATGGCATATGAAGGCGGTGCAGTGTTGTATTATTCATAGTGCTGCGCAGTTTTTAATCTTTTGCTGCTATAATTTCTGAAAACCACCAGGTATCGCTGTTTTGTCACCAGCTTTCAACGCTACAATGATTCGAATCCTTCAGCAGTACAATAAGGAAGAACCTCAAACGCTTCACAGGACTTCGTCTGCACATCATTACCAAGAAGAAAGTTAAACAGTAAACACTAGAATAACGAGCAGGCTAATAACGTTACCAAACAACAATAAACTCATGGGAGGACGAGAGAGCGCACATTCAGATACCCACAACCAAGAAGATAAAACAAAGGATATTTATACAAAGACTAACGAATGCAAACTAGACAAAGATGAAAACAGTGACAGAAAAACCAAACGAGGGGTCGAAACAGAAAAACCAAAACAAAGAAGCACCGGACACGAGCGAACAGAACCAGGAAGAAAACCTAAACAAAGCACGCGGGAAAGCGTGACGTCAGGGAGGAGGTGACGGTGAAAGATGAGCTGAAACCTGCATAGGTGACGATTTACAGGCCATGTGTGTTAAAACCTGAGACATTCTTACTTGAACTACACAAGACATTTGTTACAATTAAAGGAGTATTTGACCATCACTGAACTAAACGTTACTGGTAATGTGCACAGATGACAGCACAACAACAAATATAACAGCAGAAAGACTACAAGTAACTCAGACAACCAAGACTTTGCTAGTGTGGATACATAAGAAAACCTTAAAGCTGGATTTATCATTTGCAGTTGGAGTTGGATCAAAAACAATGTTTTACCTTTAATGGTGAGTCTGATGTATTTATATTTCTTCTTTGTAAGATAACAGCTGTAGGCTCCCTCATCCTCTTCAGTCAGGTGTGATATGAGTAGAGAGAGATTTCCTGGAGAGTGAGCAGTACCCATCTGAACTCTATTTCTGTACTGTTCACTCTCACTGGTGATCACATCCCATGTTTGTCTTCTTGTGTTGTGTTTCCTCCAGGTGAAACTCTCAGGTTTGGCGTGTGGGTCAGTACAGGAGCAGGGCAGCAGTACTGAGTCTCCTGTGTATGCAGTGACGTCGTCTGTCTTCTGATTCTCTGCCAAACTGCAGCCTGCAGAAACACACGAGATAAAGGCCTTCACTATTAAACATGGCTGCACATGTACATGTAAAATGGTTATTATTACATATGGCATAATTAATTATTATTATTATTATTATTATATATGACATACTCCATTATTATTATATATGACATACTTAACTATTATATATGACATACTTAATTGCTGCAGGTCCAGTCACCTGATGGTACTGATGGTACCAGCCAACTGATGATGGTACTGGAAATCACTAAGATATTTCCCAATAGATGTTGGTATGATGGATGCATGACCATCAAGTTATAAGATGTAAATGTCTGATTATACTGATTATAGATTGTCTCCCTCCCTCCCTCCCCTCCCTCCATCTCTCTCCACTCCCTCCCTCCTTCTCTCCCTCTCCCCTCCCACTAAAGTTACTCATAACGTGACTAATCTTGTTTGAATCTTCAAACATCACAGATAGACAGGATGAGGTTGAGACTGCTTCATAAATTTGGCACTGTCCTATAACTTGGAAGCTTTATCTTTTTACTAAAAAATTGGAAATGTGCAAATTATAGAAGCCAAAAGGGAGAGTAAATGTTTCATAACGTCACCCTGTTGTCTGACAGTATAGTTTTGTAGTGCGTTTTCACATAAAAAGGTAAACAATGATTTTAAACAAATTATTGCAAAATTTAATTACTAAACATCATTACTGATCATCATTTTTTTAATGAAATATGAAGGCGGTGGAGTGTTGTATTGTGCAGTTTTGAATCTATGGCTGCTATAATTTCTGAAAACCACCAGGTGTCGCTGTTTTGTCACCAGCTTTCAATGCTCCAAAGCTTCGAATCCTTCAGCAGTACAATAAGGAAGAACCTCAAACGCTTCACAAGACTTCGTCTGCACATCATTACCAAAAAGGAAGTAAAAACACATCTGCAGATGAAAACACACCTGCATTCCACAACACACTACACACAGCTACAGCAGTAACACTGCTACACATCTTATACACTCTACAAAACTACAGTGTACTGAACACTGAAAACTGTAGCCCAGACTACAGTCTGTCTAGTGAAACCACCACACAACTATGACCTGGAACTCTACAACTCTCTCAGTAGAACTCCACTGAAATTCACCACCCACTAATATCCACAGTAGAGGGGACGTGTGTTCAAGTGCAAAATAAATTATTCCTCCACTTCTTTCTCTCTCACATACAGACTAAATCTAACAGTGAAACAGTGTCTTTCTAGTGTCATCACTTCCTCCTGAGCTGCCCAGTGTTCAGTCCCCATCCTCAGTAAAGTGATCCTGCAGTAAGAAGTAGTGCTACACAGTGATCCCCCTCAGCACTGTTTGGTCACATCATTTCACTCCTGCACATAAAGTGATCAGAGGACCAAACTGAATGTTAGCTTAGCAAATATTAGAGAGATCAGACAGGAAGAGCTCTAGGATTCATGCTGATCAAAATAAACTTTGATCATTTAATCAGGTAAACATGAGGATGGTCTGATAACATTCATATTATTCATAAAGTACAGGTGGACTGCAGCAGTCTATGATCATGTTGTAGTTTTCATACTATTAAGAAAAAACTACTTAAGAGAAGCTGTGAAATCCACAAACTGACACAGAACCACTAAAGGAGTCACCAAAGTAAAGACCACTTTGGCTGTAGACAGTACAATGTCATCACAACCCAACAGTTATCACAGGAGGTAGAAACATTTTCTCACCTTTTCTCTGTTACTTTGTTCTTTTGTTGTTAAAGCTGTCAAAAGCTGTTTAACAACTGTTTGATGATGGTGGATATCTATAAAGTAACTAATTGAGGCTGTAGGCTAGTGTGCACTGCGCTGTAACAACAACAACAACAACAAAATAAAATAAAAACTGTAAAAAGACAAAACCCCCAGCATGGGCTGTCTAAGCCTCCTGGCCAATCGATGAACAAATGAGGAATAAATAACTCAAACAGAAATAAACAAGTGAGCACATTTCACACGTAGCACCGAGTGCAACCAGATTAGCAATACATATGTGAGAAGGAAGATGTGCATACTGGGAAACTGTACTGTCTTTATGGTTTTAGTTTTTTCTTATTTGTTCATTTTTTTATTTGTAATTTTTCTAAGCCTCTAAGATAAGAGGAACATAGGAGAACTTGAAGCCCAAACACCCAACAAGAAGAGAGAGAGAGAGAGTGTGTGTGTGTGTGTGTGTGTGTGTGTGTGTGTGTGTGCAGCAGCATGGGCTGTCCAAGCCTCCTGACCAATTGATGAACAAATGAGGAATAAATAACACAAACAGAAATAAACAAGTGAGCACATGTCACACGTAGCACCCAGTGCACCCAGATTAGCAATACATATGTGAGGAGGAAGCGGTGCATGCTGGGAATTCTCACATCTGTAAACTGGTAGCCATGACTATGGTGACATCAGAATAACGTAGGAATAAATAAGAAAACAGTCTTTAAACTGGAGTCATTGGAATTTATGCTGCCAGAGTCAGTTAATGATTGACTGATTAAACCATTAAGTTCAGAGCTGAATCTCTGTCACTGATGAGGATTTGGAGACTGTTTGACAGTCTTCATGGGTGAGTGAAAGAAGTAAACATGTCGTTCACACAACACTAAGAGGAACAGCACAGCAGAATTTTAAGCTCACGGACCCAAAAAGGAAGCAATCGCATATGCATGTCTGTGTGTGTGTGTGTGTGTTATGTATTGCTAAACTGCACCAAGGAGGAAGAAGTGCATGCTAGGAAACTGTACTGTCTTTATGGTTTTAATTTTTTCTTATTTGTTCATTTTTTATTTGTAATTTTTTCTAAGCCTCTATAAGATAAGAGGAAAAACATAGGAGAACTTGAAGCCCAAACACCAAACAAGAAGAGAGAGAGAGAGAGAGAGAGAGAGAGAGCAGGGCGGGGGAGGGGGTGTTTTTGCATCTACAAGTATCACTTTGAATGTACATTTACTGTGTGTGTAAAATTGTCTTTCTCCAAGTCCTTCAGATGTGGGTCTGGCCATCCTGCAGCAGCTGTGCATGTTTTTGTGTGTGTGTGTGTGTGTGTGTGTGCGCGCGTTTGTGCGCATGAGAGAGAGTGTGTTAGTTATGTATTGTTAAATTGTTAAACAGTGCTACAGGTTTGCTAGGAGGAAGAGGTGCTTGCTGGGAAACTGGACTGTCTTTGTGATATTACAGTTTTTTGCAAGACACAAAAACAGGGACATGTGACACAATAATTGAAACCACTAACATGTAGCCCATCTCCTGACCTGTTATACTAAACCAAAAGCACCTTTCCTTATTTACACTCATTTTGTATTTCTAAAACACATTTTTTCAATACATTAAACACAATTCTCTATATTGGACACATCATTCAACAGCACAGATTTCAGTGCCACTTAACGGGACAAGTCGGCGAAGAAACAAATTTACTTTACTCTCCCTTAACCCGGGTGGACAAGACATGTTTGGAGTCCGTATTTTGCTCCTTTAGAACAAAAGCTGCTAACATTGCTAACAAACACTGGAAGCCAACAGCAACGATAGCTAATAGGATTTGTAAATAAGTCAGATATCGAGCTACATGTCCTCAAACCTCATCCAGGTCGCTTCCCGGTGACGTGTTTCTTCACTTGTCTAGTTCACAGTGAGTTATACGACACACCCACTAGTCTGGGAGATATTTATTAACACTTGGATGCTGTTTGACCGGCTTGAGAGAAGTTTGTGGACATGTATTTACGAAAACAATATTTTAGTTGCTGTTAACTTCCAGTGTTTGTTAGCAACGTTAGCATTTATCATCTTTTGTTCTAAACTAGAGGCAAAATTTATTGGTCAATAGACCGAATCTGGGGTAAGTGGTTAGCTGCTGCTCTCTGCTGATCCCAGATATAAATACCTTTGTGCAAATGAATGTATAAGGATGACAACACCTGTAGAGAGAAGGTAACACTCACCATCAGCAGCGTGGAGCACAAGGAGCAGATAAACACACACCTGCATTCTTACTGTGTTACACACACACTACACACAGCTACAGCAGGACTGCTGATACACACCGTACACACTCTTCAATACGGTCTACTGAATGACTTCACAAGAACACTTATAGTGGAGAGGAAGTGTATTCAGATGAAACTTTGACCAAATAACCTCAACACAACACACACACCAAATATAGAGATGCGGTAGGTTTTGTAAGTTGTCATGTGGTATGTCCTCTTTCTTCTTTATCAGTCAGTGATCTATCAGATATTCTCACATTGTCAGTGAGGACGGTCTCATTCTTAGTTAAGTGGCTCCGTCCTTTGTCACAGAGAAACGATGTAGAAGCTCAGGGGGTGAGACCCAACATAAGCTCCCTCACTGCTGTTTGGTGATTTCATTTCACTACGACACCCAAAGTACTTCAAAGGCTTATTAATGAAAATAGTGTAACGCTTCCTACCTGGAGTGAGGAACAGGTGCTACAGGGTAACCACGATGCATGGAGTTAACATGGAGTGACACACACACTGGTGTGCGTAATACGAAAGACTTTTATTCTCTCCTGGACCACATCAAGCCAGGTCACACGGCTATCATCATTCTACTTATATGTAAAGGAAACAGTAAAAAGCACCGTACAGCGTTACCAAAGAAAAAGGAGTGTTGAGAGGGTGAGCAGAAAGGTGACGGTTCGTTCGTTCGTTCGTTCGTTCGTTCGTTCGTTCGTTCTCTCTCTCTCTCTCTCTCTCTCTCTCTCTCTCTCTCTCTGTTACTCAATCTACATAATAATAAAGCTCCCTCTTAAAGGCGCAGTACAACTGTGTCTGTTACAACAGCATGTGGAATTACAGCAGCCACAAAACTGGCTACCTGAGACTTTCAAAAAGTTTGAACAGATATTTAAAGGAGCATTTAATTTCAGAGCATTATTTTTACCCACAATGCAGTGCATGAAACATAAGTCAGGTTGAATTTTAATTGCACATTTTCATCTTGGTTCAGTTTCAAATTTGATGTGGAATTTGTTTGCAGAAGTAACGTGTTTGTTGGCCAAAAAACTGGTCCTCACTCTGTAAGAATGTCACTCCACCACTAGAGATGTGAACTCTACACACACCACAAATGTACTGTTGCTTTCAGCTTCTGCGTGTGGGTTTTATATATATATATATATATATATATATATCCACCTGATAAAAAGAACTGCCAAATCTTTATCGAATTTATCAACTTTTACAATACATTTTCAGATCATATCTAAAGCTGCACTATGTAGAATGTATGTTGTCCACTACACTATCTGACAGAAACCTTGGCCTCACCATTAAGAAACAATGTCATTGTGAGGACTTACTGTGCCCTGGGCCTATGAGGCACTGTGTTTACCGTCCCCTCTGCCCTGGTGGCACAATGTTTACCATGCCCTGGGCCCTGGGTGGTGCTGTGTTAATGTGCACAAACTCAGGCATCTGAATGGTAATAAAGGTTTTCAGTGAGACCTGAATGGGTCTTCATTTGTTTTGACAAAACAATCATAGCAGTCTCTAACACATCAATCAGGGGCAGGGGAGTTATAATATCAGGGGTGTTGGTGATATTTGTCATTGTTTCATACACATATTACTTAAGTCATGGAAAATATGTAATTCTAAAACAGACATGGCAATGTGACAAATATACATTAACCTCCAAACTCTCTGACTGACCTGTGACTCATTTATAAATCAATTTGGAGTTCTTTCAAATCAAAGTTTATTTATATAATGCTTTTTTACAACAGATGCTGTCACAAAACAGCTTTACAAATGTCCAAGTCCAAGCTACCAGTGAGCAAGCGAAGGGCAACAATTGCTAGACAAATCTCCCAAGAGGAAGAAGTAAGAGGAAGAAACTTTGAGATGAACCAAGACTCAAAAGGGGGGCCCATCCTCCTTTGGCTGACAATGGTCACCACAATAATAACAATTTAAAAAGAAAAATGAATTTAATAAGTGAAAAAATAAGCAATTAATGTCTAGTCCAACTTTCTAGAGGTCCTGTTCTTGTCCCGATGTGTTGTCTTGTATGTTGATTCACTATGATGATCTGATCACAGCAGTTGGTGCAACATCCAGGCCCCTCTGAGTCTGTCAGGGTTCAAAATCAGATTTATCACCTCTGGTTTGGTGTCAGATAAAGTAATAAGAATTACAGTAACACTGCTTCTAAGGCAGTAACTAGAGGAGCCATAATTGTAAAAATACGTATACAGTTCTGCTTTGTCCGTTTGAGCAGTGACTGAGTCAGAAATCAGACTTCAGAATGCTATAGTGATATTTGTCATTGTTTCATACACATATTACTTAAGTCATGAGAACTATGTAATTCTAAAACAGACATGGCAATGTGACAAATGTACATTAACCTCCATACTCTCTGACTGACCTGTGACTCCATTTAAAGAATGTACAATGTATGGTAGCTAGGTCTGACATTGAGGATTTTAGAGGGGATCTAATGTTTTTTAATGTTGGTGCATTAGAGAGTAAGAATTTTAGTTCTTTTTTCAAATGTATTTGATCTTATATGACAATGTCTGTACTGGATCTGAAAATCCCCTTGTCCTGTAACAGATAACTTTATTATATATCTCTAGGATTAGGTAAAACCATGCATATTAAAAGTAATATGTTTTAAACCATTTTATTCTTAGATTTAGTGCTTAGATTTTTACCAAGGCCCAATCCCCTCTCATTTTTCCTCCTACCCCTTGTTTTCAAGTGTCATCTTGACCCTTGGGACTGAGTTACAAAGGGTAGTGGTTGAAATCTTCCCCCTTGCTTCTGCTTCCATTTTTCAATGATTCACAAGGAATTCTGAGAAATTTCTCATAACACTCAATTTTGAGTGAGACTCTGAATCCCTCAGTTTGGAGGGCCATTTAACCCTAAGACCTCACCCTAGCCCTCTATCAGACACCCAACCCCTACTCATGAACACCACATATAGAGGGCCAGGGCTAAGCGGTAGGGTCAAGGGGTGAAATGTGATTGGGCCCAAGTGAAGGTGTATGAGGCTGTAAAGGAAATGCTACATGCTTCGGTGATTCACATACACACATACAATCAGTAGTATCATGTTCTCCAGGAAAAAATGCTAGAGGCACAGGAACATGGGAAATAATTATGTTTCTGTGGACCACAATGACTGGATTTAGAACCTCTGTGCTAGGTGAGCTGTTTTTTAAAAAGAAACAAGTGATCTGAGCGAGCTGTTAGTTGTGGTTTTGGTCCTTGTGGTTTTAACCAGCAATTTTTAGTATTAAGTGTAACGGCTCATAGCAAAGGCAGAGTCTAATTATAACTGATCACCCAGGCTCTGTTTAACTGGCTTGTCAAATATCTTTCAAATACATAATAAATAGAATAATACAAATATTTACACTTTATTACACTTTATATTTACACTTTATATTTACACTCTGTTGCTGATTTTATGTATTTATGCTGTGTGATGTTTGCTGTATTTATGTATTTTATGTTTATAAAGTGTCATGGCTACACTATAAGTAGCGTATGCAGATTTTGTCCATCAGTAGACTGGCTGTGTTACATGGCTGCTTTAACGGTAAGTTGTCAACAAGGAGGCTTTTTGAGCCTTCTGGTGGTTTCTCAAGCCTCCTCTTTCTTCCCCCCACACTGAAACCACAACATGCATGTCTAGTTCACAGAGGCCCTGTGGGCTCTGTGAAACTACACAATGAAAAAACAGACTTCAGGTGTACTCAGGACTCACAAGACACCACATTACTGTAGTGAAGTCCTTGTGGACTTCAGTGAAGTACTGCTGAGAGAATTATGGACTGATCTCTGGAGTCAGTGTGTGTCCACATTGGTAGTGGAGTTCTGGGTGTAGAGTTGTCAGTGTGTGCTGGTGTTTCCATAGTGACAATTGTGCTGAGTTTGTGTCTTCTCTTCACTGAAGGTGAGTGTGAAATTCTCTTTTAATGCTGAATTGCATGAAATTGTACATTTATTTGTTAATATAAAAATGTTATTTAAGCAAGCTGACTTTTTTCGGGTAGAACTGGAAAAATGTTTTACATAAATAATTATTAAATATTTCTGCATATCTTATGATTCCATCTTATGAAGTCTGTGTACTTTTTAATATAGTTAAAATATAATTGTCCTATATTTCCAGGTAAACGTTTCTATAGGCTACACTGTAGTAAAGAGTAGAAGACAATTACATGTTATTGCTTTAGTACGTCTTTGTCTCCATGTGCTTTTGTATGTTTTAGTTTGCAGCTCCTCCCCTGCTCTGCCCCTTGACATGTGTCTCATGTGAGTTTTGTCTCTTACCCCTCCCAGTAATTGTTCCCAGATATTCCCTGTTTGTCTCCTGCTGTATAAATACACTAATGCTAATGTCTGCAGTCATGGTAGTGTAT
This sequence comes from Electrophorus electricus, assembly GCF_041902795.1. Lineage (NCBI taxonomy): Eukaryota > Metazoa > Chordata > Actinopteri > Gymnotiformes > Gymnotidae > Electrophorus > Electrophorus electricus. The sequence continues at coordinate 9,723,236 of NC_137498.1, forward strand.
GACCCTACTTTCATGTAAATACTTGTGTCATGAAATAACTCAGCTCAGTGAATACATCAAATATAACATACAGGCTCCACTTTTACAGCAGTGTTCTTAATCTATTAGTGGTGTGAGAAAAATATGGTTTGTGGTAGAAAAGTATTAGATATGTGTATGCATTTTAATGTGGTCTGAGAGCTCAGGATGTCTGACGTCTGCTGCGGTTTCATTTCTCACAGTTCCAAGCAGTGGGCAGTGGGTACCAGATCAGAGTCTAAAGCCCATTTTAGACCAGAAGTGACAACCGTGTTGCTTCTGCCCCTCTGCAGCTGAACTGTGGTCACACACTCACAAGCTCAGTTTCCTTCTAGTCTATTTCTTGCCTTATGCCATGACAGGCTTATCAGTGGTTTCTAGCTAGAAATAGTACAAAATACTACTTTTATTCGGTAAAGTGTAGTTTAATAATCAAAACAGCACAACTCTGACTGCTGGGTCTATTCTAATGTGAAATTGGGATAAAGGATGATGTTTTAAACACAGACTAAAACTAGAACTAGGCTCCAGTGTGTTCTCAATGGCAGGTCTAGTTTGAATTTAATTTAGTACAAAACAGGTTTAGTATGTGTAGGACTGGTATGGTTACTGATAATTTGGGGAATATTGTGTACTGTGAGAAGAGATGTCAGTACTTCACTGAGAAAAGGGACTGCTCATGTACTACCCAATCCATGTCTATGTTCAAAGGCTGATTAACAGAGTTTATCAAAGTTCAAATAGGTTCTTATTGTGAGTAATGCAGGTTTTTGTTGTTTGTTTTTGACTCATTCAGTAAATTCAGAACTTCATATTACTCACAAAAAATCTTAAAGAACTTTTCTACATAAGCAATGGTCCACAAGAAATTATTGTGATGTGGAAACTGAAAAAGCAAACAAAAAGCAGGTCCTCTCACTATCTAGAAATTCTTGAATGTGTGTGTGTGTGTGTGTGTGTGTTTGCATGCTTATAGTCTCTGGAGACATAAAGCAGACAGCATTCTGTAGTGACAGTGCATAATAGTTCAAAGTATATTTACCAATAAAACAAATTTGATACAATGAATAAAATATTAAGTACACAGGACATCATAAGACAGTGCAAACCTAAAATATATCAAGCCATGAAAAAATAATGCAAAAATTTGTATGTGCACAAGCTTTGAAGTGATTAACTCTATAAACTGCATTTTAAAACTATAAACTTAGAAGGAGGAGTTTGAGAATAAGAGTGAGGGGATAATATGTCTGTTTGTTTCTCTCCTCTACATCAGACTCTACCCCCTTTGCTTTATAATGAGCATGTGTGTCTCCTATATGGTTTCACAGATGCAGCATCATGGTCAATGTGGGGTTGTGGGATACATCACAAAGGAAGAAACAACCAGAGTCCTCACAGGTCAAAGGACATGATGGCACTGTGTGTGGTTTTGTATGTCTCTGTAAAGGTGGTGATGTGAACTTGAAAAGAAACATAAGAGCTCTGGCCAAGTTAATTTGTTCCCAGTTCCTCTCTGCTGGGTGGACATTAGGGTCTGGAGTACTGAAGTAATGCTGTGAGAGTTCTGGAGTCAGTGTGTGTCCACAGTGGTAGTGGAGATCTGGGTGTAGAGTTGTCAGTGTGTGCTGGGAAGTCAGTGGTGTTTCCATAGAGACAAGGATGCTCAGTTTGTGTTTTCTCTTTACTGTACTTCCTCTCACTAAAGGTGAGTGACATGAAACTGTACATATATGTGCTAATCTAAAAATGTTATTAAAGTGAGTTGAATCATTCAAGATTTATTTGGCCAAATTAGAATCATAACCTGGCTGGTCTTAGAATGAAAAATATGACTAAAAGGTCCAGAATGCAAACAGACTATATCTTTGCATGAAGTAAAGTTTATTAATCAAAAATAAATCAAAAAGTCAAAAGATGTTATTTCAGAAAATGAAAAGACAGGTTGGGGAAATTGAAGGGAAAAAAGAAATACAAAATAAATTGGTAAAAAGAGCTGGGAAAAGTTAAAGGGTAGGGCTAATTTTGTTGGAGCGCCTGGCACATGACAAGGTGCTTTTTATAGCCTGCCATGCTCGTCTGAAGAAGATGCGTACTCTCTTCAACTTCTTGCATTCTGAGCCTTTATATTTGAAATAAAAGTAGAATTTTTAAACTGGTGTCCATGGAATGAATGTATGTAAACACTGATTATTGATGTGGTGCTTTGATGCTACTCACCAGCTGGGGTGTTCTCCACTTTGACTGCCTCTGTAATAGATTCTGCTACTCCACCCAGATCCTCTCTTACATCTACAGATGTTTTTTTTTTTTTCCCAACAATCAATACAAATGCAATTACATAATAAAGTACAGGCACATATTTAAAGTGAACAAAGATCATATCCTACTGTGTGTTCTTAATGGAAAGCTAGATTTATGCAAGAAAGTACATCTGCACCTTCTACATGGGTGCTGTGGTCCAAAGAGCAAATCTCTCCCGTTGACTCTGTGATCGTAAAGTGTTCAGCAGTTCTGCTCCGGATGGTACGAACCTCCTTACAGTCCTCCCGTTTCTTGGGTGAGAAATGAGAAATAATCAGTGATGAATTGTAAAGGAAATGAATCATCCATTGACCCCACCTGGGCAGTGGAAACTCCACTAATGGACAGCATATTTTGGATTGCTATCTGTACAAGTCAGGAAAGTGTGAAGGCTAAATAAATAAAACTGTGGATACAGTCTATATAAATCATTAAAATTATAGTATAAAATGATCTAGACACTTACACTTTCTCCCAGAGTGGCCGAGTAATGCTGCTTAAACCCAGCAATGGTAGCAGGGTCTTTATGACTCTTGTATCTTCTGGTAATGATATTAGTAATGAAGTTGTCCCTTGGCATCTAGAAAGGACAGAAGAAAGCTCTATTGTATTGAACGATAATAAAGCCATTTTATTTCTTTTAAAAAGTGAACAGTTTGTATGTGTTTTTTGACAACTAAAAAAAAAAATTAAAATTAAAGATTTATTCCTAAGAAGTAATTGAATTTGAACTGAAAATTAGGCTTTGATTACATCACAATTTTCTATAAAACGACTTATTTTACATGCATTTGTGCACAGGATTACTTTTGTAGCCTAGTTTCATAACTCTGTGGAAAGGAGAAATCAAAGCCTATAGATTGTATTGTTTTATATAGTTATATAACAGAACAAATGGCCAACCTTAGCTCAATTTCTTCTACAAATGTTAAAAATGTGAATCAAAGTTTGCCTGTTGTCCGACAGTGCATAATGGCCACACTCGTGGTCTTACAGAGGCTTTTCTAAAACAAGCGCAGAAGTCACTTTCCCTTGTCTCAGTCAACGCATTTCATCTAATGGAGTTCAGTTACGCGAATATTTTCAGCTACTTCCCCTTTTATCCATCAACGTTTCCTTTTAGTTAGTTCATTCTTTACTCACTTATGCCGCATTTTAAAATATTTGTGCGGTCCGTTAAATTAAACAGCTGTGAGGGCCCGAGTGCCGCAGGTCCCACAAACTCGCTTGACGTAGACAGACGTTTATTAGACGAACACGAATAACGAACACAGTGGCGCTCACACGAAACAGGCAAGATGAACATGAGCAACGTTGAACACAGCTTACAAACATAAAGTGCACCACGTACGTGAACATTAGCGAACACAGACCGACAGGGATACACACACCAACCGGGGTTTAAACACACACAGACATTAGGAGAATAACCCGGTGCAGGTGTGCGTGACTACATAGTCGTGGTTTCACACAAGACCATGAACTCCCACTGCAGGCGGCGGGCCGTACCACGTGACTAGTGGGGCGGGGAGCTCACTATCAGCCCACTAATTAGTTCTCCGTTCAGTCAAAAGTTCTCTATCATTAAAATTTATGTTCTCATTTTAAATTCGCATATTGGCTACTTGTTTATAATACGATTCCGTTATCAAATATTTAGTATCTACCTTTGTAGATAAAATTAAATTCTACGTACGTTTCGTTTTCGTTCCTCAGTACCTCTTATGCGTGAAGAATTGTTTGTAGTCTCTGTTGATGTTTTGTCTAAAATGATCGTCATCGGCAAATCCACTCAATAAACTGATCTGGGGTCAGAAATAGAATGACACACATTATGACATAATGGAGCGCTAAATTCTGTTCAGTGGCTGTTTAGAACAATGGCAGAAGTGCAGCTGAAATGACATTATAGTCTCATATTATAAATCACATTTTAAAATCATTTCTTTCTCTTTACGCTATCATTTTGTTACCAGGCTCAGATTAAAAAATCTAAATAAATAAAGTAAATATAACCTATACATGTAAACTATATATTAATTAATTAGTAATCATTCCACATAGGTACAATTCACTCGCTCTGTATTCGTTATAATCCAAAGTCATTTGAACACTCATTAAGGATCAAAATGCAACCTAAACAACAAGAACAACAATAATATATTCTTAAGAAATTATACAATTTTAACTGAAAATTAGGCTAATTGATCACAATACAATGTTCAACAAAACAAGGCTTATCTTTACTTGGGTGTTTCAGTACCAAGGCTACGCAGTTATGCAAACACTTTCTTGCATAATATATGCTTATATTATGAAATTGAGCAACTAGACAAACAGAATTAAATGCTCCGTTCATTACTGATTCAAATGGTTTATTATTTTTAAAAAATATATTTTTTAAAAGTGCAGGATGGTAGCCCCAAAATAACCTGCACATGGTTTTACAGGGGCTATTCCAACATGTGCTTTATCACACAACGTTTTGATCACATCTTCACAAAGGTTAATTACTGCTGAAAAGAAATAAGGTTAGCATACATTTTTTTATTTTCTTATAGCCTATAAAGAACACCCAACCAAACAACCTAGCTACAAAGAGACAAGGATAAAAACGTCATTACATGTATTATATAGGCATACAGATTTGAAATTAATGTGGTAAATGCAGACATACATAGACAAACATAATTAAATGTCCATTCATTACCGCTTCAAATGGTTTATTATTTTTTAAAAGTGCAGGATTGTAGCCCCAAAATATATCCTATATGAAGTGACCTGCATTAAGAAATTAATTGTTGATGTCACTAACTAGGTCCGGGAATTAGGCTGGCCACTCCGTAACTTTAATTTTGTTGGTCTGGCACCAAGATGCTGCTCGCTTACTGGTGTGTTTGGGGTCATTCTCTTGTTGAAACATCCATTTCAAGGGCATTTCCTCTTCAGCATAAGGCAACATGACCTCTTCAAGTATTTTGATATATGCAAACTGATCCATGATCCCTGGTATGCGATAAATAGGCCCGACACCATAATAAGAGAAACATCCCCATATCATGATGCGTGCACCACCATGCTTCACTGTCTTCAGAGTGTACTGTGGCTTGAATTCAGTGTTTGGGGGTCATCTGACAAACTGTCTGTGGCTCTTGGATCTAAAAAAAACAATCTTACTTTCATCAGTCCACAAAACGTTTCTTCATTTCTCTTTAGGCTAGTCCATGTGTTCTTTGGCAAATTGTAACCTCTTCAGCACATGTCTTTTTTTTAACAATGGGACTTTGTGGGGGCTTCTTGCTGATAGATTAGCTTCACACAGGCATCTTCTAATTGTCACAGTACTTACAGGTAACTTCAGACTGTCTTTGATCACCCTGGAGCTGATCATTGGCTGAATCTTTGACATTCTGGCTATTCTTCAATCCAATGGTAGTCTTCCGTTTTCTTCCACATCTCTCTGGTTTTGTTTTCTATTTTAAAGCATTGGGGATCATTTTAGCTGAGCAGCTTATCATTTTCTGCACTTCTTTATACGTTTTCCCCTCTCCAATAAAAGTTTTAATCAAAGTACACAGTTCTTCTGAACAATGTCTGGAACAACCCATTTTTCTCAGATTTTCAGAGAGAAATGCATGTACAACATGTGTTGGCTTCATCTTTAAATAAAGGCCACCTGATTGACATCTGTTTTTTCACAGAAGGAACAACCTCACTAATTGAACTCCACACTGTTATTATTTTGAACACGCCCGTTTCAATTAATTATTCAATTACACAAACTCAGGAGCATGCATATCATGAATGTTGGGTCTGATGGTTTTCTATGACTCTTATATACCATGCAGTAATATAATTTATACTAAAAACAGTGATTGATCTGATTAGTCATGTTGGACTGCTATTATTTTGAACACAACTGTGTATATATATATATATATATATATATATATATATATATATATATATATATATATATATAATACCAAGTGTTGCTTGTTGACATTTATTTTGAATTTGTCTTATTTTCTGTTAAGTTGCCGTGTACTCATTTATAGTTTTATTAAAACTCCTCAGGAACTGCAGTGTCTCATTTATAGCTTTACAATGTAATATAACTCAATTTTAATTGAACCTAAATAAAAATTAATTGAACAGTTGTTCATCTATACAGTGCAGGCTATACAACTCTAGGTAGGAGGCTAGGCAGGACGCATGAACAAGCCGACAAAAGTTACGTTTATTAACACCAGACAACGTAGCACATAGGCTAATACATGGTCAATCACCGACAACATCCACTACTAAACAGGAAAGTTATATACAAGAGCAGGTGTGAAACATGGGGATGGCATGGCCATATGAATGAACACACACGCACACACACACACACACACACACACACATGTCTGGGAGGAGGGGCCGTACTGTGAAAATTTACACATCATTTTTTATTTCATTAAAGCCAAAAGCACTACTACTAAATAAATTACATGCAAAAAAGCTAATAATTCACAGAAGTATTCAAATTACCTTTCAGCAGATTAACCCCTAATGAGGCATTTACAGTGATGAAACAAATAAAATACTTGCTATTTACTGACTACCATACATGTTTTTGTATGTTTGTTTTTTGTCCATTTGCTTGATTGCATTTGTGTGTGTGTGTGTGTGTGTGTGTGTGTGTGTGTGTGCTTAACTTGAATTTAATTTGATGCTGGCATATTCTGTATAATCTGCATTATCCATTGGAGTGGACGCTGGTTTGGTTTTCTGACTGTGTACTACAGTGGAGTAAGTGACATCATCCTGTAGGAATAACACATTAACAATTGTTACATAACAAACATGTTTACAAAACACACATTCAGTATGATACACACCTGTTCTTTTGCTGTTTTGCATTTCAATTCTGGATTTACAGTTGCATATAGGACACTCGAATCTTCCTGTAGAAACACAAAAATGGAAAATTAGCAAACTTGTGTAAACACTAAAACACACTTTCACAAAAATACTGTATATAGGAGTCTATACATGCACACAAATGCACAAGTCAAATGCACCAAATACTTTTATGCACCTGTGACCATCATGCAAAAGGCAACAACAATATCCTATATATGGTCTGAAATCACTGGTACATGTCCAGAACATGTCTCCGTTTTCATATGAATGAAGTGATAAGAGCTGTGCTCCATAAGGACACAGGTGAAGTGAAACACAGGTAGAATTTAGTGGTAAATAATCCTTGTCCAAAGAAGGACAATATAACCAGCCTTAATACCTACAGGTCATAAGCTTTAACATCAGTAGTCATGAAATGCTTCAAGAAGTTGGTTCTATCTTACCTCTTACTTAAGTCTATCTTACTTAGACTTCAGCTCGGCTTTCAACACAATTGAGAGTGGAACCCTGTGTCTGTTCAGGGCATTTTCATCTACCTGTCAGATAGAAAGTAGCTTGTGTGCCTGGAACCTTATCTGTCAGAGCCCCTATCCATCAGCACTGGGGTTCCTCAAGGCTGGACACTCTCAGTCCTCCTCTTCTCCTGCTACACCAACAAGTGCATCTCCAGCTATCATCAAGCAAATGACCCTAACAGGACTCGTTAGCAACACTGACGGGACTGCTAGTGGAGTCAAGTGGCTCGTCTGGCTTTGTGGTGCACTGAAAACAACTTGGAGGTCAACATGCAAAAAGCAGTAGAGATGGAAGATTCATTTCTGAAATAAGACAACTGTCCATCTCCCTTTGTAACTCAGTACAATAAGTGATGTGGAGTCTGAGCTTTCTACACACCACCATCTCCACTGATTTCAAACTGGAGATCACAACAGCCATCATCAAAAACGTTCATCAGTGTATCAGGAGCTGCTTTGTATCAGAAACTCACCATGGACCCCACACAACTAGGGAACCCCACACACTATCTGTATAAAACCCCCTGCTCAGGTATTTGTTACTGCTTCAACAAAACTTGAATTTCAGAACCTGTGTTTTCCCAAAGATGGTTTTCCTTTAAAAAAACATGAAAATAGTGCTGTATATGATATATGTGATCCCTTATTTGAACTGTATTGTACTAATTGTATTATATCATCTGAACCCCCAGGATTCACATACAAAGTAGCACTCACTTGAACAGGTGAACAAAGCACAGCAGAACAATCCTGTAAAAACACACACACACACAGCATGGAAGATTTGACCTTGAAGGACATGTGCCAGTAATGATGTGGAGGTTGTTTTTCTTATGTTACAGTGGTGTGTGTGTGTGTATGTGTACCTTTGTATCTCCAGCACAAGACCCCCACGAGACCCAGCAGCAGGAGGAGGACAGCTCCCACAGCAGTAGTCATGAGGATATATAATAGATCACCAGCAGGGTTTTGGACATCTGAAGGCAAACGTTATACAAATGTTATGTGTATTTGTGTGCGTGTTAGTGTTTTTACACAGCATGCATTTTAATTGCTTTTTAAGATATTAGGAGACCATGTTGATATGCAGTAAATGCATGTTACCGTCAGTCAGATTCTTTGCACTGTCAGTAGTGGAAGCGTCAGCTGGAGCCTTTGCACTTGTTTTGCCATCAAATCTTGATGTAAATTCTGTTGTTGAGATTCCTGGAGAGGGAGATGTGTTTGTTAGCATAAGATTGTGTACTGCTTTAGTACTACTTGTGTTTGCAAGTTTGGCTACAGTACTGACCCATTATAAATGTGTATAGGAACATTCAGGGTGGTTTACATTCGTGACACTAGTAGACATGTGATTGTACCTGAGGGGGGGCAGGTGAACAAGCTCATCAGCGCATGTTTAAAAGTTTATTTAAAAACTAATTTTTATAATGAAGTGTTGACTTTCCAAGTAATGGTGTTATATTATAGAGTTAGCACTAATGCATTGGAATTATCCCTCTTGAGCGTTGTGATACGGCCACACAACAAATCAAATTATGTCAAAATAAAATTCCCAATGAAGTATTAGAAGTATTTAAAATATATATTTTAAATTTGTTTTGTATGTTGACCAAAAAGCTGTCAATGTGGGTGTATAGCCTGTAATTAGACTTCTGTGGTTGGGAAATATAGTTTTGCACTGTCACTTTATTGACTGTCATAGTAAGGGCACATGAAGAAAAATGCCATTTTCAGGTAAAACATGTCTTTGGACAATTGGGAATACATCTAATTTTGGATGAGATGAGTCAAAAACAGATCACTTCTGTCATTTTGGATAAAGCCTTTAGTCAAACTACAAATATACATTTCATATTTACCCTGGACTTGTTTTAGCTGTCCTTTTGCAAACAAACACCTACCAAGTGTCACGTCGACCGAACTCCAAGCACACTACAACACCCAACATGCCATTTGTCGCAAGGTCAAGGACTCATCCAATCATACACATTCATTCAGATCCTCATCACCAGAATATTGACAGCACCTGTTTTCTACTTCCCAACTGTATATAAACCTCATTAGACCTCACCAGAATTCTGCGATATTGCCACTAGTTTCGACTGTGCATACCGAGAGTTATTTCCTTGATTGCTTTCCCGTGTTTCGATTGTGTTTTTTGTTCTCCAGACTACTGATTTTTTCCTACCCCTTTTGTATAGTTTGATTGGTTTGTTATTGCTCTTTGGTTGTTGGACTCGGACAGTTTACCTGTATGATTTGGATTACCCCTGCCTTGGCTTTCCTTGTTTTGACCCTGGCCTGTTCATCCATCAAAAGTTGAAACAAAATAAATCTCTCTCTACATCCGCGAGCATCTGGCCTTACCTGTCCCATCACACCAAGCCACATCAGTGAGAAAACACTACCCAAGTGACCTGTAGCATTCATACTATGTCCAGTATATCAGCCTTTGATGGTCTAAGAGTGCTCTTTAGGTGTAACAGGTGCTACAGGTATAATGTAACACTAGTTTGCTAAAGTTCAGTTTATTTATGAGATTATCAATGCACTAAGAATATGGATCTAAGTTACTTACCTTTAAAAGTGAGTTTGATGTATAGTTGTTCATATTCCTTATGTATACAATCGTAATCTCCCTCATCTTCAACTGTCAGGTGTAATATGAGTAGAGAGAGATTTCCTGGAGCGTGAGCAGTACCTAGCTGAACTCTGTTTCTGTACTGTTCACTCTCACTGGAGATCACATCCCATGTTCTTCTTTTTGGGTGGTATTTCTTCCAGGTGAAACTCTCAGGTTTGGCAAGCAAGTCTATGCAGCTGCAGGGTAGCAGTACTGAGTCTCCTGTGTGTGCAGTGATGTGTTTTGTCTCCCTGTTGTGTTCCAATACGCAACCTGTAGAAACACACCTTACTGTCAGACTCCTCCACATTTGCTTGTTAGATTAATAAATATTTACTTTAAATATGATATGATTTTTAGCATTGTTCTAATGACATTCACTATCCTTATAACAATGATAGTTATAACTGAGCAATTTGGTTGCTCCATTTATGTAACAATTTGAGCTTTGTTTGTTAATGCAGTTCACTTCATATAGGATACTGTAAGGGTTGGCACCAGGCCAAGGCCCCTCCGGCCACCAGAGGGAGGCCTCAAGTCAACCACACCACTAATCAGGTTTAACACCCAACAGCTGGGTTAGACCTAATAAAAGCCCCATGACCCAGTCATTCAGAGCTGGTTGTTTGCTAAATATTTGAGCCAAGCTCCTAGCTGGTAACTTCCTGCTACACCTCACTTCTTATCTGTGAGGGTGTTTGTGTTTTTACACCTTCCCTCTCGAGTCTGTCTCTCTCCCAAGGCTTCCCTTAGCCATTCAAGTTGTTCCCTGTTTTCTGGTCTTGTTTGGGAAATTTTAGTTTGGTTTTCCTCAGTGCATCGGGGTTGCCATTTCTTCCCGTTACGTCCTTTGTTCTCCCTTTTTCCATGCTCGGCATGGTGTTTAGTTTTTTTCCTTTTGTTTTACCTGATCCAAGATCTAACTGTTTTGGACAGGGGCTATCCCTTGTTAGAGGGTGGTTGCTCACCCAATAGGCTATTGGTGTCATCAGTTAGATGACCTGGGTTCAAGCCTGCCTTATATATATATATGTTCTTGAACTGTTTTACAGATAATCTTTCCTACAAAGGGCCATACTGATAGATACTTTGTTTCCCAGCATTCATACGTGACTCTACACTGGATCCTACTTTTCAAAGCCCTATTAATATGATCAGTTAATTATTCATGTTGTATTTATGACCTGATTATATATAATCTTGCATTCAGAATGTGATTGTGTTTATTTTTGATGAGGTGTAATGTTTGGTTGTTAGATTGTAGATTGTGTTGTGGTGTTTTTTCATGGTGCTTTTATTACCCAGTTTGATTTATTTATTTTTTTAACTACCCTTCAGGAATTTCTGCTCAAGCTTACTGTGGCCTGCACAGTGTTGTATTCCCAAAGCTTGAGGAGCTGAAGACAGACCTGGTAGCTGTGAAAGAAACACACCACCTAATGGTGGCAGGTTATGGTGAAACTGATGAAGACACTGAAGAGCCATATGAGGATGTCACCACAGATGCTTCAACATATGATGAATTCTAGACTCCATCCTGTCCACTGCATTTACCACATTAATTTCAAATCTGTATGCCTATATAATACATGTAATGACGTTTTTATCCTTGTCTCTTTGTAGCTAGGTTGTTTGGTTGGGTGTTCTTTATAGGCTATAAGAAAATAAAAAAATGTATGCTAACCTTATTTCTTTTCAGCAGTAATTAACCTTTGTGAAGATGTGATCAAAACGTTGTGTGATAAAGCACATGCTGGAATAGCCCCTATAAAACCATGTGCAGGTTATTTTGGGGCTACCATCCTGCACTTTTAAAAAATATATTTTTAAAAAATAATAAACCATTTGAATCAGTAATGAACGGAGCATTTAATTCTGTTTGTCTAGTTGCTCAATTTCATAATATAAGCATATATTATGCAAGAAAGTGTTTGCATAACTGCGTAGCCTTAGTACTGAAACACCAGAGTAAAGATAAGCCGTTTTGTTGAACATTGTATTGTGATTAATAAGCCTAATTTTCAGTTAAAATTGTATAATTTCTTAAGAATTTATTATTATAGTTGTTGTTTAGGTTGCATTTTGATCCTTAATGAGTGTTCAAATGACTTTGGATTATAACGAATACAGAGTGAGTGAACTGTACCTATGTGGAATGATTACTAATTAATTAATATTAATATAATTAATTAAATTAGTTTACATGTATAGGTTATATTTACTTTATTTATTTAGATTTTTTAATCTGAACCTGATAACAAAATGATGGCATAAAGAGGGGGAAATGATTTTAAAATGTGATAGTGTGATTTCTGATATGAGACTATAATGTCATTTCAGCTGCACTTTTTTCATTGTTCTAAACAACCACTGAACAGAATTTAGCGCTCGATTATGTCATAATGTGTGTCATTCTATTTCTGACCCCAGATCAGTTTACTGAGTGGATTTGCCGATGACGATCATTTTAGACAAAACATCAACGGAGACTACAAACAATTCTTCACGCATAAGAGGTACTGAGAAACGAAAACAAAACGTAAGTAGAATTTAGTTTTATCTACAAAGGCAGATACTAAATATTTGATAACGGAATCGTATTATAAACAAGTAGCCAATATGCGAATTTAAAATGAGAACACACATTTTAATGATAGAGAACTTTTGACTGAACGGAGAACTAATTAGTGGGCTGATAGTGAGCTCCCCGCCTCACTAGTCACGTGGTACGGCCCGCCGCCTGCAGTGGGAGTTCATGGTCTTGTGTGAAACCACGACTATGTAGTCACACACACCTGCAGCGGGTTATTCTCCTAATGTCTGTGTGTGTTTAAACCCCGGTTGGTGTGTGTATCCCTGTCGGTCTGTGTTCGCTAATGTTCACGTACGTGGTGCACTTTATGTTTGTAAGCTGTGTTCAACGTTGCTCATGTTCATCTTGCCTGTTTCGTGTGAGCGCTACTGTGTTCGTTATTCGTGTTCGTCTAATAAACGTCTGTCTACGTCAAGCGAGTTTGTGGGACCTGCGGCACTCGGGCCGTCACAGCTGTTTAATTTAACGGACAGCACAAATATTTTAAAATGCGGCATAAGTGAGTAAAGAATGAACTAACTAAAAGGAAACGTTGATGGATAAAAGGGGAAGTAGCTGAAAATATTCGCGTAACTGAACTCCATTAGATGAAATGCGTTGACTGAGACAAGGGAAAGTGACTTCTGCGCTTGTTTTAGAAACGCCTCTGTAAGACCACGAGTGTGGCCATTATGCACTGTCGGACAACAGGCAAACTTTGATTCACATTTTTAACATTTGTAGAAGAAATTGAGCTAAGGTTGGCCATTTGTTCTGTTATATAACTATATAAAACAATACAATATATAGGCTTTGATTTCTCCTTTCCACAGAGTTATGAAACTAGGCTACAAAAGTAATCCTGTGCACAAATGCATGTAAAATAAGCCTTGTTTTATAGAAAATTGTGTTGTAATCAAAGCCTAATTTTCAGTTCAAATTCAATTACTTCTTAGGAATAAATCTTTCATTTTTAAAAATGTAATTTTTTTTAGTTGTCCAAAAACACATACAAAGTGTCGACTTTTTAAAAGAAATAAAACGGCTTTATTATCATTCAATACAATAGATCTTTCTTCTGTCTTTTCTAGATGCCAAGGTACAAGTTCATTAATATCATTACCAGAAGACACAAGAGTCATAGAGACCCTGCTACCATTGCTGGGTTTAAGCAGCATTACTCGGCCAATCTGGTAGAAAGTGTAAGTATCTACATCATTTTATACTATAATTTTAATGATATATATAGACTGTATCCACAGTTTTATTTATTTAGCCTTCACACTTTCCTGACTTGTACAGATAGCAATCCAAAATATGCTGTCCATTAGTGGAGTTTCCACTGCCCAGGTGGGGTCAATGGATGATTAATTTCCTTTACAATTCATCACTGATTATTTCTCATTTCTCACCCAAGAAACAGGAGGACTGTAAGGAGGTTCGTACCATCCGGAGCAGAACTGCTGAACACTTTATGATCACAGAGTCAACGGGAGAGAGTTGCTCTTTGGACCACAGCACCCATGTAGAAGGTGCAGATCTACTTTCTTGCAAAAATCTAGCTTTCCATTAAGAACACACAGTAGGACATGATGTTTGTTCACTTTAAATATGTGCCTGTACTTTATTATGTAATTGCATTTTTATTGATTTTTGGGGAAAAAAAAAACATCTGTAGATGTAAGAGAGGATCTGGGTGGAGTAGCAGAATCTATTACAGAGGCAGTCAAAGTGGAGAACACCCCAGCTGGTGAGTAGCATCAAAGCACCACATCAATAATCAGTGTTTACATACATTCATTCCATGGACACCAGTTTAAAAATTCTACTTTTATTTCAAATATAAAGGCTCAGAATGTAAGAAGTTGAAGAGAGTACGCATCTTCTTCAGACGAGCATGGCAGGCTATCAAAAGCACCTTGTCATGTGCCAGGCGCTCCAACAAAATTAGCCCTACCCTTTAACTTTTCCCAGCTCTTTTTACCAATTTATTTTGTATTTCTTTTTTCCCTTCATTTTCCCCAACCTGTCTTTTCATTTTCTGAAATAACATCTTTTGACTTTTTGATTTATTTTTGATTAATAAACTTTACTTCATGCAAAGATACAGTCTGTTTGCATTCTGGACCTTTTAATCATCTTTTTCATTCTAAGACCAGCCAGGTTATGATTCTAATTTGGCCAAATAAATCTTGAATGATTCAACTCACTTTAATAACATTTTTAGATTATCACATATATGTACAGTTTCATGTCACTCACCTTTAGTGAGAGGAAGTACAGTAAAGAGAAAACACAAACTGAGCATCCTTGTCTCTATGGAAACACCACTGACCTCCCAGCACACACTGACAACTCTACAACCAGATCTCCACTACCACTGTGGACACACACTGACTCCAGAACTCTCACAGCATTACTTCAGTACTCCAGACCCTAATGTCCACCCAGCAGAGAGGAACTGGGAACAAATGAACTTGACCAGAGCTCTTATGTTTCTTTTCAAGTTCACATCACCAGCTTTACGGAGATATACAAACCCACACACAGTGCCATCATGTCCTTTGACCTGTGAGGACTCTGGTTGTTTCTTCCTTTGTGATGTATCCCACAACCCCACACTGACCAGGATGCTGCATCTGTGAAACCATATAGGAGACACACATGCTCATTATAAAGCAAAGGGGGTGGAGTCTGATGTAGAGGAGAGAAACAAACAGACATATTATCCCCTCACTCTTATTCTCAAACTCCTCTTTCTAAGTTTATAGTTTTAAAATTCAGTTTATAGAGTTAATCACCTCAAAGCTTGCGCTCATACAAATTTTTGCATTACTTTTTCAGGGCTTGATATATTTTATGTTTGCACTGTCTTATGATGTCCTGTGTACTTAATATTTTATTCATTGTATCAAATTTGTTTTATTGGTAAATATACATTGAACTATTATGCACTGTCACTACAGAATGCTGTCTGCTTTATGTCTCCAGAGACTATAAGCATGCAAACACACACACACACACACACACACACACACACACATTCAAGAATTTCTAGATAGTGAGAGGACCTGCTTTTTGTTTGCTTTTTCAGTTTCCACATCACAATAATTTGTTGTGGACCATTGCTTATGCAAAAAAGTTCTTTAAGATTTTTTGTGAGTAATATGCATTTCTGGATTTACTGAATGAGTCAAAAACAAACAACAAAAACCTGCATTACTCACAATAAGAAGCTATTTGAACTTTGATAAACTCTATTAATCAGCCTTTGAACATGGACATGGTTTGGGTAGTACATGAGCAGTCCCTTTTCTCAGTGAAGTACTGACATCTCTCCTCACAGTACACAATATTACCCAAATTATCAGTAACCATATCAGTCCTACTCATACTAAACCTGTTTTGTACTAAATTAAATTCAAACTAGACCTGCCATTGAGAACACACTGGAGCCTAGTTATAGTTTTAGTCTGTGTTTAAAACATCATCCTTTATCCCAATTTCACATTAGAATAGACCCAGCAGTCAGAGTTGTGCTGTTTTGATTATTAAACTACACTTTACCGAATAAAAGTAGTATTTTGTACTATTTCTAGCTAGAAACCACTGATAAGCCTGTCATGGCATAAGGCAAGAAATAGACTAGAAGGAAACTAAGCTTGTGAGTGTGTGACCACAGTTCAGCTGCAGAGGGGCAGAAGCAACACGGTTGTCACTTCTGGTCTAAAATGGGCTTTAGACTCTGATCTGGTACCCACTGCCCACTGCTTGGAACTGTGAGAAATGAAACCGCAGCAGACGTCAGACATCCTGAGCTCTCAGACCACATTAAAATGCATACACATATCTAATACTTTTCTACCACAAACCATATTTTTCTCACACCACTAATAGATTAAGAACACTGCTGTAAAAGTGGAGCCTGTATGTTATATTTGATGTATTCACTGAGCTGAGTTATTTCATGACACAAGTATTTACATGAAAGTAGGGTCATACACTACCATGACTGCAGACATTAGCATTAGTGTATTTATACAGCAGGAGACAAACAGGGAATATCTGGGAACAATTACTGGGAGGGGTAAGGGACAAAACTCACATGAGACACATGTCAAGGGGCAGAGCAGGGGAGGAGCTGCAAACTAAAACATACAAAAGCACATGGAGACAAAGACGTACTAAAGCAATAACATGTAATTGTCTTCTACTCTTTACTACAGTGTAGCCTATAGAAACGTATACCTGGAAATATAGGACAATTATATTTTAACTATATTAAAAAGTACACAGACTTCATAAGATGGAATCATAAGATATGCAGAAATATTTAATAATTATTTGTTAAGCAAAAGATTTTTCCAGTTCTACCTGAGAAAGTCAGCTTGCTTAAATAACATTTTATATTGCAATTCAGCATTAAAAGAGAATTTCACACTCACCTTCAGTGAAGAGAATACACAAACTCAGCACAATTGTCACTATGGAAACACCAGCACACACTGACAACTCTACACCCAGAACTCCACTACCACTGTGGACACACACTGACTCCAGAACTCAGTCCAGAACTCTCTCAGCTGTACTTCACTGAAGTCCACAAGGACTTCACTACAGTAATGTGGTGTCTTGTGAGTCCTGAGAACACCTGAGGTCTGTTTTTTCATTGTGTAGTTTCACAGAGCCCACAGGGCCCCTGGTGCCTCTGTGAACCAGACATGCATGTTGTGGTTTCAGTGTGGGGGTGTCTGTGGGGGAAGAAAGACGAGGCTTGAGAAACCACCAGAAGGCTGAAAAAGCCTCCTTGTTGACAACTTGCCGTTAAAGCAGCCATGCAACACAGCCAGTCTACTGGTGGACAAAAACTGCATAGGCTACCTATAGTGTAGTCATAACATAAATACAGCAAATATCATATAGCATAAATACATAAAATCAGCAATAGAGTGGGTTATTTTTTTGGTAATGAATGATGTTTGAAACTATGGATGTCCCCTCCACCACAAATCCTTTTTTCTTGTAATAAAGTGTAAACATTTGTATTATTCTATTTATTATGTATTTGAAAGATATTTGACAAGCCAGTTAAACAGAGCCTGGGTGATCAGTTATAATTAGACTCTGCCTTTGATATGAGCTGTTACACTTAATACTAAAAACTGCTGGTTAAAACCACAAGGACTAAAAGCACGACTAACAGCTCGCTCAGCCCACGTGTGTTTCTATTTAAAAACAGCTCAGCTAGCACAGATGATCTAAATCCAGTCATTGTGGTCCACAGAAACATCATTATTTCCCATTTTCCTCTGCCTCATACACCTTCACTTGGGCCCAATCACATTTCACCCCTTGACCCTACCACTTAACCCTGGCCCTCTATATGCGGTGTTCATAAGTAAGGGTTGGATGTCCGATAGAGGGCTAGGGTGCACTGTTAGTGCTAAATGGCCCTCCAAACTGAAGATTTTCAGAGTCACACTCCAAATTGAGTGTGAAATTTCTCAGAATCCCTCATGATTCATTGATAAAATGGATGCAGAAGCAAGGGGGAAGAGTTCAACCACTACCCTTTGTAACTCAGTCCCAAGGGGCAAGATGACACTTGAAAACAAGGGGTAGGAGGAAAAATGAGAGGGGATTGGGCCTTGGCAAAAATCTAAGCACTAAATCTAAGAATAAAATGGTTTAAAACATATTACATTTAATATGCATGGTTTTACCTAATCCTAGAGATATATAATAAAGGTATCTGTTACAGGACAAGGGAGTTTTCAGATCCAGTACAGACATTAAATCCTATAAGATCAAATACATTTGAAAAAGAACTAAAATTCTTACTCTCTAATTCACCAGCTTTAAAAAAAGAGATCCCCTCTAAAATCCTCAATGTCAGACCTAGCATTTTGAAGTCTGATTTCTGACTCAGTCACTGCTCAAATGGTCAAACCAGAACTGTATACATATTTTTACAATTATGGCCGCTCCACTTACTGGCTTAGAAGCAGTGTTACTGTGATTCTTTTTACTTTATCTGACACCAATCCAGAGGTGATCAATCTGATTTTGATCCCTGACAGACTCAGAGGGGTCTGGATATTGCACCAATTGCTGTGATCAGATCATCATAGTGAATCAACATACAAGACAACACACCGGGAATGCACAACTCAGGACAAGAATAGGACCTCTAGAAAGTTGGACTAGACATTAATTGCTTAGTTTTTAATTTGTTAAATTTATTTTTCTTTTTAAATTGTTATTATAGTGGTGACCATTGTTGAGCAGAGGAGGATGGGCCCCCCTTTTGAGTCTTGCTTCCTCTCAAAGTTCCTTCCTCTTACTTCTTCCTCTTGGGAGATTTGTCTAGCAACTGTTGCCCTTGGCTTGCTCACTGAGAGCTTGGACTTGATCATTTGTAAAGCTGTTTTGTGACAACATCTGTTGTAAAAAGCGTTATATAAATACACTTTGATTTGAAAGAACTCATTTATAAATGAGTCACAGGTCAGTCAGAGAGTTTCGAGGTCAATGTATATTTGTCACATTGCCACATCTGTTTTAGAATGACATAGTTTCCATAACATAAGTAATATGTGTATGAAACAATGACAAATATCACCAACATGCCTAATGTTATAACTGCCCCTGACTGGTGTGTTAGAGACTGCTATGATTGGTCTGTCAAAACAAATGAAGACCCATTCAGGTCTCACTGAAAACCTTTATTACCATTCAGATGCCTGAGTTTGTGCACAGTAAACACAGCACCACCCAGGGCCCAGGGCATGGTAAACATTGTGCCACCAGGGCAGAGGGGACTGTAAACACAGTGCCACGTAGGCCCAGGGCACAGTAAGTCCTCACGATGACATTGCTTCTTAATGGTGAGGCCAAGGTTTCTGTCGGATAGTGTAGTGGACAACATACATTCTACATAGTGCAGCTTTCACTTTATTTGGAGAATTAAGTCCATGATTGTAGACATTTATTTAATAGTCTATAGACTGTCAACTTGGTTATTTTAGCTTTCATTTTAATTGGACGGTCCAGTCTGAAAGCAACAGTACATTTGTGGTGTGAGTAGAGTTCACATCTCTAGTGGTGGAGTGACATTCTTACAGAAAGAGGACCAGTTTTTTGGCCAACAAACACGTTACTCCTGCAAACAAATTCCATATCAAATTTGAAATTTAGCCACACTACTCAAACTGAACATGTGCAATTTAAAATACACCCTGACTCATGTTTCATGCACTGCATTATGTATAAATAAATAAAAAATAATGTTTTGAAATTAAATACTCCTTTAAACATCTGTTCAAAAGTCTTAGGTAGCCAGTTCTGTGGCTGCCGTAATTCCACCTGCTGTTGTAACAGACACAGTTGTACTGCACCTTTAAGAGGGAGCTTTATGGTAATGTAGATTGAGTAACACAGAGAGAGAGAGAGAGAGAGAGAGAGAGAGAGAGAGAGAGAGAGAGAGAGAGAGAGAGAGAGAGAGAGAGAGAGAGAGAGAGAGAGAGAGAGAGAGAGAGAGAGAGAGCCGTCACCTTTCTGCTCGCCTTCTCAACACTCCTTTTTCTTTGGTAACGCTGTACGTTGCTTTTTACTGTTTCCTTTACATATAAGTAGAATGATGATAGCCGTGTGACCTGGCTTGATGTGGTCCAGGAGAGAATAAAAGTCTTTCAGATTGTCCACACCAGTGTGTGTGTCACTCCATGCTAACTCCACACATCGTGGTTACCCCATAGCACCTGTTCCTCACTCCAGGTAAGAAGCGTTACACTGTTTTCATTAATAAGCCTAAGTACTTTGGGTGTCGTAGTGAAATGAACTGACCAAACAGCAGTGAGGGAGGTTATGTTGGGTCTCACCCCGAGCTTCTACATCGTGTCTCTGTGAGAAAGGACGGAGCCACTTAACTAAGAATGAGACCGTCCTCACTGACAATGTGAGAATATCTGATAGATCACTGACTGATAAGGAAGAAAGAGGAGGTACCACATGACAACTTACAAAACCTACCGCATCTCTATATTTGGTGTGTGTGTTGTGTTGAGGTTAGTTAGTCAGTTTCATTTGAATGCACTTCCTCTCCACTATACGTGTAGCTGGCAGATCATTCAGTAGACCGTATTGAAGAGTGTGTATGGTGTGTATCAGCAGTCCTGCTGTAGCTGTGTGGTGTGTGTGTAACTCAGTAAGAATGCATGTGTGTTTATCTGCTCCTTGTGCTCCACACTGCTGATGGTGAGTGTTACCTTCTCTCTACAGGTGTTGTCATCCTCATACATTCATTTGCACAAAGGTATTTATATCTGGGATAAGCAGAGAGCAGCATCTTACCACTTACCCCAGATTCGGTCTATCTACCAAGAAATGTTTGAAGTCCAAATTTTGAGCTCTTTAGTTTAGAACAAACTCAACTCAAATATAGTCTTCGTAAATACATGCCCACAAACTTCTCTCAAGCCGGTCAAACCGCATCCAAGTGTTAATAAATGCCTCCCAGACTAGTCGGTGTGTCGTATAACTCACTGTGAACTAGACAAGTAAAGAAACACGTCACCGGGAAGCGACCTGCATGAGGTTTGAGGACATGTAGCTCGCTATCTGACTTATTTACAAATCCTATTAGCTATCGTTGCTGTTGGCTTCCAGTGTTTGTTAGCAATGTTAGCAGCTTTTTGTTCTAAAGGAGCGAAATATGGACTCCAAACATGTCTTGTCCACCCAGGTTAAGGGAGAATAAAGTAAATTTGCTTCTTCGCCGACTTGTTCCGTTAAGTGGCACTGAAATCTGCGCTGTGGTTCGGTCCGGTAGAGAGGAACCGGTGCTAATTACATGCTAATTGCTGATTAGTTACTTAAGACCAGCATAAGGTAGGAATTGTAGGGACATTAGTAAGACTGATGGAATTGAGAAACAGGAAGAGTACAAGAGTAATGTGACTCTTACAAGGATCATTTTGCTCTATAAATCTGTACATTTTTATTATGGTGTGGTATGTGAAATGTGCTCACTTGTTTATTTATTGTTTGTGTTATTTATTCCTCACTTGTTCATTCTGTGTATGATGCAGCTCTTGTCCACTACCCACTTCTGTATCCAGCTGCCTGTGACAGAGGTCACACCTCATTGTGGTTGACTGTATATGTGGTACAGTCCTGTACATGTGGTATATGGTGTATGTGTTTGGTGCTTCTGTGTGTTTTCCCGAGTGTGGGTGGGTTTGGGGGAGAGACTACAGAGGATTCTGATCTCATGAATTTTGACATGCCCATCATATCTCTTATTGAGCTAGCAGTCAAACAAGACAGTACTACTCTATATTACCATGGAGACCAGAGGAGGGGCAGAGCTCACTACCTGTGGGTTAAAGAGCTGGACTGGTACTGAATAAATCCATTTCAATCAGGAGGTCTCAGCTAACAGGACTTCCCAGAGGTTTTCAGCCAGACAGCTGTCTCCCACTGTGAAGACAGTGTTTGTTTGTTTGTTTGTTTTTAACCTATTTATATGGTTTACCCCCATGCTGCTCAGGGACACTGACTATAGTACTTCCTGACACTTCATACAGTGTAGTGACTCAGATTAGGCTGGACCCCTGCTCAGCTTTCCTGAAACACAGCACATGCTTAACTATATGGTCAACCAAAGTGGCCCAAAGCGCATCTGTGATGGTTGCTCTTCCTCATCTTCATCCCCTCTTTCTAATATTGGCCTCCATTGATATCCAACCAAGACATCGAGCCTGTGGCCTCTTTATAGTGCTCAGGCTCTACAAATAGTATAGTGCTCCATGTACAAATTAGTCATAATTGTCTTCACCTATGAGTACTGGGTTTGGTTAATTGTTAAATGGATGTATCATTTGCATTTGAGGGTTTTCTATAAGAAACACGTATTTCTGTTGAACGATGTGTCCAATATAGAGAATTGTGTTTAGCGTATTGAAAAAAATGTGTTTTAGAAATACAAAATGAGTGTAAATCAGAGAAGGTGCTTTTGGTTTAGTATAACAGGTCAGGAGATGGGCTACATGAGTTAGTGGTTTCAATTATTGTTTCACATGTCCCTGTTTTTGTGTCTTGCAAAAAACTGTAATATCACAAAGACAGTCCAGTTTCCCAGCAAGCACCTCTTCCTCCTAGCAAACCTGTAGCACTTTTTAACAATTTAACAATACATAACTAACTCTCTCTCTCTCTCTCTTTCTCTCACACACACCTGCCCGAGGGAGGCGGAGAGGGAAAGAGGGAGAGAGATTGAGGGAGGCATGGAGAGGGAGAGAGGCAGAGAGGGAACGAGGGAGATGGTGGGAGGGATGGATGGAGGGAGGGAGAGAGGCAATCTATAATCATTATAATCAGACATTTACATCTTATAACTTGATGGTCATGCAGCCATCATACCAACTTCTATTGGGAAATCTCTCAGTGATTTCCAGTACCATCATCAGTTGGCTGGTACCATCAGTACCATCAGGTGACTGGACCTGGAGAAATTAAGTATGTCATATATAATAGTTAAGTATGTCATATTTAATAATAATAATAATTAATTATGCCATATGTAATAATAATTAATCATGTCATATGTAAAAACAGCCATTTTACATGTACATATGCAACCATGTTTAATAGTGAAGGCCTTTATCCTGTGTGTTTCTGCAGGCTGCATGTTGGTAGGGAATCTGAGGACAGACGACATCACTGCATACACAGGAGACTCAGTACTGCTGCCCTGCTCCTGTACTGACCCACACGCCAAACCTGAGAGTTTCATCTGGCAGAAATACAACACAAGAAGACAAACATGGGACGTGATCACCAGTGAGAGTGAACAGTACAGCAACAGAGTTCAGATGGGTACTGCTCACTCTCCAGGAAATCTCTCTCTACTCATATCACACCTGACTGAAGAGGATGAGGGAGACTACAGCTGTTATCTTACAAACCAGAAATATAAAGACATCAGACTCACCGTTAAAGGTAAAACACTGTTTTTGATCCGAATCCAACTGCAAATGATAAATCCAGCTTTAAGGTTTTCTTATGTATCCACACTAGCAAAGTCTTGGTTGTCTGAGTTACTTGTAGACTTTCTGCTGTCATATTTGTTGTTGTGCTGTCATCTGTGCACATTACCAGTAACGTTTAGTTCAGTGATGGTCAAATACTCCTTTAATTGTAACAAATATCTTGTGCAGTTCAAGTAAGAATGTCTCAGGTTTTTAACACACATGCTTCTTTGTTTTGTTTTTTCTGTTCCAACCCCTCGTTTGATTTTTCTGTCACTGTTTTCATCTTTGTCTAGTTTGCATTCGTTAATCTTTGTAAAAATATCCCTTGTTTTAGCGTCTTGGTTGTGGGTCTTTGAATGTGCGCTCTCTCGTCCTTCCGTGAGTTTATTGTTGTTTGGTAACGTTATTAGCCTGCTCGTTATTCTAGTGTTTACTGTTTAACTTCCTTCTTGGTAATGATGTGCAAACGAAGTCCTGTGAAGCGTTTGAGGTTCTTCCTTATTGTACTGCTGAAGGATTCAAAGCTTTGGAGCATTGGAAGCTGGTGACAAAACAGCGAGACCTGGTGGTTCTCAGAAATTATAGCAGCCATAGATTCAAAACTGCGCAGCACTATAAACAATACAACACTGCACCGCCTTCATATGTCATTAAAAAAAATGGATGATCAGTAATGATGTTTAGTAATTAAATTCTGCAATAATTTGTTTAAAATCATTGTTTCCTTTTTTATGTGAAAACTTGATACAAAACCTTACTGTCAGACAACAGGGTGATGTTATGAAATGTTTACTCTCTCTTTTGGCTTCTATAATTTGCACATTTCCAATTTTTTAGTAAAAAGATACATTATAGGACAGCACCAAACTTATAACAGTCTCACCCTCATCCTGTGGTTCGGTGACGTTTGAAGCTTCAAATATCATTAGTCACGTGTTATTAGTAACTTTATTGGTAATATTAGTGGTAAGAGTAACTAATTCAAGCTTTTTCAAGTGTTAAGAGCTTTGATGTCTTAATATCAAATGTTCCATCACAATTTTATTGTTTCTGCGCAGTTCCTATATCGTTCTTCTCCCTTGTCAGTGTTTAGTTTGCATCATTTTGTTACTTCTGACGTTGTGTTTACCTGTTTTGGAAATGAAGAACTTTTGTTTACACATGTGCGTCAAGTCCTGTCTGCCTCCGCGTTACATTATCGTTCTGAAAACTGCACAGTGTGCAGATCATTAATGTAGGTGGACCAGCTGGATCACAATCACTAATGTGTTCTTATTTTAGATTTTTGATTTAAAACATCTAAAATAAGAGGTAATGCTTTGCTATGACAAGTTGCAAATAAATGTAAACACACAGTCATAAAAGTTGATTTAGTCAATGTTGGTCAGTTTGACAATAAAAGTGATATATTTGAAGTTTCTGTTACTGTAATTATTTATCCCTGTCCCACTTACCTACAACCAATGGCAGAGGTGCAGGCAAAGGTTTAATGCACATAAAACTTTTAAGAAATGATCTGATTCCAAAGTATGCCTGTAATTACAATTTAACATGTGTTATGCAAAACCGAGCATGTGTTAAGAGAAAATGTGTGACTAGGTTCCTTAGTCATAATATATCCTGCTTTCTCAGAGCTTTACCATTCAGTCAGCCTAACTTTGGGTTTAACCTACTAAATGTGCGGTGCAGAGACTGGATACTTTATGTAACCCACCTATTCTGTCTACATTGTGTTCTGACAGTGTTAAAATCGCAATGCAAGAGGGAGTATTGGATCCTTTACTGTGATAAACATAAGTAGCCTAATGTAAAAATTACATATGTGATCATGAATGATCAAACATTAGAAACAGAATGTTAAAAATATTTAAAATAACAAATTGATTACAATTGGAATAAACATTTAGACAAACTTAAATTTACCTGACAGTTTTATACAAAGCGACTTACAATTATGACTGAGTATAACTTGAGCAATTGAGGGTTAAGGGCCTTGAACCAGCAACCTTTCGATTAAAAATCAAGTAATTCAACCACTGAGCTACCACTCACAACAATAATGCACCATAGCATATCGAAATTAAGGCTAAAGAAATTCTAAAGCATGGGGAGTTAATGCTGGGTTGAAGGTTACAGTGCTGGAGCAGAGCTCGTGGCCTGAGGTGGTACATTGGGGGAAACCTCTCTCTTGGGCTCTCTCGCTCTCTGTCTCTTGCTGTCTCTCTCTCTCGGGCTCTCTCTCTAGAAACATTTAGAGAGTATTTCCTGTGCCATATTTTTGTTATTTATATCATGTGTATAGTTTCATTACAATATCTGTCCTAGTGTAATGTGTATCTAACTGGCTTGTAGTATGTAAATTAACCCTTTGTTGCCTTGAACTTATATGAAACTCGGCTCTTTATGTAGTATTATATCATGTAAAACTACTACCTAACTAGAGTGAAGAACCAGTTATTTTTTATAAACTGCTGACACCAGTTTCCTGTAAATGTAACACATTAACATAAACTTGTGAATATTTGTCTAATGAATTTCATCCAAATAATTCAATATTTCATTAATTTTGTGATCTGTATCTTTTACCTGTGTGTATTATGCAGTTTGTGTGTGTGGGCACATTCGGAGCTGTTAGGTGTGTTATGTAGCTTTAATAACAACATCTCTGCAAGAGACCAGAGATGACCACAGGATTTGGTTTACACAAGAACAAAAAATGTATAGATGAGAGTTTGGCCTACAAGTAGGAATATGTTCTGACTTTCTTGGTTAAATGACAGTCATGACAACTTACTTTGTAGCTCAGTGTATTTCAGTGTATAGCCAGCTACCTGTATGAGGGCATTATAGAATTTATAATTCTAATGAAGCATTTATATACAAAGTCTTGTAATTTTGCTTTCTTTCCAATTTTCTTTTTTCTTAATCTTGTAGCTGGTTTGATTGAGCCTTTAAATTCGTA
This sequence comes from Electrophorus electricus, assembly GCF_041902795.1. NCBI lineage: Eukaryota > Metazoa > Chordata > Actinopteri > Gymnotiformes > Gymnotidae > Electrophorus > Electrophorus electricus. The sequence continues at coordinate 9,750,174 of NC_137498.1, forward strand.
AAGAAATGTATGGAATGTCTATGAAGGTAATGAATTCGCTTCTGGTAGCGAGTAATTTCGCTTCACGCCCAATTATCTATAATGGAGGCCTATATATTTATATTAAAGATCAATGTTCGTGCTGAGTTCATCTAGCTGAAACCTTCTAATTAATGCAGTTTGGAAGTGAGAGCTAATATAAAACCAGAGGATGGTGCTGTACTTGCTTCTTTCTGAGAGAAAAAAACAGCTGCAATCATTTTACTAGTTATTTTTTTTCTCATCCGTTAACACAAAGTCACAAAAACCAGATTAACAAGTCAGATAGTGTTAGCTGATTTCTGTAGTACTACATTACCTACAAAATTAAACAATATCAAGACCGCCCATAAACACCTGATTTTGCTCCACTCAGGCGAAAAAGGAGTGATGTGGCAGTTAGATGTGGCAGACGTTTAAGTCTTCAAAAAGATGGGAACAGGAATCTAATTAGAATGGGAATCTAACTGGATCATCTCTATAAATTTCCATTTCTGTTAGAATGGATCCTACTCAGACCTTTGCCTGTATAGACACAACACCAAACCCCTCACTAAACACAGACATACTCAATGAGATGAGGTGGAAAACTGAACAAAGACGAGCACTGCAAGAATGTGATCACTAGCATGTGTTGTATGTGGCACTTGCCTTGATATAAAGAATTCTAGTGCTTCCACACTGACGCTCTATCATGGAGTTATACATATATTGTCTGATCTTTCTTTGACTGGTAGAATGGCGTGGCATTAGAGATCAATCAACATTTTATTAGTAATAAAATAAAACACCTTATTTATAGACCAGGCCAGAACACTTTCAATACAGTGTCAGGACAATCATTGTCAAAGCGTTCATTTATAACAGAGTCATATGGGAGTTTTCATTTCAGCCTCTCCAGCCAGTGTCAAGAACAGGAAGGTACTACGTGGTTTGAGGTGTTCACATCTGCTCAGTTTTCCTAGTAACCTCATGTTCCGCAACTGCGCTCAATCTGTGATTGCAACTCCCGTCTTCCCCGGCACAACCTCACCAGATCCTCATCACCAGTTTACTAGTATCACCTGTGTCTCATCTTTGCTACACTATTTATTCTCTCTGGTTCCGTTCACTCCCTGCAAAGTATTATCGCTGGTCTATCAGCATGTACTGAGCAATTCCCTGGTGTGTGTATATCTGGCCATTACTCTCGCCTCTTTCACTTTACAATTGTTGCTTATTCCGCTACAAATAAAACTCGGCTGTCCGCAAGCATCTGGCCTGTTCTAAGATGTCACCCCTCACTTGGTAAGCAACAACTAATTGTAACGCGGGAGGGGTGGAGAGCGAACACTCATGCGAAGTGACGATGCCATAACGAACCAAACTGATTGAATAGAAGAAATAAATAAGTTTAATAATCGACACAGACTAACAACACAGAATAGAATGAAGAACAAACAGGCTAACAGAAGAATAATATGAGAACAGGGTGAGGGCGAGAAATGAGCAACAAGGGAATACAACATTAAGGGAAGACTAACGGAGAACAACAATAATGAAACATAACAGTGAGCATAAAGACAGGCAAACGGGAACAACACAGAACCGGGCTACATAAGATGCACAAACAATATTGACGACGAAGATACAGAACTAAACAAGGAAAGCAACATGCAGCAGATCAGACTAAACACGGAGAACAAATGAGATCGAACTAGAAATGCAATGATAGCGACCAAACGAGAACTGACCAGAAACCATGAAAGCCACTCTAAGACAAAGACAATGACCGACAAACAAAATACGTAGGGATGGGGTTTTTATAACACTACAATCAGGGATAAACCAGGAACAGCTGGCATGAAAGGGGAGGAGACAGGGAACCATGGAGACGAATGAAAACCCAGAAGTGATTTGGTTGCCTTCACAATGGGGAATGCTCAGGTTTGTGGATGTGACAGTACCCCCCCCCAAAAAAAAACAGGAGTTGGAACAGCAGGACAAGGGACACTAACAGGAACAGAACAGGCCAGATAAGGAGCAGGGACAGGAACCAGACAAGACAAAGGAACAGGAGACTCAAAAGCCGACACAGAATCCAGGGTACCAGGAGCAAGTAAAGAAGCCAAGATGGGTCCAGGAGCAGGTACGAGACCAGGGGTTATGTCACCGACAGGCACAGGGGCAGGGACCGACTGAGGGACTGAAACACAATGGGAAAAGGAGTGGGATCTGAAACATGGCCGGGACAGGGGACGGGTACAGAGACGAGGAAAGGTGAGCAACGCCGGACTTTGGCATGGTTATGGGAACGGGGGCAGGGGCAGAAGTAATGACAGATGAGATTATATTAACCACTACAGACATAGGAACAGGAGCAACATTTATAACGGGCATGGTTACAGAGACAGGGACAGGCAGGGGTATGCCGAGTCCACGAGGCAGGGCAACAGGTTTAAGTACCGATACACAAACAGGCATGGATACATGAACAGAAACATAGACGAAACCAGGAACAGGATTAGGCAACACAGGAACTGGAGACACTGAAGCACCCAGACATTAATGGGTGCTGGCACAGCAGCCTTAGGGAGCCGAGGAGCGACACCCAGCATAAACAAGGAGTTAGTATGGGTCCAGGAGGTCGACAGAGGGACCTCAAGGGTCACTGGCTCACCACGAGGCATGACTGAGGGAGTACCAAATAGGGGCACACCTACTGCAGCTACAGGGGCCACAGGGGAGTCTCGAGGAGCGACCCTGGGGACAGGCCTGGCACATGGCACTGGGACTTGTGGAGTGGCCTCCTCCACTCTATGAACAGACGGGTCCAGTGATGTGATGTTCAGCGGTGGCAGGCCTGAGGGCAGGGCTGTGGTATTCAGCGGCGAGTCCGGGAGGTCCTGAGGCACGGCTGTGGCTGTAAGCAGCATTGCAGGGAGGTCCGGAGACGCAGCTAAGGCGGTCGGCAGCGGCAGATCCGGAGGTGCGGCTGCGCCGGTCAGCGACGGGTCCGGAAGGCCCGAAGACGGGGCTGCTCTGCTCAGTGCCAGAGGTGTGGCTGCAGCGGTCACCGGCAGCGGGTCCAGAGGCAAGGCTGTGCCGGTTAGTGGTGGGTCCAGGGGCGCAGCAGTCACCGGCGGGTCTGCGGACTTGACTGCGGCGGCCAGCGGCGGGACCAGGGGTATGTCCGGAGGTGTGGCTGCGGTGTTCAGCAGCGTCGGGTCCGGAGGCACGGCTGCGCCAGTCAGTGGCACTGCAGCGAGGTCCGGAGGTGCACCTACAGGCACTGACTTAACACAGGACACAGGAACAGGTTGAGAGACCTCTTCAGCGGCGAGAACAGGCCAGGCGGACACCACTAGGCCAGGAATGAGATGAGCGGCATCTCTCGCACCAGGGACTGAAAAGGGAACTGAACTGATGGAGTCATCTCTCGCGCCGGGAACAGGCTCGGGATCAAGATGGGCGGTGTCTCTCGCGCCGGGAACAGGCTCGGGATCAAGTTGGGCGGTGTCTCTCGCGCCGGGAACAGGCTCGGGATCAGGACGGGCAGCGTCTTTCGTGCTGGGAACAGGCTTGGGATCAGGACGGGCGGCATCTCTCGTGCTGGGAACAGGCTCGGTATCAGGACGGGCAGCGTCTCTCACGCCGGGAACAGGATCAGGATCTGGACGGGCGGTGTCTGTTATGAAGGACTTATGAAGACCACTCTTAAGAAACATGTTAGTAAATGTGAAATGTAGATTTTGATCAAATATTAAAAAATTGTTACATTGGTACTTAATAACAAACAAACAAAGCTCAAATTGTTACCTAAATGGAGCAACCAATTTGCTCAGTTACACCTTATAACTATCATTGTTATAAGGATAGTCAATGTCATTAGAACAATGCTAAAAATCATATAATATTAAAGTAAATATTTATTAATCTAAGAAGCAAATGTGGTGGAGTCTGACAGTAGGGTGTGTTTCTACAGGTTGAGTATTAGAATACAACTGGGAGACAAAACACATCACTGCACACACAGGAGACTCAGTACTGCTACCCTGCAGCTGCACAGACCTACACGCCAAACCTGCACATTTCACCTGGAAGAAATACAACCCAAACAGTAAAACATGGGAAGTGATCTCCAGTGAGAGTGAAGAGTACAGAAACAGAGTTCAGCTGGGTATTGTTCACTCTCCAGGAAATCTCTCTCTACTCATATCACATCTGACTGAGGAAGATGAGCGAGATTACAATTGTATACATAAGGAATATGAAGAACTATACATCAGACTCACTCCGTATTCTTTGTGCATTGATAACTCACAAATAAACTGAACTTTAGCAAACTAGTGTTACATTATACCTGTAGCACCTGTTACACCTATAGAGCACTCTTAGACTATCAAAGGCTATTATACTGGAGATAGGATGAATGCTACAGATCACTGGAGTGGTGTTTTCTCACTGATATGGCTTGCTAGGTGTTTGTTTGCAAAAGCACAGCTAAAACAAGTCCAGGGTAAATATACATTTCATCCATTTTTATAGGGGTGTATTTGTGGTTAAAGTGGTCTTGTACTACTAGTGTCATAAATGTAAACCACCCTGAATGTTCCTATACACATTTATAATGGGTCAGTACTGTAGCCAAACTTGCAAACACAAGTAGTACTAAAGCAGTACACCATCTTATGCTAACAAACACATGTTCCTCTCCAGGAATCTCAACAACAGAATTTACATCAAGATTTGATGGCACAACAAGTGCAAAGGCTCCAGCTGACGCTTCCACTACTGACAGTGCAAAGACTCTGACTGACGGTAACATGCATTTACTGCATATCAACATGGTCTCCTAATATCTTAAAAAGCAATTAAAATGCATGCTGTGTAAAAACACAAACACTAACACGCACACAAATACACATAACATTTGCATAATGTTACATTATACCTGTAGCACCAGTTACACCTATAGAGCACTCTTAGACTATCAAAGGCTATTATACTGGAGATAGGATGAATGCTACAGATCACTGGAGTGGTGTTTTCTCACTGATGTGGCTTGGTAGGTGTTTGTTTGCAAAAGGACAGCTAAAACAAGTCCAGGGTAAATATACATTTCATCCATTTTTATAAGGGTGTATTTGTGGTTAAAGTGCTCTTGTACTTTAAAAATACTTGACTGGGATTTAAATCATGACTTAATCTTCTGGAAACAATCCATAATGTCACTGACCCTCATTTTGTCTTTCATGTTATTTCTAAAGTCTATAGGTGGACTATGACAGTATCAATAATAAACTGCCAGTGTAAAATTGTTTCCCAGCCACACTACATCTTATACACCCAAAGTGACAGAAATGTCCTGTTTTTGATTCATTGCTTAGTACTAGATGTGTTCAGTTGTCCAAATAACTATTTTATCTATTTTACCTCATGATGACATTTTTCTTAAATAGTCATGCGTCCTAACTATGACCATCCACAAAGAGTAAGTAGGAACCGTGTGAGCTGAAACCTAAAACTACAGTGGTTGGGTAAATACTGTTCTGCACTGGCACTTTGATATTGTGATAGTCAGGACATGTCAACATTTATGAAAAATATCATTTTGATGTAAAATGTTTTACTTCACAATACTTTAAGAAAATTGCAAAATGACAGAAATCCACTGTTTTTGACTTATAACCTTGTACAAGATATGCTCCCAGTTGTCCAAATACCCATATTTTACTTCAAATTTGTATTTTTCATAAATTTGCATGAGTCAAAAATCCTGCGTCCTGACTATGATGCATCCTGACAAATTCCCAGCATAAAACTAGGCTACACCCACAATAACAGAAATGACCTGTTTTTGACTCATTTCACCTAGTACTACATGTGCTCCCAGTTGCCAAAGACATATTTTACCTGAAAATGGCATTTTTCTTAAGAGTCATGTGTCCTGACTATGACACTATCCATACAGTGTGTAACATGGAGCGATCATGAGGCGGATGCATGAGTTGAGAAGAGCGAAATATATTAAGGGCAAATCCATAATCAGAGTCATAGTCACGTTGCAGGGTCATAGAGCCAACATAAAGAGTTTGGGAATACATATTAAACAAACAAACAAAAGCACATGATGAATTAAACTAATAATAATAATAATAGTAGTAAATGACATTTAGTTTAGTTTAACGTTTAGATTAAGAGGGAGTGTTTGGAAGAGGAAACAGTTCACAGCTGTGCTAAATAAATGTATTCTGCTGCTGTGTAAGACTGGGGTCAGTGTTTGTTGTGTTGTTACAGTCTCTCCTCAGACTCTGCCCTACATCCCCTTTGCTTTGGTCACTGTGATCTTCCTCCACATTATCGTGGCTGTGGTTTATTACACCAAGAGAAACAAAGGTAAAAATCTCATTACCAATCTGTTATAATCAGATTGTTTTCTCATTGTGTCCATTAACATCCATTTTACCATGTGTGAGTCAGATCCTGAATGAACTGAGTTGTTCTTGTTCATGTGACCTGCTTCAGTGTCAGAAATGAGCAGAGTTCACTATAACACTGCTGGTGGAGATGAAACAGCTAGTCTGCAGTAGAGAAGAAAACCAAGAGAAATCAACAGATCAGCTACAGACCTACACACCTGTTTAACAGACCTGCCACACACATCTGATCAGCTGTACCCACTGACTTGAACAAGTTTGTGTGTTTGTGTGTTGGAGTTAGAGAGTCATCAGAATGTCTTCATTTGAATACACTTCCTCTCCACTGTAAGTGTAACTGTCAGGTCATTCACTAGTCTGTAGTTTTGAAGAGTTTGTGTATGGTGTGTAGCAGTAGCCCTGCTGTGTGTGTGTGTGTGTGTGTGTGTGTGTGTGTGTGTGTGTGTGTGTGTGTGTGTGTGTGTCTGTGTGTGTGTGTGTGTGTGTGTGTGTGTGTGTGTGTGTGTGTGTGTGTGTGTGTGTGTGTGTGTATGTAACTCAGTAAGAATGCAGGTGTGTGTTTATCTGCTCCTTGTGCTCCACGCTGCTGATGGTGAGTGTTACCTTCTCTCTACAGGTGTTGTTATCCTCATATATTAATTTACACAAAGGTATTTATATCTGGGATCAGCAGAGAGCAGCAGCACCCAGCCATCTGAAATCACAACACCTAAAAAACATTTGGATTGGTGTTTAACTCATTTATTATGATGGTACAGTGCAGTCACAGGCATCAGAAATGGTGATCTGTGTGCTGCAGGTTGTACAGTGACAGAATTTGGTGGTCACAGATTATGGTGTAACACCATCATTTAACCATCTGATGGCTCAGAGCAATGTCCGTTTCTGCATATATTCTTAAATTCACCTTAAAGGTACTTACATGTTTGATATCACAGTGTTCAGAACAATCTCAGCTATCTTCCTAATGAGGTAGAATTTGACATAGATCACTGTATAAAGTAATATTATGGAATATGGAAATTTTTCATCTCATGAAAAAATACCTTTACTCATGTGGACCTGTTTGGTGATTGAAATAGGTTTACCAAAGTAATGAAATACATGAATAAAGTAATATTGAAATGTCTAAGAAATGTCTAAAATGACATTGTGTACATTTATTGAGTAAAAGCATGGTCTGTTAGCAACATTAGCAGCTTTTGTTCTAAATTAAATGACCAAAATGTGCTCCTTCAGTTTAGACTCCAAACATGTCCTGTCCACCTGGGTTAAGGGAAAATAAAGTAAATTTGCTTCTTTGCCGACCTGTCCCGTTAAGTGGCACTGAAATCTGCACTGTGGTTCAGTCCAGAAAATAGGAAGCAGTGCTAATTATTTGCTAATTGCTAATTAGATACTAGCATAAAGTAGAAATTGTAGGGACAAGACTAAGACTGACAAAATATAGAACCAGAGTACATGTGGGGTTTTTTGTTTGTTTTTGGTACACTTGAGAAAAGAGGCTAACTAAATCAAAATGTTAAATGCTGTAAATGTCAATTTAAATATTGTCAATCTAGAACTAAATTCTAACTCCAACAACCATCATTTTGCTCTATGATTCTGTAAAAAATTTTATTAATACATTATGCTATTTTTCCTAAGGAATAATTTTTTCTGCATTTTATGTGTATATCTCTATTGAAGATATTTGGCCTTTAAATAGCAGCATATTTTTTCTGTTATTAATCATGTCTTTTAAGGTCAAATGCCAAAGTTGGCTGTATGCATCACTTCCACTGTGAGAGTCTATTGCTGTTTCATAAATAAAGAGCCAAAGCAGGACAGAGAGTTGTGGTTTCTGTTTACACCCACTGATAACCACATACATCATGAAGGTGTGCGTGGTGCAGTTTGACAGCAGAATGTGTGTAGAGTGCAGTTCACTGACAGCAGTTGGACGCCACTGTCTGTTACTTTCTCTTTAGGACCTTAGAGTGGAAGCCATTCTGAGCTGTGGTTTGGTTCACATGTACACATTACTGGTGTACAAATTCAGTGCACTGGACAGACAAGCTTGATCAGGAGGGTTGAACACCAAAGTAGAGCAGATGGTTCTGCAGATTTGTACACAATATGAAACCAGATCAGTGACATGGAAACAGACTCACTCAGACTCAAGAAAAAACACCAAATGTGAAAATCACCTTGTATCCCAAACGGACATCTCTGGTCCAGTGTTTGGTGTGAAAGGGTTCATATGTAGGCTGGTCATAGAAGGTGGTTGCTTAGGGCGGTAGAGCAGCATTGAAAAGGTTCTGCAAAGTGAATATATTTTGCTGTTGACATATTAACTAAATAGTTATACTAAAATATAAATATTAGGAGTGTAATGGTACATGTATTCATCCCAAATCACCACATACACATTACAGTTCTGTGTATGCAGTCATATGGAGAGTATGTGGTAGTCTAAATGTGAAAGCTGATGAACGTAATGTGGAATCAAATTTCACACTCGCAAATTCGCCGCCAAAAAAAGCTATCAACACGCTAGGCTGGATTTAACTTAAGCTCGTTAGCGACATTTACTGAATCATTAACACTATGAGCTGTTTCTTTCAAATCACCTGTGTGGGAAAGTTTCCCAGTGACCTGAGTGGTGGACGAGGACAGTGTGTTGGTGTTGTAGAGTCTGTGGGCTAAAACACATGAACATGCACATTCAACAGCATCACCCAGATGTGTTTGTTGCTTTTGTCCTGTTGTACCACACAGTGATATCTAAACTGGGATGTGATGGATATCTTACAATCAAAGTCCTTCTGGTGAAGTGGAACTTGGAATCTTCTTCAGATATATTTATTTCTCAGGCGGTTATTAGTAATCCTTAGATCATTCTTACTACAAACTTGTAACTCTTGTTAAAATGAACTTATATTACAATTATAATTAGTTTAGCATTACTGAATTTGTAATGTGTCTAGCTGGGGGGAAATTGGCACACATGCACACACACACGCACACAAACGTACACACACACGACTGCTGCAATATGGCCAGACCCACATTTGAAGGACCTGGAGAAAGACATCATTATACACACCCTAAACGTACATTCAAAGTGATAAAAATCTGCTAAAGTGATACACCACCACCCACCCCAAAATACACATGCTCCCACACTCACAAATACATGCATGCTCCCGTGCACACACTATCACTGATGTCACTGTGGCAACAGCTACCGGTTTACAGATATGACAGTTCCCAGCATGCATCTCTTCCTCCTCATATATGTATTGCTAATCTGGGTGCACTGGGTGCAATGTGTGAAATGTGCACACTTGTTTATTTCTGTTTGTGTTATTTATTCCTCAGTTGTTCATTCTGTATATGATGCAGCTGTTGGTCACTGTCCACTTTGTCAGGCAGACTGGACAGCTCATGCAAATACACACAAACACACACCCACCCACACAGGCACACCTATGCGCGCGCACACACACACACACACACACACACACACACACACACACACACACACACACACACATGACGATGCTACTTTTGGAGATTCATGGGCTTTAGGTTCTGCTGTGATCCAGCTCTGAACTTCATGGTTTAATCAATAAATCACTAACTGACTCAGTAGGGATTTTGAGGAACAATGTCACATTCACTCCAGTGACACTGATGTTTCAGAGAAAGCCAGATGCTCGAGGATAAAATTAAACGTGGTTTTAATCTGAAAAGGATAATCCAACACGGTCGAAACACAGGCAAGGGACAGAACCAGTACTATAGGATAAACAGAGCCAGGGAGCATCACAGAGATGAGCTACAGTCCAGGTCGAAATCTAGAGAGACAAAATATTCAGGCAGACAAATACAAGATGGGCAAAAAACAGAAATAAGAAATACAATATATAACATTCATCTAACACTTTTTTTCTGAAGCAACTTACAATTATGACCAAATACAATTAGATCCATTGAGAATTAAGGGTCTTGTTCAGAGGCCCAACAGTGGCAACTTGGCAGCAGTGGGGTTTGAATGGGCAACCTTCTGATTACTAGTCAAATACTTTAAACACTGAACTACCACTGCATAACACACTGAATGCAATACAAGTGGCAATATTTCCCAAGATGCCTCTCACAGGAAGTACTACTCCACCCTGCCTCCTAGAGTCCAGAATATGGCGCACTTCATAGATCGGGGCACAGTCAGAGCTGTGGAGGAGTGGCCTCAGGAGAGACCTCATCCAAGGGCCCTGGAATCACAGGCTTCAGAAGGGCCAAATGAAACGACCTTGAAACACAAAAGTGAGCAGGTAAGTTGAGTTGATATGTGACTTAATTCATGCGCTTTGTAATTTAATTCGGACCTATAAATTTGGGACCCAGCTTGCGACATGACCCTGGCTTGCGGAAGTCACGCGTAGAGCCACACTCTGCCACCAGGTTGGTGCAGCAGGGTCTCCCTCCCATGTCTGTCCACCACCTCCTTATATCTACGGTTCTGTTCGATACACAGGTGTGTCTCCTCCCATACTTTTTCAACTACAGTGAGGACCATAGTGTTACCTTCAGAACATGGGAGGTCTGTAAGGAAATCTAAAGCAATGTGAGACCAAGGTCTGTCTGGTATGGGAAGTGGCATGAGCTTTCCTGTGGGTAGGGTCTTAGGTGTTTTACTCTGACTGCAAACTGAACATGAAGAAACATATTTATGAACATCGCCGGTCATGGTCTCCCACCAGTACCAGTTAGCCAGAAGCCGTCGAGTACATGTCTTCCCAGCATGCCCTGAAACCAGCGAGGAATGAGCCCACGTCAATAGGCGGTCACGGCACGAGGTAGGAACATATTGTTTCCCTGACAGACACACCTTTGGGATGACTGTGTCTTGCATGGCCTGTTCTGTTTCATCATCTATTTCCCATTGTATAGATGACAGGTGTTTCCAGCTAGGAAGGATGGTTTCCATCTCCTGTCTCCTCCAAGAAAACACAGGATAAGGGATTAGCTTTAGTATTCCAGGTCCCAGGATGGTACACGATCTTAAAATCAAATCTTGAAAAGAACAGAGTTGTTTAGCTGTAGGCATGTATTCCAGATTCCTGTGGTCGGTGATAACAAGAAAGGGATGATTTGCCCCTCTAACCAATACCTTCACTCTTCTAAGGCCTGTTTAATGGCCAACAGTTCACGTTCTCCTATTCCGTAATTATGTTCCACTGGTGATAACTTACGGGAACAATAAGCTACTTGGTGTAACTTGGACTTATCTTGTCATTGAGAAAGTACAGCTCCTACCCCGATGTTAGAAGCATCAACCTCCACGACAAAGGGAACGGAAGCATCTGGATGCCTAAGTATAGGAGCCGTGGTAAAAGCTTCTTTCAGTTTTCTGAATGCTTGGTCAGCCTCCTGATTCCACAATAACTTGGTTGTTGCTCCCTTCAGGAGGACTGTGAGAGGGGCTGCAATACTACTAAGTTCCGTAAGAATCGTCGGTAAAAGTTTGCAAACCCCAAGAAACTCTGGAGCTTTTTAACGGTGACCGGAACGGGCCACTGAATGAAAACTTCGATCGTCTTGTCATCCATGGTGATTCCACTATGGCTAATCACATATCCTAAAAAAGTCGTGGTTGGAAGGTGGAATTCACATTTCTCTCCCTTGACATATAACACGTTATCTAGAGGAGTCTTCAATACTTTTCGTACGTGTTGGCTTTTAATGGGTGAATAGATTAGGATGTCATCAATATAAGCGATAACGAATTTTCCGATGTATTCACAGAGGATATCATTGATAAAAGCCTGAAAGACAGATGGAGCCACACTGAAACCATATGGCATGACTTTGTACTCATAGTAACCTCTGGTGGTGATAAAGGCAATTTTTCATTCATCACCTTTCTTGATCTTTATCAAATTAAATGCATTACGGAGGTCTAATTGGGTGAAGATCTTGGCTTCTTGTAGTAGTTCCAGAGTGACGGGAATGAGAGGTAACGGGTATGAATATTTCTTGAAAATGTGATTTCGGTAGTCAATACAGGGACGAAGACCTCCGTCCTTCTTTTTTGCAAAGAAAAATCCTGATACCATGGGGGAAGTGGATTGCTGAATAAAGCCTTGACTTAATACTTCATCTATATATTCCTCCTTGATCCTCTCTTCTTCTTGGGAGAGAGGATAAATACGAGCCTTGGGAAACACGGCTACCTCCAGGAGCTCAATAGCACAGTCGTAGGGAAGATGGGGAGGTAACAGGGTTGCTTTTTTCTTACTAAAGACCAAAGAGATATCCTGATATTACAGAGCGAGGGAAAAGGCTTGTGTATCAGCAGGGCTCTCAACAGTGGTGGAATATAACTGGACAACTGGTAATGTCAAACAATTTCTTAGGCATTGAGATGACCACTGAGTGATTTCCTTACGTGACCATGATATAATTGGGTCATGTTGTTCTAGCCAATGTAGACCTAAAATGACTGGAAATGAGGCATCTTCTATGATGAGAAATGAGATGATCTCTGAGTGGATTGCGCTTGTGGTAAGTTTTATGGGAGTAGTGTGGAGCGTAATGGAACTGGCTCCTACTGGTGATCCGTCCAGAGCCACCAGGTGAAGAGGCTTGGGTAATAGCTGCGATGTCCAATTCCCATATAAGACGTGCGTGTATGAAGCTTCCCTCGGCTCCTGAATCAACCAAGGCTGTAAACATAGAAGATGTGTAGGAGCCCAACATAAACAAAAAAAAAATGTCTTAGCGATCATCTTTCTTGATGGCAAGATCTCTACCTTGTTTTCTGATGTGGGTGGCCTGATCCGTCTATGGCTCAGTGATGCTAGATTAGGTCGAAGACAACAATCCCTGATAACATGTTTTGAGGATCTACAATAAAAACAGAGACCATCTTGGAATCGATGCCACCTCTCCTCTTCAGTCAAGCTTGAAGAATCACAATGCAATGGTTCCACTGTCTGCTCTCGTCTGAGCTCTGGTCTATAACTGGGAGAGGGATAGGTATGGCGAGAACTACTAGTTCTACATGGTTTTCGTTCCTGGATGAAATGATCCAGACGTATAGAAAGAGCTATAAGCCGATTCAAATCTTGGCAAGCCAGTTCATGTAAAACCTCTATATTGAGACCATTCCAGAAAGTGACGTTCAACGCCTCCTCATTCCATCCACTGCCAGCAGCGACTGTATGGAAATCTCGTGTGTAGTCGGCCACAGAATGATTGCCTTGGTGTAATTTAAGTATCGCCCCACTGGCTCTTCCATCATGCGGGTGATCGGACACAGCCTTGAATTGCTCAATAAAATCGCTATAAGACATCAGTTGTACGTTAGCCCAGATGGCAGTCACCCAGTCAAGAGCTTTGTCAGTTAGACGAGAGGTAATGAAGGTAATTTTATCTTGATTGGAACAGGTTGGAAGGCTATTGAAATACAATGAATATTGCAACAAAAAACGTTGACACTTGGGTAGCCATCATATTTTTCAGGTTTCTCACAGGGAAGGTTGGTTGGATACTGCTCATGGCAGTAGTAAGTGCAGGCGTGGGACTGAACTGAGAAGGAGTAGTCATCATTTGTAGCTGGGATGTAAGTTCTCTGAGACTTTGTCCTAGTTCCAACATTTAAGTTTGTTGGTCTGCTTGTTGCTTGCCTATAGTATCCATTGACTGTGTGAAACCCTCAAGCAACTGGTGGCGTTGGTGGATTAGTTGACCCTGGTTGGTCAAAGCATCCTTCAAAGCATCTGAGGCTGCGGTCTGCATAGAGGTGAAGTATTCTGTTTTATGCGGACCAGGCAAAATCAGACACTCACGGATAAACAAGTAACAGGTAATGGAGACAGTCACAAAAAAATTACTAACTCAAAAGTAGGGAAAACAGCCCGTGTCAAAAAACCATAAAGACCATCAAATAATCCAGGCATCAGACTCCAAAAGGGGCAGGCAGAAATCAGAAACGGGAAACATTAAGTCAAGGTTCGGTACACAGAAAAACAATCCACAAGAGCGTTCGGTATGCATAGGACTCTAGACACAATACTTCGCAGTGTCCTAATATTCGAGACAGGCTTAAATAATCAAGTACACAAGGGGAGTTCAATATTCCGGTGATGACGATCTGACGTGAAGTTCATGATTGGTGGAGTCCTGGGTTGGGTGACAAACAGCCTGCTGGGTGCTGTACTGTGAGGAGGAATTGGGTGAAATGACACATATGGGCTGAATGCTGGAATATAAATAATGACCAAAGCAGATATTAACACACAAAGATGATTTTTCTAATGCAAAGATGGTACAGATAAGTGTGAAAAGGTAATGGAGAGCTCAGACTGGAGAGACGACATTTCACTGAGGCATAAGACAATAAGAAATGGCGTCCTTGGAGGGTGACACTCTACTTTGGTGGTGGTGGAGGCAACTCCTTTGTTGTAAACCATACTGGTGTCAATAAATACATCTGTTTTTATCTACCATCCTGACGTTGACTCTCATTGCCTGTTTCAGTGCTTTGATGTTTTGCATGACTCATCAGCTCTGTAAATATCTGAGCATCAAAGTTTCACATCCGCTATTACCATCAGTCATCAGCCATAGTGGAAATCACAGACTACATGGTCAAAAATCTGCTAGCTGCAGTTCTTTGTGAAATGCATATGATTCCTAGTGCAACCACAAAAGTGTCCCCTTTCAAAGTTTTGATGGGAAGACCATTTGAGCCAACCACCTGCTAGCTGTTTGGCACACTCTGATCAGGTTGTGCCCTGATTAAGAGCCACCAACTCTGCCCCATAAACCAACTCCTAACTGACACTGAGGAAAGCATGGAGGAGCAATGCAATACACCAAGTGCCCCGGTGTGGTTTTGACTGCATCCACAACTCGCACAACCCACCAATCACAATTTCAACATGTAACCTGTGACGGTCAGGTTGATCAGGGGTGAGGCACCCTGATAGACGTAACACATGTGTGTCACAACAAGACTTTTTTAAGAGGGGCTTTTGTGAAGCTGATAGGTAGGGTGATGCCAACTGAAGGAGATCAGGCTAACCAACCTTGATTAGCTCCCGGCTTGTGGCTTCGCTCTGGTAGCCGTGAACTGCCGTTGCAAGCCACCCGTTACTTAACCAACATCATCTCAATTAACAACACTGGAGGATGCCACAACCGTTCAATGAACAGGTAGGTATTTCCATGACTTTTCAATGCTAAGCTGCACACCATTGTTGATACTCTTCAAATATCCTCTGACAAATGGTTCCAGTGTCCTGTGTGCAGCTCAGGACTTCTCTCCAGGCACCTGAGGTTCACAAAGATGAAACCGGACTCCTCACTGAGGGCTGACCATCCAGATGCTTAACAAACTGCTTTGAGGGTAATAAGAATGCTCTGAAATTAAAATGCTCCTTAACATCTGTTCAACGCTTTTTAAAAGTCTCAGGTAGCCAATTCTTTAGCTGCTTTAATTCCACCTGCTATTTTCATTAATAAGAAGAAAAGATCCCTTTGAACTGTCTGTTGGGGTTAGAAGTTCGTCAAAATTTCATTTGAATACACTTCCTCTCCACTGTAAGTGTAGAACACTCAGTAGACTATATTTCTAAAGAGTGTGCATGTTACTGTGGGTTACTATGGATGTCAAGGCCTGTTTGATACTCAAAAAGGATGGCAGAGGCCCTCATCCTGGGAATTTTGAACTGTTTCCATCAGGTGTTTTTCACAGACTGACCATTAACTGGGGGAACCAAAAGGGTCATGTGGGAGAGTCTGTTCTACTGACCTGCTTGATGTCATCAACATCACCCACATCCATGCTGCCAGAGTCAGTGACTGACTGATTAAAATATGAAGTTTATAGCTGGATCACAGGAGAACCTAAAGCCCACAAAACCATGGGGGTGGGGGGTATCACTATGTACATTTAGGGTGTGTGTAAAATGATGCTTTTCTCCAGGTCCTTCAAATGTGAGTCTGGCCATCCTGAAGCAGCTGTGTGTGTGTGTATGTTTTTGTTTGTATGAATGTGCATGGATGCGGGTGCATGTGTTTTTATGTGTGTGGCTTGGCCACCTCCTGTCAAGTCTCTGTTGTACTGGGACTGTCATGACCTTTCATTGTTACCCTACCAATGCCAGTGTCTGTCTTTGTCTGTCCCCATTACTGTCTGTGTAACTGTCCCAATTACAGTTGTGGTTCCAGTTCCTGTTGTCCCGCCCCTGTCCAGCCCATCTCCCATTCTGATCCTGTAGAGGTTCCTGCACCTCCTCTCAGACGACCTCCAGTCCATCCCACTGTCCAGCCTGGAATCCTGTCCTCTCCTGTCCCTGAGTCCTGGTGTCAGTTTCCTGTCCAGCCTGCTGTCAGGTTTCTGGTTGCAGCACAGGGTCCTGTTTCCACCCCTCATCCAACAGACTTTTTTTCTCTTTATCTAGATGTCCATATCAAGGTTTCTGTCCCCAGCCCAGACCCTGCCATGTTACACTGGCCTCGGGTTCGCTTGTCAGCTGGTACGCACGTCAGGAGCTGCACGTTGGGGTGGGGGCTACTGTAACACCCCTTCACCACCATCACACAGGGGTCCTGTGTCTCCCCTTTCACTTAGCTGCCCATAGGGTCTAGTCTCACCCTCATTATTTCCCATATAAAGCCTGAACCTTTCCAACCACTAATGTCAATTATTTTGCCTTAATCGCATGCATTACTTTGTGTATGCAACGTTCACACCGTATGTTCACGTGTGCTTTCATTTTCATTAAAAACCATATCAAAGATAAATCACACTTGCATCCTGCCCCACACTCGTTAAACCAATGCATGTTACCTCCATTGCTAGATGATGGACTGTTGTGGAATTTTGAACAAACAGCAAGTCAGACATGATTAAGAGAGTAATTTAATAAGAAAAAGAATAAAATAAATGTTTGGCTCGCCTCAGATAGGGAGCTCCGAGTATACAAAAGTGTGGCTAGTTATACTACTCCTGTGCTGTCTTTAACCAATCATCTTTTCTTAAATAGCTCTTCTTCCCTTTGTTGCTGTGGCTATAAGCCAATCAGCTCTCGGCTTGGTTTTTCCCACAAACCAACCCAAACTGACTCCAAACAGTGTGGGTTGTATGTCAAGTTGACCTTGATGTTAACAGTTCCTGATACATGTTCAACTTAATCAGCAACAGGTGGATACAAATGTGCAAACAGCATTATTAATTTAAGAACAGTGTGATTTTATATGAATCACATAATACATAGTTTTGTATAATTTTCCATCACATGGACTAAATGTCTTCTAACCTGTTGGAGACGTCATTGTAGTAGTAGGTTTAGTTGAAGCTGTTGGACTTGTTGTGTCAGTGTCCACTGGAGGAGGATTTACAGGTTTATATGGAGCCTCTGCAAGAATAGAAAAGTGTGATCAGTTATAAGTAATGAGGGCTCAAGGCTGTTATGTATTTAACAAGTTTAGATTTTGTACTACAGAACTGATGTATGTACAGTTTGGCCAAGCAGACGTGTTCACTCCTCTGTGTGTCAGTGGTGGTGATACGTTGGCTACGTCTGAAGCTGCAGGGCTCTGTAGGTGCAGTGTGTCCTTCAGTCGTTTTCTGTGAGTGAATGAATTAGGTGCTCCTGGGTCGGGTCTCTCTCTCTCTCTCTCTCTCTCTCTCTCTCCCTCTCTCTCTCTCTCTCTCTCTCTCTCTCAGTGCATTTCAGTTCAGTAAGCTTTACTGACATGACCATATACAACTATAGTATTGCCAAAGTAGTATTACAACATGAACATTACACAACATTACAACCTTTGCAGTTATGGAAATTAAGAATTCTGTTATGATAAAGAACTTGAAGAGAAACTGTAATTGGTCTGAAATAATAATAATTGGAAAAAGTAAAAGGGAAGAAGTGAAAAGAAAGGGAAGTAATAAATAGTTAATAATAATAAATAAGTAACTTTTATATACTGGGTAATATAGTCTCTGTGTGTGTGTGTGTGTGTGTGTGTGTGTGTGTGTGTGTGTGTGTGTTTGGGTGGGTTAATCACTGTCCCTCATCTTATGGCAGGCAGATATGTATCACACAGCTAAAGCGCTGCTTTCCTTCTTTTCGCCCAGTAGGATGGGCAGTTTGTCAGTGTTAGACAGACACTTAAAGTTGGGGTGGATCATCTCAGATTTTGTAAAGTAAATTTGCCATATTTGGATGAATTTTTCACATTCAATGAGGAAGTGCAGCTCTGTCTCTACAGTATCATATTTACATTGCTGACAGAGTCTCTGTTCTCTGGGCAGCCATGACATTTATATCGGCTGGTCTGGACGGCCAGGCTGTGTTCTCTGAGTCAACGTGGTTCTGTGTTTAATGTCAGTCACTGTGTACAGGTCGTCTGCTACAGTGTACTGACGTTTTAGGGCCAGATCACGTTGCATTTTGCTTTGTGCTTGTGTTTGTGTTCCAGTGGGTGATGTAGTTTAGTTTGTGAAGTGTAATAATTTGTTTTGGTCTGATTGTTTGTACTTCAGACTGGTCCTAATGTGTTAGTGTTAGTGTGTGTTAATGAACTCAGTGTCATCACCAGCTGTGAGAGGAGACTCTTTTCTCTGCTCTTATTTTTTCTTTTTCTCTCTCTCCCCCTCTCTCTCTCTTTCTCTCTCTCTCTCTCTCACACACACGCATACTTATTACAACTCAAGGAGACGCGTTGACGTTCACCGCCTTGTTGTAGGAAGCGCAACGCTCTCCCTGCTGGTAGACAATTAAATCTATTTTGTTTCATAAAGTCAAACGTTGTTTTTACCCCCATTCTTTGTCTTTTCTAAATTTTCTTTCTATCTCTCACTCTCTCCATTCTCCTTCCTTCTCTCTCTCCATCTCTCGCTCCCTCCCTCCCTCCCTCTATCAATCTATCTATCTATATACACTATGTATATATAACAGGATAGCGGACAAGAGTCATTAACTACATGCATGAAATACAAATACAAACAGAAGATGTAACTAGAAACAGACAGAAGTAGAACTGCAGATCCTGCCGCTGGATAGATTTTATGTTTTATGTAGTGCAGTAGTTATTGGTACAGATCAGTCGCTATATGCAGTCAACAACATTTCATACATTAAATACACAAGAGGTTGGTTTACCTGTTACTTGGAGTTTGACCTCTATAAGATGATGACTGCTGATGCTACACCTGTACTGTCCCCCGTCCTCTTTAATCAGACCAGATATGAACAGAGAGAAATTTCCTGGAGCAGCAACCATCTTAATTCTATCAGTGTAACGGTTTGTCTGGTCAGTTGGGTAGATGAAATTAGATTCTTCTATAAAACTCCATCTGTCAGTCTTTGGCTCGGCCAGCAGTTCAGTGCAGTAACAGGGCAGCAGGACAGACCCTCCCACGTATCCACTCAGCACTGTGGGAGGATTCACAACATCCTTACAGACTAGAGGGAGCAGAAACACTGACATGTTACACTACTGTTATGAAGTAACCTGTACAACCAGTGACATTCTTCTGTGAACCATCATATGAAGACAAAACAAATCCATTTGTGAAATGTTTAACATCTTTTTGTTACAGAATTTATGCAAGTTTATGCTCTCTGTCACATGCATTAAAATATAAATGGATTAGAAAAATCTTGTAGAGTCATTGGTTCTAACCCATCTGGTGTAATACACAATTAGTGTTAACAATCCTCCAACAGTGTCTGACCACTGAACCACTGCTGGCTGGATATCTTTCACTGGCAGAACACTCTCTACCTACCAGTTGCACAGAATTCAGTAACACTGTGAACCACTCACACCAGCACAACACCCACTACCAAGCCTCCAGCACTGTAGTGGGACTGATGTATGGAGAATGGTTCAGTATCCACATATATTGGGACATCTGTGGTCAGAAAATGACCAGTGATGCCCTGGGTGCAGGGTGACACAAACTGTGTATGGCACCAGGTGGACACAGTCTGTAATTATACCTACACATTCACTTATTAGAGGTACTGAAAGTGTTCAGTGAGGGCAGGTGAAATGTATGTTAGTTGTGTTTAACTCTTCTAGACTGGTGACAGAGGGTGTCTGGTGACTAATATCTGAGGATAATGTGGTCCACATGTTAGATACATAAATATGTAATGGTGTTTCTCTATTTTTAAATGTCCTGTTTTTGAATTTTAGTAAAATGTGATGTATGTGTGTCTAATAAAGTGTGTGGTGAATGTATTTATATTACATTTATTTTTATGTTTGAAAAGCGAAGTTCATGATGGAGATCCACCAGGCGAAATCTACTTAGCAGATTTTAATTTGTCCGTGTTTCTGAATAATATTTTACCTGAAACATAAAGTTTGATGTCTTTGTATTTATTCCCTTTAGTTTGACACCTGTAGTCTCCCTCATCCTCCTCAGTCAGGTGTGATATGAGTAGAGAGAGACTTCCTGGAGAGTGAGCAGTACCCAGCTGAATTCTGTTTCTGTACTGTTCACTCTCACTGGAGATCTCTGTATAACTGGAGTTTTGGTGTTTCTGCCAGGTGAAACTCTCAGGTCTGGTTTGTGGGTCAGTGCAGGAACAGGGCAGTAGTACTGAGTCTCCTGCGTATGCAGTGATGTCTGTGATCTTCTGATGTTCCAGTATACAGCCTGCAGAAACACATCAGTAGAAGACCTTCACTATCAATCCCCTCATGTGCATGTCCCAACATTTGAGTTTCATCTCTTTACTCTTTTCATCTCTTTTCTCTTTAACATGGCTTAACTATCTCAAGCACACAGTGATTTGTGATTGTTCAGAGTAACATTTACTATACAACCATGTACTGACTACTTACTTTACTCTGATTATTATGCTCTAGTCTGAGCACTGAATCCGATATGCATGGGTTATATGTAATTAGATATAACTGCACCACAATGACACATTGAGTTCAAGGTTTGGTTTACAACTGAAAGCAGCCTACTAACCAAATCTTAAATTCTACCTTACATGTTCAGGTAATATACAACACACACACGCGCACACACACACACACACACACACACACACACACACACACACACACACACACAATTTTATTCTCACCACCTACTTTATTAGAAACAGTAACATCACCCATTGGCACTAGTGTCCACATGTGCCTTTAAAGTGCCTTTTATAGGTGGTCAGAGATGTCGTCTCTAACTGAACTCCTACTAGATGTTTTCAGTGTTTCTTATAAAGTAGCTACTGAGTAGATATTTGATGATCTACAGAATTAGAGAGAAGGTTACACTCACCATCAGCAGCATGGAGCACAAGGAGCAGATAAACACACACCTGCATTCTTACTGAGTTACACACACACTACACACAGCTACAGCAGGACTGCTGATACACACCATACACACACACTTCAGAACTACACTCTACTGAATAATATGACAACTACAGTTATAGTGGAGAGGAAGTGCATTCAGATGAAGTTCTGACCAACGTCTATCCCCAACACAGACACACATAAGTAAGAATGACAACATTCTCACTCACATATATAGTGATCCTGTAGGGTTTAATACATTGTCATTTGGTATGTCCTCTTTCTTCTTTATCAGTCAGTGATCTAGCAGATAGTTTCACATCATCAGTGAGAACGTCGACATTGTAACTTGAACGTTTCAGTCCGTTGTCATAGAGACAAAATGTGGTTGTCAGTGGGAGTGACCTAAAATGACCTCCCTCAGTGCTGTTTGGTCAGTTCATTTCTCTATGACATAGTCCAAAGCTTCGAATCAGTACAATAAAGAAGAACCTCAAATGCTTCACAGGACTTCGTATGCACATCATTTCCAAAAAGGAAGTAAAAACACATCTGCAGTTAAAAACAAACCTGCATTCCACAACACACTACATACAGCTACAGCAGTAATGCTGCTACACATCTGATACACTCTACAAAACTACAGTGTAGTGAACACTGAAAACTGCAGCCCAGACTACAGTCTGTCTAGTGGAACCACCATACAACTATAACCTGGAACTCTACAACTCTCTCAGTAGAACTCCACTGAAATTCTCCACCCACTAATATCCACAGTAGAGAGGAAGTGTGTTCAAGTGCAAAATAAATTATTCCTCCACTTCTTTCTCTCTCACATACAGACTAAATCTAACAGTGAAACTGTCTTTCTAGTGTCATCACTTCCTCCTGAGCTTCCCAGTGTTCAGTCCCCAATCTCAGTAAAGTGATCCTGCAGTAAGAAGTAGTGCTACACAGTGATCCCCCCCGAGCACTGTTTGGTCACATCATTTCACACCTGCACTTAGTGATCAGAGGACCAAACTGAATGTGTAGCTTAGCAAATATTAGACAGATCAGACAGGAAGAGCTCTAGACTACATGCTGATCAAAATAAACATTGATCATTTAATCAAGTAAACATGAGGATGGTCTGATAACATTCATATTATTCATGAAGTACAGGTGAATGCAGCAGTCTATGATCATGTTGTAGTTTTCATACTATTAAGAAAAAAACTACTTAATTGAAGCTGTGAAATCCACCCACTGACACAGAACCACTAAAGGAGTCACCAAAGTAAAGACGACTTTGGATGTAGACAGTACAATGTCATCACAACCCAACAGTTATCACAGGAAATAGAAACATTTTCTCACCTTTTCTCTGTTACTTTGTTCTTTTTGTTGTTAAAGCTGTCAAAAGCTGTTTAACAACTGTTTGCTAAATGCTGAATATCTGTAAAGTAACTAATTGAGGCTGTAGGCTAGTGTGCACTGCGCTGTAACAACAACAACAACAAAATAAAATAAAAACTGTACAAAAAGCAAAAATAGTAACAAATAAATGTATAAATAAAAGAACTGAGAACAGCAATAGAGAGAGTGGGCTTCCCTGCCTAGTACCTCTATGCACATTTTTGATGGTATTACTTTAGTACTGACTGTGGCCTTAGGTGTGGTGTTAAAGATTTTATGCAATGTGAGCAGAAAAACTTCCAGTTTTCTTTATTGAAGGCCTTCTCTGCATAGCAGTTTCTAATATGTGGAGTGAGGTGTGACGTATTTGTCACGGTTGGCCAGGCAGCCAGAGGGAGGGACACACCCACTCCTGCTAGGGATCACACTAAACACCTGCCTCATTCCCAGTCTCCTGCCTACTAATCACCTCCACCTGTTCCTTGTTCGTTCTCTCTATTTAAACTCACAGGTCAAGAGAGAGTGCAGCACATTAGTGACCCGTCGGACTGCTCACTCCCAACGTGTACATCGCTACAAGGACTATTGGAACAGAGTAGTGTTTGTCGTTAGTAGTGGTATCGTCACATATTGACAATGGGAAATAAAGAGCACTTTGGCGCAACCTTGCCTCTAGCTCCCTCTGAACTGCCACCGTCACAGTATTAGGTTAAGTAGTCTACCCTGTTAATGGTTGAGTGTCTCCTTTGATGAAACCAGTTTGATCAGTGATGGAATAATATGTTCTAATCTAATGGCTAATGCTTTGCTATTTTTTTTCCCCCATTTTTTATTTCAATGATTCCAAGAGATGATAGTTTTACTTAGAGATGGGGATTGTACTTGGAGATGTAGATTTCATTAAAAGGACCATATAAGGACAGACTTTAATAAAATATGTGCAGAGTAGACCAATACCACAGACCAAACATCTTTCATCTCCAAGACAGCCTGAGTGATGTCCAAGATGCTCAACCTGCACCCTTCAGCCAAGTTCAGAACCTGTGCTGTACACAGCTGCCCTGCATATGGCTGCCCAGTGGGACCCAGACAGAAGCCCCTGGTGCTTCCTCAGCTGTAGCTGTAGCCACTCACCTTCCCACCTCACCAAATACACCAAAAGGTCTTTAGAGGTCACATATCCTACATTTTTCCTTTATTTTAGAGTTTTCTTAGGTGTCTTCTTACAATATTTTTGTGGCGTTATCTTTGAAAAAGAGTCATAATTCAATTTTACACAACTATTTTCCATCCTCTCTTTATCCCTTGGAATTAAACAGGCAGTTTCTGTAGCTGTTCCTTTAAGATGTAAGATAAATGAGCTCTGTTCTGATTGGCTGCCCTGTATTGTGCTTCATTTAAAAAGCACTAAGAGCTGAAATATGTCTGAGAACTGCAATGTAGGTGTTGGGGGTTAAACTGCTGTAGGCCAAAGAGGCAGAGATAAGTAAATGAGCTGGTTCTCATGACATCAGAGAAACAGTGATTTCAAAACAGGCTATTTTTACAGATTATATTCTATATATAGACTGTAAGGAATTGGAGAGTAAACAATGTGTTTTGAAAATGTAACAATATTTACATATTACTTAAAAATTTTTTATTTCAATAAAGTGAGTGACATTCAGTTTTTCATGGTAGGGGCCCAGATATGACTTCGTCAAAACCAATAAGCAGAGTCAGTCTGCACTGTTTGTATTTGGTATCTTTTGTGGTGCTGTGGTTGTTAAGGTGCAGTTCCATCTCTGAATCAGTGTCTCACCTACTTCACCTTCACTCTTGTTGCTACACTTGTATTCCACATTATGTTTGAGTTACTGTTTCTTATCAAGAACACAGAAGGTAAACACATGTGCTACAGTTTACAAACTTGATGCAAATTCCTGAACGCTATACAAATTCAGAAAACACTTTATTCAAAATGACATGTGTGCTATATTTTGGAAATGCGAGGCAACTTCCGAAAACAGTTCCGTTGTGTTGTGACTGAGTTTGCAGCATTTCTGAAGTTGCACTGCATTTTGGAACTGTAGCAAACGCGTTTCCATTCTAATGAATTTGCTTTTTTTAAATTTTTGCATTTTCTGCACAATGGGTCTTCATGGTAAGACAGAGTAGTATCGTCTTGGCTATGATGAGTATGTCAAAATTCATGAGATCAGAACTCACTGTAGCCTCTCCCTGGAACCCACCCCCACGCCCCACTTAGTGAAACACACAAAGGCACCAAACAAATACATCATACACCACATATAAAGGACTGTACCACATATACAATCAACCACAATGAGGTGTGACCTCTGTCACAGGCAGCTGGATACATAAGTGGGTAGTGAACATGAGCTGCATCATATACAGAATGAGGAAAAAATGAGGAAAAAATACCACTAACAGAAACAGTGTGTGTGTGTGTGTGTGTGTGTGCAGCAGCATGGGCTGTCCAAGCCTCCTGACCAATTGATTAACAAATGAGGAATAAATAACACAAACAGAAATAAACAAGTGAGCACATTTCACACATAGCACCCAGCGCACCCAGATTAGCAATACATATGTGAGGAGGAAGCGGTGCATGCTGGGAATTCTCACATCTGTAAACTGGTAGCCATGACTATGGTGACATCAGAATAACTTAGGAATAAATAAGAAAACAGTCTTTAAAGTGGAGTCACTGGAATTTATGCTGCCAGAGTCAGTTAATGATTGACTGATTAAACCATGAAGTTCAGAGCTGAATCTCTGTCACTGATGAGGATTTGGAGACTGTTTGACAGTCTTCATGGGTGAGTGAAAGAAGTAAACATGTCGTTCACACACCACTAAGAGGAACAGCACAGCAGAATTTTAAGCTCACGGACCCAAAAAGGAAGCATTCACATATGCATGTCTGTGTGTGTGTGTTATTTATGTATTGCTAAAGTGCACCAAGTTTAGCAATACATATGTGAGGAGGAAGAAGTGCATGCTAGGAAACTGTACTGTCTCTATGGTTTTATTTTTTTCTTATTTGTTCATTTTTTATTTGTAAATTTTTCTAAGCCTCTATAAGATAAGAGGAACAACATAGGAGAACTTGAAGCCCAAACACCAAACAAGAAGAGAGAGAGAGAGAGAGAGAGCAGGGCAGGGGGTGTTTTTGCATCTACAAGTATCACTTTGAATGTACATTTACTGTGTGTGTAAAATTGTCTTTCTCCAAGTCCTTCAGATGTGGGTCTGGCCATCCTGCAGCAGCTGTGCATGTTTTTGTGTGTGTGTGCGCATGTGTGTGCGTGTGTATGTGCGTGAGAGAGAGAGAGAGAGAGAGAGTGTTAGTTATGTATTGGTAAATTGTTAAACAGTGCTACAGGTTTGCTAGGAGAAAAGGTGCTTGCTGGGAAACTGTACTGTTTTTGTGATATTACAGTTTTTTGCAAGACACAAAAACGGGGACATGTGACAATAATTGAAACCACTAACTCATGTAGCCCATCTCCTGACCTGTTATACTAAACCAAAAGCACCTTCTCTGATTTACACTCATTTTGTATTTCTAAAACACATTTTTTTCAATACGCTAAACACAATTCTCTATATTGGACACATCATTCAACAGAAATCTGTGTGTTTCTTATAGAAAACCCTCAAATGCAAATGATACATCCATTTATCAATTAACCAAACCCAGTACTCATAGGTGAAGACAATTATGACTAATTTGTACATGGAGCACTATACTATTTGTAGAGCCTGAGCACTATAAAGAGGCCACAGGCTTGATGTCTTGGTTGGATATCAATGGAGGTCAATATTGGAAAGAGAGGATGAGGACGAGGAAGAGCAATTATCACAGATGAGCTTTGGGCCGCTTTGGTTGACCATATGGTTAAGCATGTGCTGTGTTTCAGGAAAGCTGAGCAGGGGTCCAGCCTAATCTGAGTCACTACACTGTACGAAGTGTCAGGAAGTACTATAGTCAGTGTCCCTGAGCAACATGGGGGTAAACCATATAAATAGGCTAAAACAAACAAACAAACAAACAAACAAACAAACACTGTCTAAAAGTGGGAGACAGCTGTCTGGATGAAACCCTCTGGGAAGTCCTGATAGCTGAGACCTCCTGATTGAAATGGATTTATTCAGTACCAGTCCAGCTCTTGAACCCGCAGGTAGTGAGCTCTGCCCCTCCTCTGGTCTCCATGGTAATATAGAGTAGTACTGTCTTGTTTGACTGCTAGCTCAATAAGGGATATGATGGGCATGTCAAAATTCATGAGATCAGAATCCTCTGTAGTCTCTCCCCCAAACCCACCCACACTCGGGAAAACACACAGAAGCACCAAACACATACATCACACACCACATGTAAAGGACTGTACCACATATATACAAGTGAGCACATTTCACATACCACACCATAATAAAAAACAAGTTGTTTTTATACATGTACAGATTTATAGAGCAAAATTATCCTTGTAAGAGTCACAATACTCTTGTACTCTTCTTGTTTCTCAATTTTGTCAGTCCTACTAATGTCCCTACAATTCCTACCTTATGCTGGTCTGAAGTAACTAATTAGCAATTAGCAAGTAATTAGTTCCTCTCTACCGGACGAAACCACAGCGCAGATTTCAGTGTCACTTAACGGAACAAGTCGGCGAAGAAGCAAATTTACTTTATTCTCCCTTAACTCGGGTGGACAAGACATGTTTGGAGTCCATATTTTGCTCCTTTAGAACAAAAAGCTGCTAACATTGCTAACAAACACTGGAAGCCAACAGCAACGATAGCTAATAGGATTTGTAAATAAGTCAGCTATCGAGCTACATGTCCTCAAACCTCATCCAGGTCGCTTCCCGGTGACGTGTTTCTTCACTTGTCTAGTTCACAGTGAGTCATACGACACACCGACTAGTCTGGGAGACATTTATTAACACTTGGATGCGGTTTGACTGGCTTGAGAGAAGTTTGTGGGCATGTATTTACGAAGGCAATATTTCAGCTGCTGTTCACTTCCAGTGTTTGCTAGCAACGTTCGCATTTAACAGCTTTTGTTCTAAACTAAAGAGGCAAAATTTGGACTTCAAACATTTCTTGGTCGATAGACAGAATCTGGGGTAAGTGGTGAGCTGCTGCTCTCTGCTGATCTCAGATATAAATACCTTTGTGTAAATGAATGTATGAGGATGATAACACCTGTAAAGAAAAGGTAACACTCACCATCAGCAGCGTGGAGCACAAGGAGCAGATAAACACACACCTGCATTCTTACTGAGTTACACACACACACACACTACACACACCTACAGCAGGACTGCTGATACACACCGTACACACTCTTCAATACAGTCTATTGAATGACTTCACAGCTATACTTATAGTGGAGGGGAAGTGTATTCAGATGAAACTCTGACAAACTAACCACAACACACACACACACCAAATATAGAGATGCGGTAGGTTTTGTAAGTTGTCATGTGGTACGTCCTCTTTCTTCCTTATCATTGAGTGATCTATCAGATATTCTCACATTGTCAGTGAGGACGGTGTCATTCTTAGTTAAGTGGCTCCGTCCTTTGTCATAGAGACACGATGTAGAAGCTCAGCTGGTGAGACCCAACATAACCTCCCTCACTGCTGTTTGGTCAGTTCATTTCACTACGACACCCAAAGTACTTCAGAGGCTTATTAATGAAAACAGTGTAACGCTTCCTACCTGGAGTGAGGAACAGGTGCTATGTATTTATGCTGTGTGATGTTTGCTGTATTTATGTATTTTATGTTTATAAAGTGTCATGACTACACTATAAGTAGCGTATGCAGATTTTGTCCATCAGTAGACTGGTTGTGTTACATGGCTACTTTAACGGTAAGTTGTCAACAAGGAGGCTTTTTTAGCTTTCTGGTGGTTTCTCAAGCCTCGTCTTTCTTCCCCCACAGACACCCCCACACTGAAACCACAACATGCATGTCTAGTTTACAGAGGCACCAGGGGCCCTGTGGGCTCTGTGAAACTACACAATGAAAAAACAGACCTCAGGTGTACTCAGGACTCACAAGACACTACATTACTGTAGTGACATCCTTGTGGACTTCAGTGAAGTACTGCTGAGAGAGTTCTGGACTGATCTCTGGAGTCAGTGTGTGTCCACAGTGGTAGTGGAGTTCTGGGTGTAGAGTTGTCAGTGTGTGCTGGGAGGTCAGTGGTGTTTCCATAGTGACAATGCTGCTGAGTTTGTGTTTTCTCTTCACTGAAGGTAAGTGTGAAATTCTCTTTTAATGCTGAATTGCATTAAATTATACATTTATTTGTTAATATAAAAATGTTATTTAAGCAAGCTGACTTTTCGAGTAGAACTGGAAAAATTTTTTGCTTAACAAATAATTATTAAATATTTCTGCATATCTTATGATTCCATCTTATGAAGTCTGTGTACTTTTTAATATAGCTAAAATATAATTGTCCTATATTTCTTGGTATACGTTTCTATAGGCTACACTGTAGTAAAAAGTAGAAGACAATTACATGTTATTGCTTTAGTACGTCTTTGTCTCCATGTGCTTTTGTATGTTTTAGTTTGTAGCTCCTCCCCTGCTCTGCCCCTTGACATGTGTCTCATGTGAGTTTTGTCTCTTACTCCTCCCACTAATTGTTCCCAGATATTCCCTGTTTGTCTTCTGCTGTATAAACACCCTAATGCTAATGTCTACAGTCATGGTCAGCGCATGACCCTACTTTCATGTAAATACTTGTGTCATGAAATAACTCAGCTCAGTGAATACATCAAATATAACATACTTGATGTTATATTATATATACTTTTACAGCAGTGTTCTTAATCTATTAGTGGTGTGAGAAAAATATGGTTTGTGGACTAAATTGTGGTAGAAAAGTATTTGATATGTGTATGGCATCTTAATGTGAATATGTGCAGTTTTTAAAGTCAATAAACATTTTGCTCTCAAAACACCTTATGAACGCCCCAGAAGAAGGAGGAGACTGTTCTGGTCTGAGAGCTCAGGATGTCTGACGTCTGCTGTGGTTTCATTTCTCACAGTTTCAACCAGTGGGCAGTGGATACCAGATCAGAATCTAAAGCCCATTTTAGACCAGAAGTGACAACCGTGCTGCTTCGACACCTCTGCAGCTGAGCTGTGGTCACACACTCACAAGCTCAGTTTCCTTCTAGTCTATTTCTTGCCTTATGCCATGACAGGCTTATCAGTGGTTTCTAGCTAGAAATAGTACAAAATACTACATTTATTCAGTAAAGTGTAGTTTATTAATCAGAGCAGCACAACTCTGACTGCTGGGTCTATTCTAATGTGAAATTGGGATAAAGAATGATGTTTTAAACACAAACTAAAACTAGGACTAGGCTCCAATGTGTTCTCAATGGCAGGTCCAGTTTGAATTTAATTTAGTACAAAACAGGTTTAGTATGTGTAGGACTGGTATGGTTACTGATAATTTGGGGAATATTGTGTACTGTGAGAAGAGATGTCAGTACTTCACTGAGAAAAGGGACTGCTCATGTACTACCCAAACCATGTCTATGTTCAAAGGTTGATTAACAGAGTTAATCAAAGTTCAAATAGGTTCTTATTGTGAGTAATGCAGGTTTTTGTTGTTTGTTTTTGACTCATTCAGTAAATTCAGAACTTCATATTACTCACAAAAAATCTTAAAGAACTTTTCTACATAAGCAATGGTCCACAAGAAATTATTGTGATGTGGAATCTGAAAAACCAAACAAAAAGCAGGTCCTCTCACTATCTATAAATTCTTAAATGTGTGTGTGTGTGTGTGTGTGTGTGTGTGT
Organism: Electrophorus electricus; assembly: GCF_041902795.1. Lineage (NCBI taxonomy): Eukaryota > Metazoa > Chordata > Actinopteri > Gymnotiformes > Gymnotidae > Electrophorus > Electrophorus electricus. Next base: position 9,781,171 of record NC_137498.1, read on the forward strand.
GTGTGCATGCTTATAGACTCTGAAGACAAAGCACACAGCATTCTGTAGTGACAGTGCATAATAGTTCAAAGTATATTTACCAATAAAACAAATTTGATACAATGAATAAAATATTAAGTACATAGGACATCATAAGACAGTGCAAACCTAAAATATATCAAGCTATGAAAAAGTAGTGCAAAAATTTGTATATGCGCAAGCTTTGAGGTGATTAACTCTATAAACTGCATTTTAAAACTATAAACTTAGAAAGAGGAGTTTGAGAATAAGAGCGATGGGATAATATATGTCTGTTTGTTTCTCTCCTCTACATCAGACTCCACCCCCTTTGCTTTATAATGAGCATGTGTGTCTCCTATATGGTTTCACAGATGCAGCATCATGGTCAGTGTGGGGTTGTGGGATACGTCACAAAGGAAGAAACAACCAGAGTCCTCACAGGTCAAAGGACATGATGGCACTGTTTGTGGTTTTGTATGTTTCTGTAAAGCTGGTGATGTGAACTTGAAAATAAACATAAGAGCTCTGGCCAAGTTCATTTGTTCCCAGTTCCTCTCTGCTGGGTGGACATTAGGGTCTGGAGTAATGAAGTAATGCTGTGAGAGTTCTGGAGTCAGTGTATGTCCACAGTGGTAGTGGAGATCTAGGTGTAGAGTTGTCAGTGTGTGCTGGGAGGTCAGTGGTGTTTCCATAGAGACAAGGATGCTAAGTTTGTGTTTTCTCTTTACTGTACTTCCTCTCACTAAAGGTGAGTGTGAAATTTTCTCTTAATGCTGAGTGACATGAAACTGTACATATATGTGATAATCTAAAAATGTTATTAAAGTGAGTTGAATCATTCAAGATTTATTTGGCTGAATTAGAATCATAACCTGGCTGGTTTTAGAATGAAAATATGATTAAAAGGTCCAGAATGCAAACAAACAAAATATTTGCATGAAGTAAAGTTTATTAATCAAAAATAAATCAAAAAGTCAAAAGATGTTATTTCAGAAAATGAAAAGACAGGTTGGGGAAAATGAAGGGAAAAAAGAAATACAAAATAAATTGGTAAAAAGAGCTGGGAAAAGTTAAAGAGTAGGGCTAATTTTGTTGGAGCGCTTGGCACAGGACAAGGTGCTTTTTATAGCCTGCCATGCTCGTCTGAAGAAGATGCGTACTCTCTTCAACTTCTTGCATTCTGAGCCTTTATATTTGAAATAAAAGTAGAATTTTTAAACTGGTGTCCATGGAGTGGATGTATGTAAACTCTGATTATTGATGTGGTGCTTTGATGCTACTCACCAGCTGGGGTGTTCTCCACTTTGACTGCCTCTGTAATAGATTCCCCTACTCCACCCAGATCCTCTCTTACATCTACAGATGTTGTTTTTTTCCCCAAAAAATCAATAAAAATGCAATTACATAACAAAGTACAGGAACATATTTAAAGTGAGCAAACATCATGTCCTACTGTGTGTTCTTAATGGAAAGCTAGATTTATGCAAGAAAGTACATCTGCACCTTCTACATGTACACTGTGGTCCAAAGAGCAAATCTCTTCCGTCGACTCTGTGATCATAAAGCGTTCAGCAGTTATGCTCCGGATGGTACGAACCTCCTTACAGTCCTCCTGTTTCTTGAGTGAGAAATGAGAAATAATCAGTGATGAATTGTAAAGGAAATGAATCATCCATTGACCCCACCTGGGCAGTGGAAACTCCACTAATGGACAGCATATTTTGGATTGCCATCTGTACAAGTCAGGAAAATGTGAAGGCAAAATAAATAAAACCGTGGATGCAGTAAAAAAGATGTAGACACTTACACTTTCTCCCAGATTGGCACAGTAATGTTGCTTAAACCAAGCAATGGGAGCAGGGTCTCTATGACTCTTCTGGCTTCTGGTAATAATATTAATAATGAAGTTGTCCCTTGGCATCTAGAAAGGGCAGAAGAAAGCTCTATTGCACTGAATGATAATAAAACTGTTTAGTTTCTTTTAAAAAGTTGTAACAGTTTGCATGTGTTTTTGGATATTTAAAAAAAAAAAACTTTAATTTTTAAGAATTAAAGCTTTATTCCTAAGAAGTAATTGAATTTGAAATGAAAATTAGGCTTTGATTACAACACAGTTTTCTACAAAACAAGGCTTATTTTACATGCATTTGTGCACAGGATTACCTTTGTACCCCAGTTTCATATCTCTATATGGAAATGAGAAATCAAAGCCTGTAGACTTTATATATTTATATACAGTTATTATGTAACAGAACAAATGGCCACCCGTAGCTCAATTTCTTCTACAAATGTTAATAAATGTGAAACAAAGGTTGTCTGTTGTGCGACAGTGCATAATGGCCACACTCGTGGTCTTACAGAGGCTTTTCTAAAACAAGCCCATAAGTCACTTTCCCTTGTCTCAGTCAACGTATTTCATCTAATGGAGTTCGGTTACCCGAATATTTTCAGCTACGTCCCCTTTTATTTATCAACGTTTCCTTTTGTTAGTTCATTCTCTACTCACTTATTTCGCATTTTAAAATATTTGTGCGGTCCGTTAAACTAAACAGCTGTGAGGGCCCGAGTGCCACAGGTCCCACAAACTCCCTTGACGTAGACAGACTACATAGTCGTGGTTTCACACAAGACCATGAACTCCCACTGCAGGCGGCGGGCCGTACCACGTGACTAGTGGGGCGGGGCGCTCACTATCAGCCCACTAATTAGTTCTCCGTTCAGTCAAAAGTTCTCCATCATTAAAATGTGTGTTCTCGTTTTAAATTCGCATATTGGCTACTTGTTTATAATACGATTCCGTTATCAAATATTTAGTATCTGCCTTTGTAGATAAAACTAAATTCTACTTACGTTTTGTTTTCGTTCCTCAGTACCTCTTATGCGTGAAGAATTGTTTGTAGTCTCCGTTGATGTTTTGTCTAAAATGATCGTCATCGGCAAATCCACTCAGTAAACTGATCTGGGGTCAGAAATAGAATGACACAAATTCTGACATAATCGAGCGCTAAATTCTGTTCAGTGGCTGTTTAGAACAATGAAAAAAGTGCAGCTGAAATGACATTATAGTCTCATATCAGAAATCACACTATCACATTTTAAAATCATTTCCCCCTCTTTATGCCATCATTTTGTTATCAGGCTCAGATTAAAAAATCTAAATAAAGTAAATATAACCTATACATGTAAACTATATATTAATTAATTAGTAATCATTCCACATAGGTACAATTCACTCACTCTGTATTCGTTATAATCCAAAGTCATTTGAACACTCATTAAGGATCAAAATGCAACCTAAACAACAACTATAATAATAAATTCTTAAGAAATTATACAATTTTAACTGAAAATTAGGCTTATTAATCACAATACAATGTTCAACAAAACGGCTTATCTTTACTCTGGTGTTTCAGTACTAAGGCTACGCAGTTATGCAAACACTTTCTTGCATAATATATGCTTATATTATGAAATTGAGAAACTAGACAAACAGAATTAAATGCTCCATTCATTACTGATTCAAATGGTTTATTATTTTTTAAAAATATATTTAAAAGTGCAGGATTGTAGCCCCAAAATAACCTGCACATGGTTTTACAGGGGCTATTCCAATATGTGTTTTATAACACAACGTTTTGATCACATCTTCACAAAGGTTAATTACTGCTGAAAAGAAATAAGGTTAGCATACATTTTTTAATTTTCTTATAGCCTATAAAGAACACCCAACCAAACAACCTAGCTACAAAGAGACAAGGATAAAAACGTCATTACATGTATTATATAGGCATACAGATTTGAAATTAATGTGGTAAATGCAGTGGACAGGATCTAGTCTAGAATTCATCATCTGTTGAAGCATCTGTGGTGACATCCTCATATGGCTCTTCAGTGTCTTCATCAGTTTCACCATAACCTGCCACCTTTAGGTGGTGTGTTTCTTTCACAGCTACCAGGTCTGTCTTCAGCTCCTCAAGCTTTGGGAATACAACACTGTGCAGGCCACTGTAAGCTTGAGCAGAAATTCCTGAAGGGTAGTTAAAAAAAAAAAAAATCAAACTGGGTAATAAAAGCACCATGAAAAACCACCACAACACAATCTACAATCTAACAACCAAACATCACACCCCATCAAAAATAAATACAATCACATTCTGAATGCAAGATTATATATAATCAGGTCATAAACACAACATGAATAATTAACTGATCATATTAATAGGGCTTTGAAAAGTAGGATCCAGTGTAGAGTCACGTATGAATGCTGGGAAACAAAGTATCTATCAGTATGGCCCTTTGTAGGAAAGATGATCTGTAAAACAGTTCAAGAACATGTATGTAAGGCAGGCTTGAACCCAGCTCATCTAAGTGATGACACCAAAAGCCTACTGGGTGAGCAGCCACACTCTAACCATGGTGTGCCCCTGTCCAAAACAGTTAGATCTTGGATCAGGTAAAAGAAAAGGAAAAAAACTAAACACCATGCCGAGCATGGAAAAAGGGAGAACAAAGGACGTAACGGGAAGATATGGCAACCCCGATGCACTGAGGAAAACCAAACTAAAGTTTCCCAAACAAGACCAGAAAACAGGGTGAAACTTGAATGGCTAAGGGAAGCCTTGGGAGAGAGACAGACTCGAGAGGGAAAACTGGAGAGGGGAGGTATAAAAACACAAACACCCTCACAGATAAGAAGTGAGGTGTAGCAGGAAGGCTCACAGACCTCAATACCTGAAGTTACCAGCTAGGAGCTTGGCTCAAATGTTTAGCAAACACCCAGCACTGAATGACTGGGTCACGGGGCTTTTATTAGGTCTAACCCAACTGTTGGGTGTTAAACCTGATTAGTGGTGTGGTTGACTTGAGGCCTCCCTCTGGTGGCCGAAGGGGCCTTGGCCTGGTGCCAACCCTTACAGTATCCTATATGAAGTGAACTGCATTAACAAACAAAGCTCAAATTGTTACCTAAATGGAGCAACCAAATTACTCAGTTATAACTATCATTGTTATAAGGATAGTGAATGTCATTAGAACAATGCTAAAAATCATATCATATTAAAGTAAATATTTATTAATCTAACAAGCAAATGTGGTGGAGTCTGACAGTAAGGTGTGTTTCTACAGGTTGCGTATTGGAACACAACAGTGAGACAAAACACATCACTGCACACACAGGAGACTCAGTACTGCTACCCTGCAGCTGCATAGATTTGCTTGCCAAACCTGAGAGTTTCACCTGGAAGAAATACCACCCAAAAAGAAAAACATGGGATGTGATCTCCAGTGAGAGTGAACAGTACAGAAACAGAGTTCAGCTAGGTACTGCTCACGCTCCAGGAAATCTCTCTCTACTCATATCACACCTGACAGATGAAGATGAGGGAGATTACGATTGTATGCATAAGGAATATGAACAACTATACATCAAACTCACTTTTAAAGGTAAGTAACTTAGATCCATATTCTTAGTGCATTGATAATCTCATAAATAAACTGAACTTTAGTAAACTAGTGTTACATTATACCTGTAGCACCTGTTACACCTAAAGTGCACTCTTAGACCATCAAAGGCTGATATACTGGACATAGTATGAATGCTACAGGTCACTTGGGTAGTGTTTTCTCACTGATGTGGCTTGGTGTGATGGGACAGGTAAGGCCAGATGCTCGCGGATGTAGAGGGAAATTTATTTTGTTCCAACTTTGTGATGGGTGAACAGGCCAGGGTCAAAACAAGGAAAGGCAAGGCAGGGGTAATCCAAATCATACAGATAAACAGTCCGAGTCCAACAACCAAAGAGCAATAACAAACCAAGCAAACTATACAAACAGGGTAGGAAAAAATCAGTAGTCTGGAGAGCAAAAAACACAGTCGAAACACAGGAAAGCAATCAAGGAAATAACGCTCGGTATGCACAGTCGAAACTAGTGGCAATACCTCAGAATGCTGGTGAGGTCTAAAGAGGTGGGAAGTAGAAAACAGGTGCTGTCAATATTCTGGTGATGAGGATCTGAATGAATGTGTATGATTGGATGAGTCCTTGACCTTGCGACGAATGGCATGTTGGGTGTTGTAGTGTGCTTGGAGTTCGGTCGACGTGACACTTGGTAGGTGTTTGTTTGCAAAAGGACAGCTAAAACAAGTCCAGGGTAAATATACATTTCATCCATTTTTATAGGGGTGTATTTGTGGTTAAAGTGGTCTTGTACTTTAAAAATACTTGACTGGGATTTATATTATGACTTAATCTTCTGGAAACAATCCATAATGTCCCTGACCCTCATTTTGTCTTTCATGTTATTTCTAAAGTGTATAGTTGGACTATGACAGTATCAATAAACTGCCAGTGTAAAATTGTTTCCCAGCCACACTACTTCTTATACACCCAAAGTGACAGAAATGTCATGTTTTTGATTCATTGCTTAGTACTAGATGTGTTCCGTTGTCCAAATAACTATTTTATCTATTTTACCTCATAATGACATTTTTCTTAAAGAGTTATGCGTCCTAACTATGACCATCCACAAACAGTAAGTAGGAACTGTGTGAACTGAAACCTCAAACTACTGTGGTTGGGGAAATACTGTTTTGCACTGGCATTTTGATATCATAGTCAGCACATGTCAACATTTATGAAAAATACAAATTTGATGTAAAATGTATTACTTCACAAAATGACAGATATCCACTGTTTTTGACTTAGCATCTTGTACTAGATGTGCTCCCAGTTGTCCAAATACATATGTTTTACCTCAAAATTGTTATTTTTTATTAACTTTCAAGTCCAAAATCATGTGTCCTAAGGAAGTACCAGCATCAAACTATTTCTCAGTCACACTAGTTTGACTAAAGGCTTTATAACAAAATGACAGAAGTGATCTGTTTTTGACTCATCTCACCCAATATTAGATGCATTCCCAATTGTCCAAAGAAATGTTTTACCTGAAAATGGCATTTTTCTTCATGTGTCCTGACTATGACAGTCAATAAAGTGATAGTGCAAAACTGTATTTCCCAACCACAGAAGTCTAATTACAGGCTATACAACCACATTGACAGCTTTTTGGTCAACATACAAAACAAATTTAAAATATATATTTTAAATACTTCTAATACTTCATTGGGAATTTTATTTTGACATAATTTGATTTGTTTTGTGGCCGTATCACAATGCTCAAGAGGGATAATTCCATTGCATTAGTGCTAACTCTATAATATAACACCATTACTTGGAAAGTCAACACTTCATTATAAAAATTAGTTTTTAAATAAACTTTTAAACATGCGCTGATGAGCTTGTTCACCTGCCCCCCCTCAGGTACAATCACATGTCTACTAGTGTCACGAATGTAAACCATCCTGAATGTTCCTATACACATTTATAATGGGTCAGTACTGTAGCCAAACTTGCAAACACAAGTAGTACTAAAGCAGTACACCATCTTATGCTAACAAACACATGTTCCTCTCCAGGGATCTCAACAACAGAATTTACATCAAGATTTGATGGCAAAACAAGTGCAAAGGCTCCAGCTGACGCTTCCACTACTGACAGTGCAAAGACTCTGACTGACGGTAACATGCATTTACTGCATACTGCATGGTCTCCTAATATCTTAAAAAGCAATTAAAATGCATGCTGTGTAAAAACACAAACACGCACACAAATACACATAACATTTGTATAACGTTTGCCTACAGATGTCCAAAACCCTGCTGGTGATCTATTATATATTCTCATGACTACTGCTGTGGGAGCTGTCCTCCTCCTGCTGCTGGGTCTCGTGGGGGTCTTGTGCTGGAGATACAAAGGTACACACACACACACACACACACACACACACACACACACACACACACACACACACACACACACACACACACACACACACACACACACACACACACACACACACACGTACGTGCATGCATGCATGCATGCATGCATACAAGTTGTGGGTCACACTGTCTGGTTTTCTAATGTAGTCCAGAGACATGGACAAACGAGGCTAAGAAAGGGGCAAACAGAAGAGAAGAGAGAGCAGGAGACACAGGTGAATGCTCACATACCATCCACTGTAACATAAGAAAAACAACCTCCGCATCATTACTGGCACATGTCCTTCAAGGTCAAATCTTCCATGGTGTGTGTGTGTGTGTGTGTGTGTGTTTACAGGATTGTTCTGCTGTGCTTTGTTCACCTGTTCAAATGAGTGCTATTTTGTATCTGAATAGTGTGGGGGGGGGGGGGTTCAGATGATACAACACAATTAGTACAATACCATTCAAATAACGGATCACATACATCACGTACAGCACTTTTTTAATTTATTAATTTATTTTTTTTTAATAAGGAAAACCATCTTTGGGAAACAGGTTGTGAAGTTCAGGTTTTGTTGAAGCAGTAACAAATACCTGAGCAGAGGGTTTTATACAGATAGTGTGTGGGGTCCATGGTGAGTTTTTGATACAAAGCAGCTCTTGATGAACATTTTTGATGATGGCTGTTGTGATCTCCAGTTTGAAATCAGTGGAGATGGTGGTGTGTAGGAAGCTCAGACTCCACATCACTTACTGTACTGAGTTACAAAGGGAGATGGACAGATGTCTTATTTCAGAAATGTATCATCCACCTCTACTGCTTTTTGCATGTTGACCTCCAAGTTGTTTTCAGTGCACCACAAAGCCAGACGAGCCACTTGACTCCACTAGCAGTCAGTGTTGCTAACGAGTCCTGTTAGGGTCATTTGCTTGATGATAGCTGGAGATGCACTTGTTGGTGTAGCAGGAGAAGAGGAGGGCTGAGAGTGTCCAGCCTTGAGGAACCCCAGTGCTGATGGATAGGGGCTCTGACAGATAAGGTTCCAGGCACACAAGCTACTTTCTATCTGACAGGTAGTTGAAAATGCCCTGACAGACACAGGGTTCCACTCTCAGTTGTGTTGAAAGCAGAGCTGAAGTCTACAAACATGACTCTGTCATAGGATCCTAGAAGATCCAGATGAGTACAGACATAGTGTTGATTGTGACTATGCATGTTGCAGATTGCTCTGTATGCAAACTATATCAGTCCAAGGAGGTGGGAGTGATGGACTTGACGTAAAACAGAACCAGCTTCTCGAAGCATTTCATGACTACTGATGTTAAAGCTTCAGAACTGTAGGTATTAAGGCTGGTTATATTGTCCTTCTTTGAACAAGGATTATTTACCATTAAATTCTACCTGTGTTTCACTTCACCTGTGCCCTTATGGAGCACAGCTCTTATCACTGCATTCATATGAAAACGGGTCTTCTGGACATGTACCAGTGATTTCACACCACATATAGCATATTGTTGTTGCCCTTTGCATGATGGTCATAGGTGCATAAAGGTTATTGGTGCATTTGAATTGTGCATTTGTGTGTATGTATAGACTCTTTTATACAGTATTTTTTTCGAAAGTGTGCTTTAGTGTTTACACAAGTTTGCTAATTTTCCATTTCTGTGTTTCTACAGGAAGATTCGAATGTCCTATACGCAACTGTAAATCGAAAAGCGAAATGCAAAACAGCACAAGAACAGGTGTGCATCATACTGAATGTGTGTTTTGTAAACATGTGTGTTATGTAACAATTGTTAATGTGTTATTCCTACAGGATGATATCACTTACTCCACTGTAATACACAGTCAGAAAACCAAACCAGCATCCACTCCAATGGATAATGCAGATTAAACAGAATATGCCAGCATCAAATTAAATTCAAATTAAGCTCTCACACACACACACACACACACACACACACACACACACACACACACACACAAACACACACAAACAAATGCAATCAAGCAAATGGACAAAAAATAAACATACAAAAACATATATGGTAGCCAGTAAATAGCAAGTATTTTATTTGTTTCTTCACTGTAAATGCCTCATTAGGGGTTAATCTGCTGAAAGATGATTTGAATACTTCTGTGAATTATTAGCTTTTTTGCATGTAATTTATTAGTAGTAGTGCTTTTGGCTTTAATGGAATAAAAAATGATGTGTAAATGTTCACGGTACGGCCCCTCCTCCCAGACGTCTTTTTCTGTGTGTGTCACCCTGTGTTTCACACCTGCTCCTCATTTTGTGTCATCACTGTGCGTGAGTAATTTGTGTCATTTCTGTGCGTGAGTATAACTCTCCTGTTTAGTAGTGTATGTTGTTATTGATTGACCATGTATTAGCCTATGTGCTACATTGTCTGTTGTCTGGTGTTAATAAACGTAACTTTTGTCGGCTCATTCGTGCGTCCTGCCTAGCCTCCGTCGTTACATAAATGTGCATATCATTTTATGTCAAGTGCTTTATTGTTGACAGTAGCCATTACTTCACTGTGAGAATTTATTTCTGTTTTAAAAATAAAGAGCAAAAGCCAAATGAGTGTGGTTTCTATTTTTACCTGCTTAAAATGACACATTACACCTTTATAGAGGTGAGGCACTAAAATGAGTTTAGACTGTGTACTGAGTTACCAGTCTATATGTACACCTGCTCCATAGGTATGACTGTAGAATTAGTTTAGGCAATAAGACATGACACTGTTTCATGGGTTTCTAAATCTCTGAAAGTGTAGGTGGGACGTTTTTCATCAAATTACCTAAATTATTGCAAATTCCATTAGCATTAAAATGTCTTGCCACTGGAAATGACAAATTCTTAATTCTGATGGTCCAAAGGTGTTCAACAAAACAATCAGCAAACATTCTCTTGGTTCCTCCAATATACAGATGAATACATCTCTTGCAAAAGATAAAATAGACCACTCCTGTAGTAATGCATGAGGAGGAATAGGTGATAAAAACGGATCCTTTTGTTCTAGTTATTATATTGTCTTTGTTAATAAGGTTTTATGAAGCACATCTAGAGCAGGCTACAGTACCAGTTATTATTATTATTATTATTATTATTATTATTATTATTATTATTCAACGAGTCATTTACCTGTCTTTAAGGGAATGCCTGTTTGTTAGTTTATTATTGATTATACACACACACACACACACACACACACACACACACACACACACACACACATATATATATATATATATATATATATATATATACAGAGAAATTTCAGACAGCGACCCTTCATAAGCTGTGCAAGCAAAGTGCTTAAGAAGTTGTATATTTTTCTATAGATATCCACTCGACATCTTTAACTACAGTACCTTGCAGCTGCTTCCCAAGAATCTTCAAGTGCACAAGTGCTTCAAGTTTCCAGAATAAATGTATATTAGAAGTATCTAGATAACACTTCCCCTTTGGTCAAACACACATCACTTATGAAAAGCAAGACAATGTAATTTGGTACAGCACCTTTCATCCACAATAGCAATTCAAAGTGCTTTGCACAAATATATAGTAGCAACAAAGAAAAAAAACATTAAAATAATATGAAAGATGCTAATAAAAAGGACACCATGTACACAAGGTACAGGATGGCAACACTGTCAGTGAAACGATAGATAGATAGATAGATAGATAGATAGATAGATAGATAGATAGATAGATAGATAGATAGATAGATAGATAGATAGATAGATAGATAGATAGATAGATAGATAGATAGACTTTGACAATAGAATTTGGCAAGAGCTGATTACATGTGACTGTGATGCATCACTTTAAGTAGTGTGTTAAGCTGTCCAAAATGAGCTAAACTTTAAAAATACATGATGCAATCTGGTTTATGAGAATACATTAGAATTATTTGGTTCAGTTAACCAACTGCCATCAAATCTATTGGTAATCTTGCTGGTATTTAATTATGTTTATCAGGGATATTTTGTACATAGGCTTGTCCTAATTCTACAAATTGGAGTCAGTTTCCCAACAGAGTCATGCAATAACATAAAACAGCAGAGTGCCACTTTAAATACTCCTAACAATATAATGCTGTACATTGAAACTGAACCTAAATTAGTCAATGATGTGTTTATGTACTACTGTGGTTAAAGCAAAACTCTCTCATTAGTTGCATAAATTAATGTGTTTCTGCAGGCTACACACTGGACAGCACAAGGGAGATCAAATATATCACTGCTTACACAGGAGATTCAGTACTGCTGCCCTGTTCCTGCACTGACCTACACACAAAATCTGAGTTTCACCTTGAAGAAACACAACACTAAGAGAAACACATGGGACATGATCTCCAGTGAGAGTGAACAGTACAGAAACAGAGTTCAGCTGGGTACTGTTCATGCTCCAGGAAATCTCTCTCTCCTCATATCACACCTGACTGAAGGGGATTGGGGAGTGTACAGGTGTCATCTTAAAAGGAGAGAATATAAAGACACCGTACTCACCGTTAAATCTGATAATGTCATCATTAGACTGAACCCACAACCTTTGACTGTTCCAGACCTTCTGTGTTAAGCCATGTTTAGAGCAGTACTTTAACCAGATGTTACTCAAATGCACCACCATGTTGTAATGAATGCCATTAGGGTTGCAAGCAGTCAGCACTGAGGTAGTAGATGGCAATTTTAATTTTAGATTAAAACTGCAGCTATGAACTTACTTGAGCCGTTAACACACGTAATACATAAAACTCTCTCTGAACAAGCTTCTCTCACTTCTCCATTCTGAGAGTGTAGTGATCACTGCAGAAAATCACTCCAGATGAAGCATCTGGGTCAAAGCATTTAGGTGGTGTCATTTAGCTTTTTATTTGAAATCGAAAACCTACCCGAAACTAGCAAGGCCTCCTGTTGGGTCTACATGAGCATATGGAGGGTGTCTGTGGTGGTTCAGTCTGCAGTCTGGCAGGGAACGTGGAGATGGAGAATGTCACTGCTTACTCGGTCCTGCAGCCCTGCTCCTGACTCGGTCCTGCTGCCCTGCTCCTGCACTGACCCACACGCCAGACCTGAGAGGTTACACTGTGCCAGGCACAATTCAACCAGAAACACGTGGAGTGAGAGTGAACAGTACAGAAACAGAATTCACCTTTACTGTTCACTCTCCAGGAAATCTCTCTCTACTCATATCACACCTGACTGAGGAGGATGGCAGGCTGTACTTATGCAATCATAAAGGAGCTCAAAACAGATACATTAGGCTCAATGTACAACATAAAACATTACATAATATATATATATATATATCAGTGGGCTTGTATGTTTAAAAATGCCCATAAAAAAAAACTTTTTAAACATAGCATAGCTTTTAAATAACGACTAGAGATAATGTGTGCAATATGGCTCAGGGACAACTGTCTCCTAAATGAGCAAAAGGATTATTTCATCTTCATTTTCAACATTCAGAGTGGTCTTTGCGCTGCACCACCCCTCACTCCTCACAGTTGTTACAGTCTCTCCTCAGACTCTGCCCTACATCCCCTTTGCTTTGGTCACCGTGATCTTCCACCACATCATCGTGGCTGTGGTCTACTGTACCAAGAGGACCAAAGCTACAAACAACATAAACAAGCTGTTGTAGTATCACTACGCCTCCTGAAATTAAGAATTTATCATCCATTTTACCTCAGCATCAGTTCCTGCCACACAGACATTAACAGGCCCGCTACAGACCTACACACTTTCTCAATGTACCGTCTATGGACCTAAATACTTGATCAGGAGGACAGCCAAAGAGCTACACAACTGATCCTATCTGGGTAACCCTTTATTTGGATTGTCTGCATTTAGACATTCAACAGACCATCTCTAGACTATTGACTGTTCAAAGTTATGAATATCTTATTAACCAATTCTCAACAACATGTGAGTAGAGGTTTATCTATCTTTCAGCATGTCTTATATTTCACCAATAGACTGCATGTTCCTTATCAACTAAAAGCAAGGAATTATAGTATAGATAGGATAGGTGAATAGATGTTGCAAATAACCATCAAAGTATCTCTGGAGATTGTATAGCCTGCACTGTATAGATGAACAACTGTTCAATTCATTTTTATTGAAATTTAAAGTTCAGTTACACTACAGTGCATATAAATGAGACATTGCAGTTTCTGAGGAGTATTATATTTATTAACATTTTTACCTTCTCCAGTAAAGTACTGTTTTGATAGTTCCTCTTTTTTTTATACACTGTTTATACACTATTTTTAAACATGTATTAAGCATTGTTAGATTAATAGTCCATCAAAATGAAATTCTCTTTTAGTCCTCCAGTTGACACTGTTTCTGCGTGGTGAGGCCAAGGTTTCTGACAGAGTGTAGAGGACAACATAGTCACCTGGAACATACGGCCACTTTAACTTTTTTCGGACAATTCAGTCTGTCGTTGTAGACATTTTGTTAGTAGTCTATAGACTTATATACTTATAACTTAGCCAGTTTAGCTTTCATTTTAGCACTCGATGCACTGCTTCTGGTGTGAAATGGGCTTAAGGCCTACTTTGTTGTAAAAATGTGTTTATTAGATCAACTTGTTGCAAGTTCAGATGTAACACTTTGCAGATGTAAGTTCAGAGGTAATACTTTTAAAGTCTCTTAGCTCTTCAGAAAATCCTCCCGTACCTCCCAGCAAAGGTCAAAGTGCATTTGGTTCAATTTATTTGAAGAAAAGTTTTACTTATCATAATAAACATAAGCACTCTTACCTGTGGACTTCAAGGACTTTTCCTAATGAATAGTGTTTCTCGTCATTTCTTGTCATTGCATGTACAGGTAGAATGAGATGAGTGCAACACTTTTTTCTCTCAGTTACTCAGAGACTATTTGGACTAGACCAACCACTTCTTTACATATAAAGCTTACATCTGTCTTCTAATTAGTCATGCCATTTAAAAATGATTACACATGACATCCACTTATTTAGTTGAATAGAAGAAGTCAGATGTTGCAACTGACCTCAACCCTGGGGACAGTCTCAGCACAGATCAGGGACGGTTGCAGCATGTTACATATACATTATTTTTACTTTTGCTTTTTGCCTCATCTTAATTAAATAAAACTAGAAACAGACTTCCTGGCCCAAGAGTTCAAAGTGTCATGCCCAGCAAGGTTGCTTTAAACCTGAGCACACTTCAGACCGTTTCACTCTGTAAATCTTTCCAGACCCAAGAGGTCACAGAATCATAGCCAGCAAAGTAGCTCTGGGCCTGGGCACACTTCAAGCAGTTTGACCCTTTAAATAAAACTAGAAACAGACTTCCTGGCCCAAGAGGTCACACAGTCACGCCCAGCAAGGTTGCTTTAAACCTGGGCACACTTCAGACCGTTTCACTCTTTAAATCATTCAAAGCACCACATTTCAAGGCCCAAGAGGTCACATAATCATGCCCAGCAAAGTAGCTCTGGGCCTGGGCAGATCATGCAGTTTGACCCTTTAAATAAAACTAGAAACAGACTTCCAGGCCCAAGATGTCATACGGTCATGTCCAGCAAAGTAGCGCTGGGCCTTGGCACACTTCACGCAGTTTGACTCTTTAAATAATACTACAACCAGACTTCCAGGCCCAAGAGGTTTCACAGTCATGCCCAGCAAAGTATGTTTAAACCTGGGAACAAATCAGACCCTTTCTGTCATTCAAAGCAATGGGCCTGCAACTCACAACCACATGCACAGTGAAGCGCACCCTCACCCAGCCACACTACGCCACCTTGCCCCTCCTGGAACAACCACACCTTCAGGGCACCACACGGCAATCTCTCATGCCCAGCAAACTGCAAGCTCACCCAGCCAGGCCACACACCGTCTCCCCTTGTACCGTCTAGGGACGCACCCCTCCACAAACCTGGCGAACACGCACGCACGCGCACTCGCAAGCATACACGCGGACGCACGCACACGCATGCACACACACGCACACACTCGTAGCGTGAAAACAGTGGGTCCGATCCGCGTGCCACTCGAAGGTGATAACAGGGGAGATGCAGCCCTTTCCAAAGAGCCAGGAAGAGACTTTCTACTCCCAAGGGGCCCAGAGATATTAACCGATAAACCGTTACGCTCCAGATGGATGAGCGTGAAGCGCATGCGCAGTTGCAACGAATTGGGGGAGAAAGTTTATTAAACAAATGCGCTGACTTTGAACATTCACATCTAGGTTGGGCCAGGTCCAAATGGCCTGCAGCTCGGTGCGCATCACCTCCATGACTGTCCCTAACGAACGCCACCTGCCACGCATTCGTCCCATCCCTGGCGGCTTTAAAAAATCGTAGCGTGAGAACGGTGGGTCCGATCTGCGTGCTGCTCAAAGGTGATTACAGGGGAGATGCAGCCCTTTCCAAAGAGCCATGAACAGACTTTCTACTCCCAAGGAGCCCAGAGATATTAAGCCGCAAAGACGTCCGGCACGCGCCTTTTCTCCGCCGCCCGCAACGTTGAAAAAATCGGAGCGTAAGAACGGTGGGTCCGATTCGAATGGCGCTAGCACCACATGAAAGCTGAGATCCAGAGCTTTCCAACCAGCCCATGTGCGTCTCTCTTCTCCAAAGTAGCGGAGAGATATGAAAGGATAAAAGGGGAAAATAATTTTGACACTTTGACCCCCTTCAAGTGAATGGATAGATGGAAAGAAACATACTTCCAGGCCCACCGTGTCACATCAACCATGCAGGGCAAAGTGGCTTCGTCCCTGGGCACACTTTCTTTTGAATTGAGCCTTTAAATAATACAGGATCCAGACTTCCAATGCTCTCTAAATCACATGCCCAGCAAAGTAGCCCTATACCTGGGCACACAATTGAGACCATTTGACCCTTTAAATCATACTACAACCAGACTTCCAGGCCCACCAGGTCACATAGTCATGCCCAGCAAAGGAGCTCTGGGCCTGGGCACACCATCACATTTGACCCTTTAAATAATACTACGACCAGATTTTTGGGCCCAAGAGGTCACAGCAGCAAACCCAGCAAATTAGCTCTGGGCCTGGGCATACTTCAGGCCATTTGACCTTTTAAATAATGGAAACATTAGACCTCCAGGCCAAAGAGGTCACACAGTCATGCCCAGCAAAGTAGCTCTGGGGCACACTTGACGCAGTTTGACCCTTTAACCAAAACCAGAAACAGACCTCCAAGCCCAAGAGGTGACACGTTCATGTCCAGCAACGTAGCATGCCCAGCAAAGTAGTGCTGGGCCAGGGCACACTTCATGCACTTTGTGCCTTTAAATAATACTACAACCAGAATTCCAGGCCCAACAGGTCACACAGTCATGCCCAGCAAAGTAACTCTGGGCCTGGGCACACTTCACGCAGTTTGAACCTTTAAATAATACTACAACCAGACTTCCAGGCCCAAGAGGTCACACAGTCAGGCCCAGCAAAGCAGTACTGGGCCTGGGCACAGTTCATGCAGTTTGACCCTTTAACCAAAACTAGAAACAGACCTCCAAGCCCAAGAGGTCACAGAATCATACCCAGTAAAGTAGCTCTGGGCCTGGACACACTTCAGGCCATTTGACATTTTATATAATGGAATCACCAGACCTCCAGGCCCAAGAGGTCACACAGTCATGCCCAGCAAAGTAGCTCTGGGACTGGGCAGACCATACGGTTTGACCCTTTAAGTAATACTACAACCAGACTTCCAGGCCCAAGAGGTCACACAGTCATACCCAGCAAAGTAGCTCTGGGACTGGGCACACTTCATGCAGTTTGACCCTTTTAATAATACTACAACCAGACTTCCTTGCCCAAGAGGTCACACAGTCATGCACAACAAAGTAGCTCTGGGCCTGGGCATACTTCGCGCAGTTTGACCCTTTAAATAAAACTAGAAACAGACTTCCAGGCCCAAGATGTCACACGGTCATGCCCAGCAAATTAGTGCTGGCCCAGGGCACACTTCATGCTCTTTGTGCCTTTAAATAATACTACATCCAGACATCCAAGCCCAAGAGGTCACAGAGCCATGCCCAGCAATGTAGCTCTGGGCCTGGGCACACCATGCAGTTTGACCCTTTAAATAATACTACAACCAGATTTCCAGACCCAAGAAGTCACACAGTCATGCCCAGTGTGATGGAAATTATTATTCGATCATGTATTATCATGTGATTCATATATAATCATCTTAATCCTTTCTCTATGTAATCCTATATGAATGGTTTAGTCTGCATACTCTGTCTCTGTATATTGTGTGAACAAAGCGACTGTTGGAATGTTGCTTTATGACCTGCCTGTGTAGTGACCTGCAAGTGTTGTAAAGAGGGATTAGGCTTATCTTATCTTGCAAATTGTGTCTGTTCTGTTGAGTGCTCTGGTACTGCAGGAATGTTCATCACGATAAGGAGCAGGAAATGGGTAAATAGGATGACCGAGCACCACCCCTGGCGGAAGTGAAGTTTAGATATAAGGAACAGAGTCAGTCTACCCCTTTAGAGCTTTCGCTTTAGAGCATTAGCTCTCACACAGCTGTGTTTTGTATGTCTTATTTTCTTTATTAAATTACTCTCTTAATCATGTCTGACTTGCTGTTTATTCAAAATTCCACCACACCAGAAAAGGTGGGCTGGTATACTTGTTTACAGCTGCCAAAAGTTGGTCGACTCCATGCAACACAGATCTGAAGCAGTTCTCAGAAATGGTAGTTATACAACTAAATATTAGTTTAGTGATTCACAACAATGCTAAATCCTAAAGATTTTTCAGTTTATACAGTAAATATTTTAGTTTGTGAAGAAAAAATGCTAAATGATTACACATGACATCCACTTATTTATTTGAATAGAAGAAGTCAGATGTTGCAAGTCAGATGTTGCAACTCAGCCCAGATCAGGGACGGTTGCAGCATGTTACATATACATTATTTTTTCTTTTGCTTTTTGCCTCATCTTAACTGATCCCTTGGCTGCAGGCTTCTCTCTTTTTTTAGGAAATGGGAATAAGATTGGTGTGAGAGACGGTGAAGTCCAGGTCCAATGGCCCTGACTATATATGAGACTCTTCCCAGAATACTGAAGGGAACTCCTCAAAATACTGAAGGCCTCCTCCTCACTTTTGGTGTAGCCTACTGAAAACAAAGTGAACACAATGTCTGCTTTTATATGATTTATTCACTTATTCACGTTATGCCACCCCCCGCACGCAGGTATAAGAAAATACAAATATTTTGTTTGTTGTGACGGCCCAAGTGCCGCAAGGCAAGGAGCAGGAAGCGCAGCCGTCTCTTGACGAAGACATGCATTTACTAAACGACCATTAACACCAACCTGAGCACGAACAAAGACCCACAACCACTCCAGTGACAGATGTGTTTAAATACATTCATAAATGATGCAAGTACAAAGGGGCAGGTGTGCTGGACTGAACTAACAGCACTTAGGGAGTCATTTTGGGTCCGTCCCACTGGGCCGCCACATCTCTGTGACAACAGACCAAGCCAACTTAAGTAAGAATGATGACATTCTCACTTATAATGTGAGACTGTTAAGGAAGAAAGAGGGCACATCAAATGACTTTTAAAAACTTATAAAACCCTACTGCCTCCCTATATTTGTTGTGTGTTGGGGATAGAAGTTTGTCAAAGCTTCATTTGAATACACTTCATCTCCACTGTAACTGTAGTTGTCAGAACATTCAGTAGACTGTATTGAAGAGTGTGTACAGTGTGTATCAGCAGTCCTGCTTTAGCTGTGTGTAGTGTGTGTGTAACTCAATAAGAATGCAGATGTGTGTTTATCTGCTCCTTGCTGCTGATGGTGAGTGTGTCTTTTTCTCTACATCTGTAGATCATCAAATATCTACTCAGTAGCTACTTTATAAGAAACACTGAAAACATCTAGTAGGAGTCCAGTTAGAGACGACATGTCATATATTTCTGATAACGTATAAGAGGCACTCCATGTTATTTGAACATATAAGAATTTGAACAATTACGATTTGCTGTTTAGACTGCTATCAGTCATAAAACCAAATTTTGACATCAGTGTATTATTGTGGTGTAGTTAAATCTCATGCATATCAGCTGCAGCACTCAGGCTGCTGCCCTGTTCCTGCACTGATGTACACCCCAGACCTGAGAGCTTCACCTGGTATAAATACAACACAAACAGAAACACATGGGAAGTGATCTCCAGTGAGAGTGAACAGTACAGAAACAGAGTTCATACTTATAACTGACCACACTTTTCTATTCTTGCAGAGGCTCCATATAAACCTGTAACTCTTACTCCAGTGGACACTGACACATCAAGTCCAACAGCTTCAACTAAACCTGCTACAACAATGACATCTCCAAATGGTTATAAGTAAATAATTTCATCAACTACTACTGATGATAAGATTAATTTGTTTAATAGTATTCTCCAATCAACACCATAAAATGATTCCCCACTATATACTACTACTACTAACAATAATAATAGTAAGTGACATCAACAATTAATTTCTTAATGCAGGTCACTTCATATAGGATATATTTTGGGGCTACAATCCTGCACTTTTAAAAAATAATAAACCATTTGAAGCGGTAATGTATGGAGCATTTAATTCTGTTTGTCTAGTTACTCAATTTCATAATATAAGCATATATTATGCAAGAAAGTGTTTGCATAACTGCGTAGCCTTGGTACTGAAACACCTGAGTAAAGATAAGCCTTGTTTTGTTGAACATTGTATTATGATCAATTAGCCTAATTTTCAGTTAAAATTGTATAATTTCTTAAGAATTTATTATTGTTGTTGTTTAGGTTGCATTTTGATCCTTAATGAGTGTTCAAATGACTTTGGATTATAACGAATACAGAGTGAGTGAATTGTACCTATGTGGAATGATTACTAATTAATTAATATATAGTTTACATGTATAGGTTATATTTACTTTATTGAGATTTTTTAATCTGAGCCAGATAACAAAATGATAGCGTAAAGAGGGGGAAATAATTTTAAAATGTGATTTATAATATGAGACTATAATGTCATTTCATCTGCACTTCTGTCATTGTTCTAAACAGCCACTGAACAGAATTTACCGCTCCATTATGTCATAATGTGTGTCATTCTATTTCTGACCCCAGATCAGTTTATTGAGTGGATTTGCCGATGACGATCATTTTAGACAAAACATCAACAGAGACTACAAACAATTCTTCACGCATAAGAGGTACTGAGAAACGAAAACAAAACGTAAGTAGAATTTAGTTTTATCTACAAAGGCAGTTTTTTTTTCCAAAATTAGATACTAAATATTTGATAAGGGAATCGTATTATAAACAAGTAGATTAAATTAAATTATGCGAATTTAAAATGAGAACTTACATTTTAATGATGGAGAACTTTTGACTGAACGGAGAACTAATTAGTGGGCTGATAGTGAGCTCCGCTCCCCACTAGTCACGTGGTACGGCCCGCCGCCTGCAGTGGGAGTTCATGGTCTTGTGTGAAACCACGACTATGTAGTCACACACACCTGCACCGGGTTATTCTCCTAATGTCTGTGTGTGTTTAAACCCCGGTTGGTGTGTGTATCCCTGTCGGTCTGTGTTCTCGCTGATGTTCACGTACGTGGTACACTTTATGTTTGTGTGTTCAACGTTGCTCATGTTCATCTTGCCTTTTTGGTGTGAGCGCCACTGTATTCGTTATTCGTGTTTGTCTAATAAACGTCTGTCTACGTCAAGGGAGTTTGTGGGACCTGCGGCACTCGGGCCGTCACAGCTGTTTAATTTAACGGACCGCACAAATATTTTAAAGTGCGGAATAAGTGAGTAGAGAATGAACTAACTAAATGGGGCGTAGCTGAAAATATTCGCGTAACTGAACTCCATTAGATGAAATGCGTTGACTGAGACAAGGGAAAGTGACTTCTGCGCTTGTTTTAGAAAAGCCTCTGTAAGACCACGAGTGTGGCCATTATGCACTGTCGGACAACAGGCAAACTTTTGATTCACATTTATTAACATTTGTAGGAGAAATTGAGCTACGGGTGGCCATTTGTTCTGTTACATAATAACTGTATATAAAACAATAACGTCTACAGGCGTTGATTGCTCATTTCCATATAGAGATATGAAACTGGGGTACAAAAGTAATCTTGCGCACAAATGCAGCATGTAAAATAAGTCTTGTTTTGTAGACAATTGAGTTGTAATCAAAGCCTAATTTTCATTTCAAATTCAATTACTTTTTAGGAATAAAGCTTTAATTCTTAAAAATTAAAGGTTTTTTTTTTTGTTGTCCAAAAACACATGCAAACTGTTATGACTTTTTAAAAGAAAGTAAACAGCTTTATTATCGTTCAATACAATAGAGCTTTCTTCTGCCCTTTCTAGATGCCAAGGTACAAGTTCATTACTAATATCATTACCAGAAGACACAAGAGTCATAGAGACCCTGCTACCATTGCTGGGTTTAAGCAGCATTACTCGGCCAATCTGGGAGAAAGTGTAAGTGTCTACATCATTTTATACTATAATTTTAATGATTTATATAGACTGTAACCACAGTTTTATTTATTTAGCCTTCACACTTTCCTGACTTGTACAGATGGTAGTCCAAAATATGCTGTCCATTAGTGGAGTTTCCACTGCCCAGGTGGGGTCAATGGATGATTCATTTCCTTTACAATTCATCACTGATTATTTATCACTTCTCACCCAAGAAACAGGAGGACTGTAAGGAGGTTCATACCATCCCGAGCAGAACTGCTGAACACTTTATAATCACAGAGTCAACGGGAGAGATTTGCTCTTTGGACCACAGTGCCCATGTAGAAGGTGCAGATGTACTTTCTTGCATAAATCTAGCTTTCCATTAAGAACACACAGTAGGACATGATGTTTGTTCACTTTAAATATGTGCCTATACTTTATTATGTAATTGCATTTGTATTAATTTTTTGGGGAAAAAAAACATCTGTAGATGTAAGAGAAGATCTGGGTGGAGTAGGGGAATCTATTACAGAGGCAATCAAAGTGGAGAACACCCCAGCTGGTGAGTAGCATCAAAGCACCACATCAATAATCAGAGTTTACATACATCCACTCCATGGACACCAGTTTAAAAATTCTACTTTTATTTCAAATATAAAGGCTCAGAATGCAAGAAGTTGAAGAGAGTACGCATCTTCTTCAGACGAGGATGGCAGGCTATAAAAAGCACCTTGTCCTGTGCCAAGCGCTCCAACAAAATTAGCCCTACCCTTTAACTTTTCCCAGCTCTTTTTACCAATTTATTTTGTACTTCTTTTTTCCCTTCATTTTCCCCAACCTGCCTTTTCATTTTCTGAAATAACATCTTTTGACTTTTTGATTTATTTTTGATTAATAAACTTTACCTCATGCAAAGATATAGTCTGTTTGCATTCTGGACCTTTTAATCATATTTTTCATTCTAAGACCAGCCAGGTTATGATTCTAATTCAGCCAAATAAATCTTGAATGATTCAACTCACTTTAATAACATTTTTAGATTATCACATATATGTACAGTTTCATGTCACTCAGCATTAAGAAAGAATTTCACACTCACCTTTAGTGAGAGGAAGTACAGTAAAGAGAAAACACAAACTGAGCATCCTTGTCTCTATGGAAACACCACTGACCTCCCAGCACACACTGACAACTCTACACCCAGATCTCCACTACCACTGTGGACACACACTGACTCCAGAACTCTCACAGCATTACTTCAATACTCCAGACCCTAATGTCCACCCAGCAGAGAGGAACTGGGAACAAATGAACTTGGCCAGAGCTCTTATGTTTCTTTTCAAGTTCACATCACCAGCTTTACAGAGACATACAAAACCTCACACGGTGCCATCATGTCCTTTGACCTGTGAGGACTCTGGTTGTTTCTTCCTTTGTGGTGTATCCCACAACCCCACACTGACCATGATGCTGCATCTGTGAAACCATATAGGAGACACACATGCTCATTACAAAGCAAAGGGGGTGGAGTCTAATGTAGAGGAGAGAAACAAACAGACATATTATCCAATAACTCTTATTCTCAAACTCCTCTTTCTAAGTTTATAGTTTTAAAATGCAGTTTATAGAGTTAATCACCTCAAAGCTTGTGCACATACAAATTTTTGCATTACTTTTTCATGGCTTGATATATCTTATGATGTCCTGTGTACTTAATATTTTATTCATTGTATCAAATTTGTTTTATTGGTAAATATACTTTGAACTATTATGCACTGTCACTACAGAATTCTGTCTGCTTTATGTCTCCAGAGACTATAATCATGCAAACACACCCACACCCACATTCAAGAATTTCTAGATAGTGAGAGGACCTGCTTTTTGTTTGCTTTTTCAGTTTCCACATCACAATAATTTGTTGTGGACCATTGCTTATGCAGAAAGGTTCTTTAAGATTTTTTGTGAGTAATATGAAGTTCTGGATTCACTGAATGAGTCAAAAACAAACAACAAAAACCTGCATTACTCAAAATAAGAACCTATTTGAACTTTGATAAACTCTATTAATCAGCCTTTGAACATGGACATGGTTTGGGTAGTACATGAGCAGTCCCTTTTCTCAGTGAAGTACTGACATCTCTCCTCACAGTACACAATATTACCCAAATTATCAGTAACCATACCAGTCCTACTCATACTAAACCTGTTTTGTACTAAATTAAATTCGAACTGGACCTGCCACTGAGAACACACTGGAGCCTAGTCCTGGTTTTAGTCTGTTTAAAACATCATCCTTTATCCCAATTTCACATTAGAATAGACCCAGCAGTCAGAGTTGTGCTGTTTTGATTATTAAACTACACTTTACAGAATAAATGTAGTATTTTGTACTATTTCTAGCTAGAAACCACTGATAAGCCTGTCATGGCATAAGGCAAGAAATAGACTAGAAGGAAACTGAGCTTGTGAGTGTGTGACCACAGTTTAGCTGCAGAGGTGTCAAAGCAGCACGGTTGTCACTTCTGGTCTAAAATGGGCTTTAGATTCTGATCTGGTATCCACTGCCCAATGGTTGGAACTGTGAGAAATGAAACCACAGCAGACGTCAGACATCCTGAGCTCTCAGACCAGAACAGTCTCCTCCTTCTTCTGGGGCGTTCATAAGGTGTTTTGAGAGCAAAATGTTTATTGACTTTAAAAACTGCACATACTTACTTTAAGATGCCATACACAAATCAAATACTTTTCTACCACTATTTAGTCCACAAACCATATTTTTCTCACACCACTAATAGATTAAGAACACTGCTGTAAAAGTGGAGCCTGTATGTTATATTTGATGTATTCACTGAGCTGAGTTATTTCATGACACAAGTATTTACATGAAAGTAGGGTCATACACTGACCATGACTGCAGACATTAGCATTAGGGTATTTATACAGCAGGAGACAAACAAGGAATATCTGGGAACAATTACTGGGAGGGGTAAGAGACAAAACTCACATGAGACACATGTCAAGGGGCAGAGCAGGGGAGGAGCTACAAACTAAAACATACAAAAGCACATGGAGACAAAGACATACTAAAGCAATAACATGTAATTGTCTTCTATTCTTTACAGTGTAGCCTATAGAAACATATAACAGCAAATATAGGACAATTATATTTTAACTATATTAAAAAGTACACAGACTTCATAAGATGGAATCATAAGATATGCAGAAATATTTAAAAATTATTTGTTAACCGAAACATTTTTCCAGTTCTACCTGAGAAAGTCAGCTTGCTTAAATAACATTTTTATATTAACAAATAAATGTACCATTTAATGCAATTCAGCATTAAAAGAGAATTTCACACTCACCTTCAGTGAAGAGAAGACACAAACTCAGCAGCTTTGTCATCATGGAAACACCACTAACCTCCCAGCACACACTGACAACTCTACACCCAGAACTCCACTACCACTGTGGACACACACTGACTCCAGATCTCAGTCCAGAACTCTCTCAGCTGTACTTCACTGAGGTCCACAAGGACTTCACTACAGTAATGTGGTGTCTTGTGAGTCCTGAGAACACCTGAGGTCTGTTTTTTCATTGTGTAGTTTCACAGAGCCCACAGGGCCCCTGGTGCCGCTGTGAACCAGACATGCATGTTGTGGTTTCAGTGTGGGGGTGTCTGTGGGGGAAGAAAGAGGAGGCTTGAGAAACCACCAGAAGGCTGAAAAAGCCTCCTTGTTGACAACTTGCCGTTAAAGCAGCCATGTAACACAGCCAGTTTACTGGTGGACAAATACTGCATACACTACTTATAGTGTAGCCATGACACTTTATAAACATAAAATGCATAAATACAGCAAACATCATACAGCATAAGTACATAAAATCAGCAATAGAGCGGGTTGTTTTTTGGTAATGAATGGTGTTTCAAACTATGGATGTTTATGTCTCCTCCACCACAAATCCTTTTTTCTTGTAATAAAGTGTAAACATTTGTATTATTCTATTTATTGTGTATTTGACAGATATTTGACAAGCCAGTTAAACAGAGCCTGGGTGATCAGTTATAATTAGACTCTGCCTTTGCTATGAGCCATTACACTTAATACTAAAAACTGCTGGTTAAAACCACAAGGACTAAAACCACGACTAACAGCTCACTCAGACCATGTGTGTTTCTTTTTAAAAACAGCCCAGGTAGCACAGAGATTTAAATCCAGTCATTGTGGCCCCCAGTAACATCATTATTTATCATGTTCCTGTGCCTCATACACCTTCACTTGGGCCCAATCACATTTCACCCCTTGACCCTACCACTTAGCACTGGCCCTCCATATGCAGTGTTCATGAGTAGGGGTTGGGTGTCTGATAGAGGGCTAGGGTGAGGTCTTAGGGCTAAATGGCCCTCCAAACTGAGGGTTTTCATAGTCCCACTCCAAATTGAGTGTTTCTCAGAATCCCCTGTGAATCATTGAAAAAATGGAAGCAGAAGCAAGGGGGAATATTTCACCCACTAGCCTTTGTAACTCAGTCCCAAGATGCAAGATGACACTTGAAAACAAGGGGTAGGAGGAAAAATGAGAGGGGATTGGGCCTTGGTAAAAATCTAAGCACTAAATCTAAGAATAAAATGGTTTAAAACATTACTTTTAATATGCATGGTATTACCTAATCCTAGAGATATATAATAAAGTTATCTGTTACAGGACAAGGGGATTTTCAGATCCAGTACAGACATTAAGTCATATAAAATCAAATACATTTGGAAAAAGAACTAAAATTCTTACTCTCTAATGCACAAACATGAGATCCCCTCTAAAATCCTCAATGTCAGGCCTAGCTACCATACATTGTACATTCTTTAAATGGAGAACAGCATTTTGAAGTCTGATTTCTGACTCAGTCACTGCTCAAATGGTCAAACCAGAACTGTATACATATTTTTATAATTATGGCCCCTCCACTTACTGGCTTAGAAGCAGTGTTACTGTGATTCTTATTACGTTATCTGACGCCAAACCAGAGGTGATAAATCTGATTTTGAACCCTGACAGACTCAAAGGGGCCTGGAT
This sequence comes from Electrophorus electricus, assembly GCF_041902795.1. NCBI lineage: Eukaryota > Metazoa > Chordata > Actinopteri > Gymnotiformes > Gymnotidae > Electrophorus > Electrophorus electricus. The sequence continues at coordinate 9,808,572 of NC_137498.1, forward strand.
GTTGCACCAACTGCTGTGATCAGATCATCATAGTGAATCAACATACAAGACAACACACCGGGAATGCACACCTCGAGACAAGAACAGGACCTCTAGAAAGTTGGACTAGACATTAATTGCTTATTTTTTCACTTATTAAATTCATTTTTCTTTTTAAATTGTTATTATAGTGGTGACCATTGTTGGCCAGAGGAGGATGGGCCCCCTTTTGAGTCTTGGTTCCTCTCAAAGTTTCTTCCTCTTACTTCTTCCTCTTGGGAGATTTTTCTAGCAACTGTTGCCCTTGGCAATCCAGTAAAAACTGCAATCTAACGTTTTACCACTAGGTGGACCCATGCTACAATTTTACGTAAATCATATGGCAACACCGGGATTATAAAATGACAAATTTCTTATTAAGACTGATATAATTTATTTTTTAAAAGTCCAATTTTCCTTCTATAAGATTGATGTATTTTTTTATTGACTTACATAATTCATACCTTTAACCTGTGCATTATTGTACAGACCAAGAAAAGGCTTTTGATATGTAGAAGCTGAAAGCAACAGTACATTTGTGGTGTGAGTACAGTTCTCATCTCTAGTGGTGGAGTGACATTCTTACAGAGTGAGGACCAGTTTTTTGGCCAACAAACAAGTTACTCCTGCAAACAAATTCCATATCAAATTTGAAACTGAACCACACTACTCAAACTGAACATGTGCAATTGAAATACACCATGACTTATTTTTCATGCACTGCATTATGTATAAAAATAATGTTTTGAAATTAAATACTCCTTTAAACATCTGTTCAAACTTTTTTAAAGTCTCAGGTAGCCAGTTCTGTGGCTGCCGTAATTCCACCTGCTGTTGTAACAGACACAGTTGTACTGCGCCTTTAAGAGGGAGCTTTATGGTTCTGTAGATTGAGAGAGAGAGAGAGAGAGAGAGAGAGAGAGAGAGAGAGAGAGAGAGAGAGAGAGAGAGAGAGAGAGAGAGAGAGAGAGAGAGAGAGAGAGAGAGAGAGCTCCACTCTCAGCTCTGCTCCAGCATTAACTCCACACGGTTCAGAATTTCTTTAGTGTTATCTTGATTGATCAACAGCAGAGTTTGTCCAACACTGACTAATCAAAGAGTGACCACATACGAGCAGCATCCCTGTCATAGCACATCCGAGAGGAACCCACAGCTGGTAGAGTGATTTACTGTCCTGAATAACAATTGATGAATAACAATATCTCTGCAAGAGACCACAGATGACCACAGCAGTTGGGGTTAACAAGAACAAGACTTCATAGTTGAGAGTTTGGCCTACACATATAAATATGTTACAATTTTCTTGGTTGAAATGACATAGTATGCCATGACAATTGACGTTGTAGCTCAGTCTCTCTCAGTGTACACATATCTCAGCTACCTGTATGAGGGCATTATGGAATTTGTAGTTCATGAAGCATTTATGTATAAAGTCTTGTAATTTTGCTCTTTTTTTATCTTAATTTTGTAGCTGCTTGGGTTGAGGCTTTAGATTAGAATTTTCTGGAATGTCTATGGAAATAATGACCAATATGCTTCCAGATCCAAGACTGTTGAATAAATGTGTGATCACTGTTCTCCCTCTGACATATGCTGCCTGCTAAGGCATCTTATTTAGGTTCAATTTAAAGGCAGCATCAGACACTAAATCTGCAGTATAAATAATCTTTTACACCGAACACGAGAAAAATCTGCCTGGTGAAAAACCTCATTCACTTGAAGGGGCAAGAGCTTTACTTGCTTCTTTCTGAAAGAAAAGCAGCTGCTATTCTTATACTAATTATTAGAACAATGTCACAAGTAGTGTTAGCTGTTTTCTGAAGGACTACGTTCCCCAAAATTACACAATACCAAGACCGCCCATAATCCCCTCATTTTGCTCCACCCATGTGAAAACATGAGCGAGGTGGCAGTTAGATGTGACCGACGCTTAAGTCTTCATACATGATGGGATTGGAAATCTAATTAGAATGGGAATCTAACTGGATCATTTCTGTTACTCAGACCTTTGCCTGTACAGACAACACCAGACCCCTCACTAGACACACAGACAAACTCAGTGAGATCAGGTGGAAAACTGAACAAACATCAGCACTTCAAGAATCTGTAGCATTTGTTGTATGTGCCACTTGATTGCTGTAATAGCTGGAGTGCCGCAGGGCGCGGAGCAGGACGCACAGACTCCCTCGACTTTGACAGACATTTATTGATACTTAACGCTTACGACGACGGCACTCACACAACATAAACGGATAACACAAATACACGTAACACTGGCAGGAACACTAACGACGGCAACACAAACATATACGTTTAACATGAATACACGTAGGACTAGCAACACAAACAATGACCAACACTAATGCACACACCAACAGGGGTTTAACCTCACACAGACACACACAACATTAAACCAGGGGCAGGTGTGTGCCATCATGGGGGCGTGATTACAGAACAAAAAGTGACTTCAACTGCAGGCGGTGGGCCGTACCACGTGACCAGTGGTGAGGGGAGCGTTCCGTGACAATTGCTTACTTAATATAAAGAATTCTAGTGAGGGCTTCCACACTGATGCGCTATCACAGAGTTACATATATTGTGTCTGACCTTTATTTAACTGTTAGTTTTGTGGCATTACTTAAGACATTCACAATCATATAAACATCAAAATGGAACACTTTATTTCAGGACCAGGGCAAATGCATCACTTTCAGTACAAAGTAATTTACAACAGAGTCATATGGGAGTTTCATTTCAGCTTCATCACCCAGTTTCAAGAACAGGAAGGTACTACATGGTTTGAGGTGCTCACATCTATTCAGATTTACTAGTTGCCTCACTTGGTAAGTGACATCTAATCATTATTATCACATACTGAAGGTCTTCTATTGGTGTGTTTCTGTAGGCTGTATACTGGAACATCACAGGAGCTCCGAAATCACTGCATACACAGGAGACTCAGTACTGCTGCCTTGTTCCTGCACTGACCTACACACCAAACCTGAGAGTTTCACCTGGAGGAAACGCAACACAAACAGAAACTCATGGGATGTGATCTCCAGTGAGAGTGAACAGTATAGAAACAGAGTTCAGCTGGGTACTGTTCACTCTCCAGGAAATCTCTCTCTACTCATATCACACCTGACCAAAGAGGATGAGGGAGACTACAGGTGTTATATTAAAGACAATGAATACACATAAATCAGACTTTATATTTCAGGTAAAACATTATTAGCAACCACATTCCTAATATCAATGAAAACCTCATAAGTCGATTTAGTCTCTCCACCATTAACTTACTTTTTAAACATACAAATAAATGTAATATAAATACATTCACCACACACTTTATTAGACACACATACATCAGATATTACTAAAATTCAAAAACAGGACATTTAAAAGTAGAGAAACACCATTACATATTTATGTATCTAACATGTGGACCACATTATCCTCAGATATTAGTCACCAGACACCCTCTGTCACCAGTCTAGAAGAGTTAAACACAACTAACATACATTTCACCTGCCCTCACTGAACACTTTCATTACCTCTAATAAGGGAATGTGTAGGTATAATTACAGACTGTGTCCACCTGGTGTCTTACACAGTTTGTGTGTCACCCTGCACCCAGGACATCACTGGTCATTTTCTGACCACAGATGTCCCAGTATATGTGGATACTGAACCATTCTCCATACATCAGTCCCACTACAGTGCTGGAGGCTTGATAATGGGTGTTGTGCTGGTATGAGTGGTTCAGGTACAGCAGTGTTACTGGATTCAGTGCTACTGGTAGGCTGAGAGTGTTCTGACAGTGAAAGATATCCAGCCAGCAGTGTTTCAGTGGTCAGACACTGATCATGACTGGAGTTGGAGGATGGTTAACACTAACTGTGTAATAGACCAGATGGGCTAGAACCACTGACTCTACAAATACAAGATTTTTCTCAACCATTCATATTTATCAAATGTGATGGAGCATAAACTATTGCATAAAGAGAGAGAGAAGGAGGGAAGCAGAGAGAGAGAGAAGGAGGGAGGCAGAGAGGGAGAGAGAGAAAGAAAAAAAAAAGAAGAGAAGAGTGTTCCATCACCTACTGGAACACAAACACAAGCACAAAGCAAATTGCAGCGTTATCTGGCCCTAAAACGTCAGTACACTGTAGCAGACGACCTGTACACAGTGACTGACATTAAACACAGAACCACGTTGACAAAGTCCAGACTCGGAGAACACAGCCTGGCTGTCCAGACCAGCTGATATAAATGTCATGGCTGCCCAGAGAACAGAGACTCTGTCAGCAATGTAAATATGACACTGTAGAGACAGAGCTGCACTTCCTCACTGAATGTGAAAAATTCATCCAAATATGGCAAATTTATTTTACAAAATCTGAGACGGTCCATCCCAACTTTAAGTGTCTGTCTAACACTGACAAACTGCCCATCCTACTGGGCGAAAAGAAGGAAAGCAGCGCTTTAGCTGGGTGATACATATCTGCCTGCCATAAGATGAGGGTCAGTGATTAACCCACCCAAACACACACACACACACACACACACACACATACACACACACACACACACACACGCACACACACACACACACACACACACACACACACACACACACACACACACACACACCCAAACACACACACACACACATACACACACACACACACAGACTATATTACCCAGTTTCTAAAAGTTACCTAACTATTTATCATTATTAACTATTTATTATTATTAACTATTTGTTATTATTAAGTATTTATTATCAGCTATTTATTATTATTAACTATTTATTATTTTTCATCCTTATTATTTATTTATTTTCCTTTCTTTTCACTTCTTCGCTTTTACTTCTTCTAATTATTATTATTTCAGACCAATTACTGTCTCTCTTCAAGTTCTTTTATAATATAATTCTTAATTTCCATGATTGCAAAGGTTGTAATGTTGTGTAATGTTCATGTTGTAATACCGCTTTGGCAATACTATAGTTGTATATGGTCATGCCAATAAAGCTTACTGAACTGAAATGAACTGAGAGAGAGAGAGACAGAGAGACTCGACCCAGGAGCCCCTAATTCATTCACTCTCAGAAAATGACTGAAGGACACACTGCACCTACAGAGCGCTGCAGCTTCAGACGTAGCCAACGTATCACCACCGCTGACACACAGAGAACTGAACACATCTGCTTGGCCAAACTGTACATACATCAGTTCTGTAGTACAAAATCTAAACTTGTTAAATACATAACAGCCCTGAACCCTCATTACTTATAACTGATCACACTTTTTTATTCTTGCAGAGGCTCCATATAAACCTGTAAATCCTCCTCCAGTGGACACTGATACAATAAGTCCAACAGCATGCAAGCATGAGTTATCTTTGATGTGGTTTTTAATGAAAATGAAAGCACACGTGAACATACCCACCCCAACGTGCAGCTCCTGAAGTGCGTACCAGCTGACAAGCGAACCCGAGACCAGTGTAACATGGCAGGGTCTGGGCTGGGGACAGAAACCTTGACAGGGACATCTGGAAAAAGAGAAAAAAAGTCTGTTGGGTGAGGGGTGGAAACAGGACCCTGTGCTGCAACCAGAAACCTGACAGCAGGCTGGACAGGAAACTGACACCAGGACTCAGGGACAGGAGAGGACAGGACTCCAGGCTGGAGAGTAGGATGGATTGGAGGTTGTCTGAGAGGAGGTGCAGGAACCTCTACAGGATCAGAATGGGAGATGGGCTGGACAGGGGTGGGACAACAGGAACTGGAACCACAACTGTAATTGGGACAGTTACACAGACAGTAATGGGGACAGACAAAGACAGACACTGGCATTGGTAGGGTAACAATGAAAGGTCATGACAGTCCCAGTACAACAGAGACGTGACAGGAGGTGGCCAAGCCACACACATAAAAACACATGCACCCGCATCCATGCACATTCATACAAACAAAAACATACACACACACACACAGCTGCTTCAGGATGGCCAGACCCACATTTGAAGGACCTGGAGAAAAACATCATTTTACACACACGCTAAATGTACATAGTGATACCCCTCCCCCCCCCCCCCCCCATGGTTTTGTGGGCTTTAGGTTCTCCTGTGATCCAGCTATAAACTTCATATTTTAATCAGTCAGTCACTGACTCTGGCAGCATGGATGTGGGTGATGTTGATGACATCAAGCAGGTCAGTAGAACAGACCCTCCCACATGACCCTTTTGGTTCCCCCAGTTAATGTGCAGTCTGTGAAAAACACCCGATGGAAACAGTTCAAAATTCCCAGGATGAGGGCATTTGCCATCCTTTTTGAGTATCAAACAGGCCTTGACATCCATAGTAACCCACAGTAACATGCACACTCTTTAATATAGTCTATTGAATGTTCTACACTTACAGTGGAGAGGAAGTGTATTCAAATGAAATTTTGACAAACTTCTGACCCCAACAGACACACCAAATATTTTTATTACCCTGTTTGGTCAGTTCATTTCACTATCAATTCAAAGGGATCTTTTCTTCTTATTAATGAAAATAGCAGGTGGAATTAAAGCAGCTAAAGAATTGGCTACCTGAGACTTTTAAAAAGTGTTGAACAGATGTTAAGGAGCATTTTAATTTCAGAGCATTCTTATTACCCTCAAAGCAGTTTGTTTAGCATCTGGATGGTCAACCCTCAGTGAGGAGTCCGGTTTCATCTTTGTGAACCTCAGGTGCCTGGAGAGAAGTCCTGAGCTGCACACAGGACACTGGAACCATTTGTCAGAGGATATTTGAAGAGTACCGACAATGGTGTGCAGCTTAGCATTGAAAAGTCATGGAAATACCTACCTGTTCATTGAACAGTTGTGGTATCCTCCAGTGTTGTTAATTGAGATGATGTTGGTTAAGTAACGGGTGGCTTGCAACGGCAGTTCACGGCTACCAGAGCGAAGCCACAAGCTGGGAGCTAATCAAGGTTGGTTAGCCTGATCTCCTTCAGGTGGCATCACCCTACATATCAGCTTCACAAAAGCCCCTCTTAAAAAAGTCTTGTTGTGACACACGTGTTACGTCTGTCAGGGTGCCTCACCCCTGATCAACCTGACAGTCACAGGTTACATGTTGAAATTGTGATTGGTGGGTTGTGGGAGTTGTGGATGCAGTCAAAACCACACCGGGGCACTTGGTGTATTGCATTGCTCCTCCATGCTTTCCTCAGTGTCAGTTAGGAGTTGGTTTATGGGGCAGAGTTGGTGGCTCTTAATGAGGGCACAACCTGATCAGAGTGTGCCAAACAGCTAGCAGGAGGTTGGCTCAAATGGTCTTCCCATCAAAACTTTGAAAGGGGACACTTTTGTGGTTGCACTAGGAATCATATGCATTTCACAAAGAACTGCAGCTAGCAGATTTTTAATCATGTAGTCTGTGATTTCCACTATGGCTGATGACTGATGGTAATAGCGGATGTGAAACTTTGATGCTCAGATATTTACAGAGCTGATGAGTCATGCAAAACATCAAAGCACTGAAACAGGCAATGAGAGTCAACGTTCAGGATGGTAGATAAAAACAGATGTATTTATTGACACCAGTATGGTTTACAACAAAGGAGTTGCCTCCACCACCACCAAAATAGAGTGTCACCCTCCAAGGATGCCATTTTTTATTTTCTAATGCCTCAGTGAAATGTCGTCTCTCCAGTCTGAGCTCTCCATTATCTTTTCACACTTATCTGCACCATCTTTGCATTGGCAAAAGCACCATTGTGTGTTAATATCTGCTTTGGTCATTATTTACATTCCAGCATTCAGCCCATATGTGTCATATCGCCCGATTCCTCATCACACTATAACACTCAGCAGGCTGTTCGTCACCCAACCCAGGACTCCACCAATCATGAACTTCACGTCAGATCGTCATCACCGGAATATTGAACTCCCCTGTGTACTTGATTATTTAAGCCTGTCTCGAACATTAGGACACTGTGAAGTATTGCCTCTAGAGTCCTATGCATACCAAACGCTCTTGTGGATTGTTTTTCTGTGTACCGAACCTTGACTTAATGTTTCCCGTTTCTGATTTTTGCCTGCCCCTTTTGGAGTCTGATGCCTGGATTATTTGATGGTCTTTATGGTTTTTTGACACGGACTGTTTTCCCTACTTTTGAGTTAGTAATTTTTTTGTGACTGTTTCCATTACCTGTTACTTGTTTATCCGTGAGCGTCTGATTTTGCCTGGTCCGCATAAAACAGAATACTTCGCCTCCATGCAGACCGCAGCCTCAGATGCTTTGAAGGAAGCTTTGAACAAACAGGGTCAACTAATCCACCAACAGCACCAGTTGGTTGAGGGTTTCACACAGTCAATGGATACTATAGGCAAGCAACAAGCAGACCAACAAACTCAAATGTTGGAACTAGGACAAAGTCTCAGACAACTTACATCCCAGCTACAAATGATGACTACTCCTTCTCAGTTCAGTCCCACGCCTGCACCTACTACTGCCATGAGCAGTATCCAACCAACCCTCCCTGTGAGTAAGCCCAAAAATTATGGATCCCCAGACAAGTGGTTTCGTGTTGCAATGTTCATTGTATTTCAATATCCTTCCAACCTGTTCCAATCAAGATAAAATTACCTTCATTACGTCTCGTCTAACTGACAAAGCTCTTAACTGGCCGACTGCCAACGTATAACTGGCATCTTATGACGATTTTATTGAGCAATTCAAGGCTGTGTTCGATCACCCACATGAGGAAAGAGCCTGTGGGGAGATACTTACCAAATTACACCAAGGCAATCATTCTGTGGCCGACTATGGATGAGAATTCCGTACAGCCGCTGCTGGCAGTGGATGGAATGAGGCGGCGTTGATCGTCACTTTCCGTAACGGTCTCAGTGTAGAGGTTTTACATGAACTGGCTTGCTGAGATGAAAAGTTAGATTTAAGTCGGCTTATACCTCTTTCTATACATCTGGATCATTTCATCCAAGAACGAAAACCATGTAGAACTAGTAGTTCTCGCCATACCTATCCCTCTCCCAGTTATAGACCAGAGCTCAGACGAGAGCAGACAGCGGAACCAATGCGATGTGATTCCAAGACGGTCTCTGTTTTTACTGCGGCTACTTAAAACATGTTATCAGGGATTGTAGTCTTCGACCTAATCGAGCATCACTGAGCCATAGACGGATCAGGCAACCCACGTCAGAAAACAAGATAGAGATCTTGCCACCAAGAAAGATGATCGTTAAGTCATTTTTTAAAACTGTTTATGTTGGGCCTCCTGCACCATCTTCTGTGGTTGCAGCCTTAGTTGATTCAGGAGCTGAGGGAAACTTCATACACACACATGTTGTACAGGAATTGGGACATCCCAGTGGAGCTATTACCCAAGCCTCTTCGCCTGGCGGCTCTCGACGGATCACCAGTAGGAGCCGGTTCCATTACACTCCGCACTACATCCATAAAACTTACCACAAACATACACCACTCAGAGATCATATAAGGGTTGGCACCAGGCCGAGGCCCCCTCCGGCCACGAGAGGGAGGCCCCGAGTCAGACACGCTACTAATCAGGCTTGATGCCCAACAGCTGGGGAGAGATCTATATAAGCCCAGTAATTCAGTGCTGGGTGTTTGCTAAAGTTTTGAGCCAAGCTCCTAGCCTGTAACTATGGGTATCGATGTCTGTGAGCCCTTGTGCTACATCGCTCTTCTACTGTGGGTGTCTGTGTTTTTACACGTCCCCTCCCTTCTGCAGTTTTCCCCTCTCGAGTCTCTCTCTCTCCCGAGGCTTCCCTTAGCCACTAAAGTACCGCTCTGTACTAAAGTACCTAAAGCACTTTACTAAAGTACCGTTTTTGTTTGGGAAGTTTCAGAGTTTGGTTTTCCCCAGTGCATCAGGGCTGCCATTCTTCCCGTGGCATCCTTTGTTTTCCCTTTTTCCACACTCAGCTCCCAACTTGCAACTGATTTTGGGGTACCCCTGGCTTCAGCGACATAATCCTCATGTAGACTGGCTGAGCTGGTCAGTGCTGTCTTGGGGTTTGACATGTTTTGTTATCTTCCATTGCTTTGAAGTGCAATATAAGGGGAGGATAGTTTATGTCTGCTGTAGTCTAGCGGGAGCTTGTTTGCCTCGCAACAAAGCGGTTTGCTTCCCCACCATTGGGTTTTTACTTTTCTTGTTTTCTGTTCTAAGATCTAACTGTTTTGCACATGGGCCCACCTTCATTAAAGTGTGGTAGCTCACCCAGCCAAGTGTTGGGGTCATTAGCTATCTGTCCTGGATTTGAGCCCCATTACAGATTATCTCATTTCTTGTCATAGAAGATGCCTAATTTCCAGTCATTTTAGGTCTACCTTGGCTAGAACAACATGACCCAATTATATCATAGTCATGTAAGGAAATCACTCAGTGGTCATCTCAATGCCTAAGAAATGGTTTGATATTACCAGTTGTCCAGTTATATTCCACCACTGTTGAGAGCCCTGCTGATACACAAGCCTTTTCCCTCACTCCGGAATACCAGGATCTCTCTTTGGTCTTTAGTAAGAAAAAGGCAACCCTGTTACCTCCCCATCTTCCCTACGACTGTGCTATTGAGCTCCTGGAGGTAGCCGTGTTTCCCAAGGCTCGTATTTATCCTCACTCCCAAGAAGAAGAGAGGATCAAGGAGGAATATATAGATGAAGCATTAAGTCAAGGCTTTATTCAGAAATCCACTTCCCCCATGGTATCAGGATTTTTCTTTGTAAAAAAGAAGGACGGAGGTCTTCGTCCCTGTATTGACTACCGAAATCACATTTCCAAGAAATATTCATACCCGTTACCTCTCATTGCTGTCACTCTGAAACTACTACAAGAAGACAAGATCTTCACCAAATTAGACCTCTGTAGTGCATTTAATTTGATAAGGATCAAGAAAGGTGATGAATGGAAAACCACCTTTTATTGTACTTTCACAAGGACAAGATAAGTCCAAGTTACACCCAGTAGCTTATTGTTCCCGTAAGTTATCACCAGTGGAACATAATTACTGAATAGGAGAACGTGAACTGTTGTCCATTAAACTGGCCTTAGAAGAGTGAAGGTGTTGGTTAGATGGGCAACTCATCCCTTTCTTGTTATCACTGACCACAGGAATCTGGAATACATGCCTACAGCTAAACAAATCGAGATTTGATTTTAAGATCGTGTACCATCCCGGGACCCGGAATACTAAAGCTGATACCTTATCCTGTGTTTTCTTGGAGGAGACAGGAGATGGAAACCATCCTTCCTAGCTGGATACACCTGTCATCTATACAATGGGAAATAGATGATGAAACAGAACAGGCCATGCAAGACACAGTCATTCCAAAGGGAATGTCAGGGAAACAGTATGTTCCTATCTCGTGCCGTGACCGCCTGTTGACGTGGGCTCATTCCTCGCTGGTTTCAGGGCATGCTGAGAAGACATGTACTCGACAGCTTCTGGCTAACTGGTACTGGTGGGAGACCATGACGGGCGATGTTCATAAATATGTTTCTTCGTGTTCAGTTTGCAGTCAGAGTAAAACACCTAAGACCCTACCCACAGGAAAGCTCATGCCACTTCCCATACCAGACAGACCTTGGTCTCACATCGCTTTAGATTTCCTTACAGACCTCCCATGTTCTGAAGGTAACACTACGGTCCTCACTGTAGGTGAAAAAGTATGGAAGGAGACACACCTGTGTATTGAACAGAACCATAGATATAAGGAGGTGGTGGACAGACATGGGAGGGAGACCCTGCTGTACCAACCTGGTGACAGAGTGTGGCTCTCTACGCATGACTTCCGCAAGCCAGGGTCATGTCGCAAGCTGGGTCCCAAATGTATATGTCTGAATTAAATTACAAAGCACATGAATGAAGTCACATATCAACTCAACTTACCTGCTCACTTTTGTGTTTCAAGGTCATTTCATTTGGTCCTTCGGAAGCCTGTGATTCCAGGGCCCTTGGATGAGGTCTCTCCCGAGGCCACTCCTCCATAGCTCTGACTGTGCCCCGATCTATGAAGTGCACCATATTCTGAACTCTAGGAGGCAGGGTGGTTCGATGCAGTACTTGGTCGACTTGGTCCGTCTCTGCTATCCGTCTGTCACCATCTCTCTGCTAAGGAAGAAAAAAACGTGAGACTGAGAACTTCTCATAGCTCTGATTGTATAATGTGTGCATGTAGTTATTGATGTGTATACATGTATTTGTGTGTGTGTGTGTGTATTGGTGTATGTAAATAACTCTTTTCATACAGTAGGATGAGTCCCAGCAGCAGAAGGAGAACAGGATTGAGGATAGAGTAGTACTGCCTGTGAGAGGCATTTTGGGAAATATTGCCACTTGTATTGTATTGCATTCAGTGTGTTATGCAGTGGTAGTTCAGTGGTTAAAGTATTTGACTAGTAATCAGAAGGTTGCCCATTCAAACCTCACTGCTACCAAGTTGCCACTGTTGGGCCTCTGAGCAAGACCCTTAATTCTCAATGGATCTAATTGTATTTGGTCATAATTGTAAGTTGCTTCGGAAAAAAAAGTGCTAGATGAATGTTATATATTGTATTTCTTATTTCTGTTTTTTGCCCATCTTGTATTTGTCTGCCTGAATATTTTGTCTCTCTAGATTTCGACCTGGACTGTAGTTCCTCTCTGTGATGCTCCCTGGCTCTGTTTATCCTATAGTAGTGGTTCTGTTCCTTGCCTGTGTTTTGACCATGTTGGATTATCCTTTTCTGATTAAAACCACATTTCATTTTATCCTCGAGCATCTGGCTTTCTCTGAAACATCACAGTGTCACTGGAGTGAATGTGACATTGTTCCTCAAAATCCCTCCTGAGTCAGTTAGTGATTTATTGATTAAACCATGAAGTTCAGAGCTGGATCACAGCAGAACCTAAATCCCATTAATCTCCAAAAGTATCATGGTCTTGTGTATGTGTGTGTGTGTGTGTGTGTGTGTGTGTGTGTGTGTGTGTGTGTGTGTGTGTGTGTTTGTGTGTGTGTGTGTGTGTGTGTGTGTGCCTAGGTGTGCCTGTGTGGGTGGGTGTGTGTTTGTGTGTATTTGCATGAGCTGTCCAGTCTTCCTGACCAAGTGGATAGTGACAAACAGCTGCATCATATACAGAATGAACAAGTGAGGAATAAATAGCACAAACAGAAATAAACAAGTGAGCACATTTCACACATTGCACCAGTGCACCGACATAAGCAATACATATATGAGGAGGAAGAGATGCATCCTGGGAACTGTCATATCTGTAAACCGGTAGCTGTTGCCACAGTGACATCAGTGATAGTGTGTGCACGGGAGCATGCATGTATTTGTGAGTGTGGGAGCATGTGTGTGTATTTTGGGGTGGGCGGTGGTGTATCACTTTAGCAGATTTTTATCACTTTGAATGTACGTTTAGGGTGTGTATAATGATGTCTTTCTCCAGGTCCTTCAAATGTGGGTCTGGCCATATTGCAGCAGTCGTGTGTGTGTGCGTGTGTGTGTGTGTGTGTGTGTGTGTGTGTGTGTGTGTGTGTGTGTGTGTGCGTGTGTGTGTGCATGTGTGTCAATTTCCCCCCAGCTAGACACATTACAAATTCAGTAATGCTAAACTAATTATAATTGTAATATAAGTTCATTTTAACAAGAGTTACAAGTTTGTAGTAAGCATGATCCAAGGATTACTAATAACCGCCTGCGAAATAAACATATCTGAAGAAGATTCCAAGTTCCACTTCACCAGATGCACTTTGATTGTAAGATATCCATCACATCCCAGTTTAGATATCACTGTTTGGTACAACGGGACAAAAGCAACAAACACATCTGTGTGATGCTGTTGAATGTGCAATTGCATGTTCATGTGTTTTTGCCCACAGACTCTACAACACCAACACACTGTCCTCGTCCACCACTCAGGTCACTGGGAAACTTTCCCACACAGGTGATTTGAAAGAAACAGCTCATAGTGTTAATGATTCAGTAAATGTCGCTAACGAGCTTAAGTTAAATCCAGCCTAGCGTGTTGATAGCTTTTTTTGGCGGCGAATTTGCGAGTGTGAAATTTGATTCCACATTACGTTCATCAGCTTTCACATTTAGACTACCACATACTCTCCATATGACTGCATACACAGAACCGTAATGTGTATGTGGTGATTTGGGATGAATACATGTACCATTACACTCCTAATATTTATATTTTAGTATAACTATATAGTTAATATGTCAACAGTAAAATATATTCACTTTGCAGAACCTTTTCAATGCTGCTCTACTGCCCTAAGCAACCACCTTCCATGACCAGCCTACATATGAACCCTTTCACACCAAACACTGGACCAGAGTTGTCCGTTTGGGATACAAGGTGATTTTCACATTTGGTGTTTTTTCTTGAGTCTGAGTGAGACTGTTTCCATGTCACTGATCTGGTTTCATATTGTGTACAAATCTGCAGAACCATCTGCTCTACTTTGGTGTTCAACCCTCCTGATCAAGCTTGTCTGTCCAGTGCACTGAATTTGTACACCAGTAATGTGTACATGTGAACCAAACCACAGCTCAGAATGGCTTCCACTCTAAGGTCCTAAAGAGAAAGTAACAGACAGTGGCGTCCAACTGCTGTCAGTGAACTGCACTCTACACACATTCTGCTGTCAAACTGCACCACGCACACCTTCATGATGTATGTGGTTATCTGTGGGTGTAAACAGAAACCACAACTCTCTGTCCTGCTTTGGCTCTTTATTTATGAAACAGCAATAGACTCTCACAGTGGAAGTGATGCATACAGCCAACGTTGGCATTTGCCCTTAAAAGACATGATTAATAACAGAAAAAATATGCTGCTATTTAAAGGTCAAATATAAAAAAAATCCTTCAATAGAGATACACACATAAAATGCAGAAAAAATTATTCCTTAGGAAAAATAGCATAATGTAGTAATAAAATGCAATACATTTTTTACAGAATCATAGAGCAAAATGATGGTTGTTGGGAGTTAGAATTTAGTTCTAGATTGACAATATTTAAATTGACATTTACAGCATTTAACATTTTGATTTAGCAGTTAGCCTCCTTTCTCAAGTGTACCAAAAACAAACAAAAAACCCCACATGTACTCTGGTTCTATATTTTGTCAGTCTTAGTCTTAGTCTTACAATTCCTACTTTATGCTAGTAGCTAATTAGCAATTAGCAAATAATTAGCACTGCTTCCTATTTTCTGGACTGAACCACAGTGCAGATTTCAGTGCCACTTAACGGGACAGGTCAGCAAAAAAGCAAATGTACTTTATTTTCCCTTAACCCAGGTGGACAAGACATGTTTGGCGTCTAAACTGAAGGAGCACATTTTGGTCATTTAATTTAGAACAAAAGCTGCTAAATGTTGCTAACAGACCATGCTTTTACTCAATAAATGTACACAATGTCATTTTAGACATTTCTTAGACATTTTAATATTACTTTATTCATGTATTTCACTACTTTGGTAAACCTATTTCAATCACCAAACAGGTCCACATGAGTAAAGGTATTTTTTCATATGAGATGGAAAATTTCCATATTCCATAATATTACTTTATACAGTGATCTATGTCAAATTCTACCTCATTAGGAAGATAGCTGAGATTGTTCTGAACACTGTGATATCAAACATGTAAGTACCTTTAAGGTGAATTTAAGAATATATGCAGAAACAGACATTGCTCTGAGCCATCAGATGGTTAAATGATGGTGTTACACCAAAATCTGTGACCAACAAATTCTGTCACTGTACAACCTGCAGCACACAGATCACCATTTCTGATAAATAAATGGTTAAACACCAATCCAAATGTTTTTAGGTGTGATTTCAGATGGCTGGGTGCTGCTGCTCTCTGCTTATCCCAGATATAAATACCTTTGTGTAAAATAATATATGATGATGACAACACCTGTAGAGAGAAGGTAACACTCACCATCAGCAGCATGGAGCACAAGGAGCAGATAAACACACACCTGCGTTCTTACTGAGTTACATACACACACACACACACACACACACACACACACACACACACACACACACACACACACACACACACACACACACACACACACAGCTACAGCAGGACTACTGCTAGACACCATACACACACTCTTCAAAACTACAGACTAGTGAATGACCTGACAGTTAACTTACAGTGGAGAGGAAGTGTATTCAAATGAAGACATTCTGATGACTCTCTAACTCCAACACACAAACTTGTTCAGGTCAGTGGGTACAACTAATCAGATGTGTGTGGCAGGTCTGTTAAACAGGTGTGTAGGCCTGTAGCTGGTCTGTTGATTTCTCTTGGTTTTCTTCTCTACTGCAAACTAGCTGTTCCATCTCCACCAGCAGTGTTATAGTGAACTCTGCTCATTTCTGACACTGAAGTATGTCACATGAACAAGAACAATTCAGTTCATTCAGGAACTGACTCTGCACATGGTAAAATGGATGTTAATAGACACAATGAGAAAACAATCTGATTATAACAACTTGCTAATGAAATTTTTACCTTTGTTTCTCTTGGTGTAATAAACCACAGCCACGATAATGTGGAGGAAGATCACAGTGACCAAAGCAAAGGGGATGTAGGGCAGAGTCTGAGGAGAGACTGTAACAACACAACAAACACTGACCCCAGTCTTACACAGCAGCAGAATACATTTTTTTAGCACAGCTGTGAACTGTTTCCTCTTCCAAACATTGTAAATGTCATTTACTACTATTATTATTATTAGTTTTGTTCATCATGTGCTTTTGTTTGTTTGTTTAAGATGTATTCCCAAACTCTTTGTGTTGGCTCTATGACCCTGCAACGTGACTGTGACTCTGATTATGGATTTGCCCTTAATATATTTCGCTCTTCTCAGCTCATGCATCCGCCTCGTGATCGCTCCACGTTACACACTGTATGGATAGTGTCATAGTCAGGACACATGACTCTTAAGAAAAATGCCATTTTCAGGTAAAATATGTCTTTGGCAACTGGGAGCACATGTAGTACTAGGTGAAATGAGTCAAAAACAGGTCATTTCTGTTATTGTGGGTGTAGCCTAGTTTTATGCTGGGAATTTGTCAGGATGCATCATAGTCAGGACGCAGGATTTTTGACTCATGCAAATTTATGAAAAATACAAATTTGAAGTAAAATATGGGTATTTGGACAACTGGGAGCATATATTGTACAAGGTTATAAGTCAGAAACAGTGGATTTCTGTCATTTTGCCATTTTCTTAAAGTATTGTGAAGTAAAACATTTTACATCAAAATTATATTTTTCATAAATGTTGACATGTCCTGACTATGACAATATCAAAGTGCCAGTGCAGAACAGTATTTCCCCCAACCACTGTAGATTGAGGTTTCAGTTCACACGGTTCCTACTTACTGTTTGTGGATGGTCATAGTTAGGACGCATGACTCTTTAAGAAAAATGTCATCATGAGGTAAAATAGATAAAATAGTTCTTTGGACAACTGAACACATCTAATGCTAAGCAATGAATCAAAAACAGGACATTTCTGTCACTTTGGGTGTATAAGATGTAGTGTGGCTGGGAAACAATTTTACACTGGCAGTTTATTGATACTGTCATAGTCCAACTATACACTTTAGAAATAACATGAAAGACAAAATGAGGGTCAGTGACATTATGGATTGTTTCCAGAAGATTAAGTCATGATTTAAATCCCAGTCAAGTATTTTTAAAGTACAAGAGCACTTTAACCACAAATACACCCCTATAAAAATGGATGAAATGTATATTTACCCTGGATTTGTTTTAGCTGTGCTTTTGCAAACAAACACCTACCAAGCCACATCAGTGAGAAAACACTACTCCAGTGATCTGTAGCATTCATCCTATCTCCAGTATAATAGCCTTTGATAGTCTAAGAGTGCTCTATAGGTGTAACAGGTGCTACAGGTATAATGTAACGTTATACAAATGTTATGTGTATTTGTGTGCGTGTTAGTGTTTGTGTATTTACACAGCATGCATTTTAATTGCTTTTTAAGATATTAAGAGAGCATGTTGATGCAGTAAATGCATGTTACCATCAGTCTTTGCACTGTCAGTAGTGGAAGCGTTAGCTGGAGCCTTTGCACTTGTTTTGACATCAAATCTTGATGTAAATTCTGTTGTTGAGATTCCTGGAGAGGAACATGTGTTTGTTAGCATAAGATGGTGTACTGCTTTAGTACTACTTGTGTTTGCAAGTTTGGCTACAGTACTGACCCATTATAAATGTGTATAGGAACATTCAGGGTGGTTTACATTCGTGACACTAGTAGTACAAGACCACTTTAACCACAAATACACCCCTATAAAAATGGATGAAATGTATATTTACCCTGGACTTGTTTTAACTGTGCTTTTGCAAACAAACACCTAGCAAGCCATATCAGTGAGAAAACACTACTCCAGTGAACTGTAGCATTCATGCTATCTCCAGTATAATAGCATTTGATAGTCTAAGAGTGCTCTATAGGTGTAACAGGTGCTACAGGTATAATGTAACACTAGTTTGCTAAAGTTCAGTTTATTTTTGAGTTATCAATGCACAAAGAATACGGAGTGAGTCTGATGTATAGTTCTTCATATTCCTTATGTATACAATTGTAATCTCGCTCATCTTCTTCAGTCAGATGTGATATGATTAGAGAGAGATTTCCTGGAGAGTGAACAGCACCCAGCTGAACTCTGTTTCTGTACTCTTCACTCTCACTGGAGATCACTTCCCATGTTTTACTGTTTGGGCTGTATTTCTTCCAGGTGAAATGTGCAGGTTTGGCGTGTAGGTCTGTGCAGCTGCAGGGTAGCAGTACTGAGTCTCCTGTGTGTGCAGTGATGTGTTTTGTCTCCCAGTTGTATTCTAATACTCAACCTGTAGAAACACACTCTAATGTGAGACTCCACCACATTTGCTTGTTAGATTAATAAATATTTACTTTAATATTATATGATTTGTAGCATTGTTCTAATGACATTGACTATCCTTATAACAATGATAGTTATAAGGTGTAACTGAGCAAATTGGTTGCTCCATTTAGGTAACAATTTGAGCTTTGTTTGTTTGTTATTAAGTACCAATGTAACAATTTTTTAATATTTGATCAAAATCTACATTTCACATTTACTAACATGTTTCTTAAGAGTGGTCTTCATAAGTCCTTCATAACAGACGCCGCCCGTCCTGATCCCGAGCCTGTTCCCGGCGCGAGAGACACCGCCCATCTTGATCCCGAGCCTGTTCCCGGCGTGAGAGACACCGCCCATCTTGATCCCGAGCCTATTCCCGGCGGAAGAGATGACTCCGTCAGTTCAGTTCCCGTTTCTGTCCCTGGTGCGAGAGATGCCGCCCATCTCGTTCCTGGCCTAGTGGTGTCCGCCTGGCCTGTTCTCGCCGCTGAAGAGGTCTCTCAACCTGTTCCTGTGTCCTGTGTTAAGTCAGTGCCTGTAGGTGCACCCCCGGACCTCGCTGCAGTGCCACTGACTGGCGCAGCCGTGCCTCCGGACCCGACGCTGCTGAACACCGCAGCCACACCTCCGGACATGCCCCTGGTCCCGCCGCTGGCCGCCGCAGTCATGCCCGCAGACCCGCCGGTGATTGCTGCGCCCCTGGACCCGCCACTAACTGGCACAGCCATGCCTCTGGACCCGCTGCCGCTGACCGGCGCAGCCACACCTCCGGATCCGCCGCTGCCGACCGCCTTAGCTGCGTCTCCGGACCTCCCTGCAATGCTGCTTACAGGCACAGCTGCCCTCAGGCCTGCCACCGCTGAACATCACATCACTGGACCCGTCTGTTCATAGAATGGAGGAGGCCACTCCACAAGTCCCAGTGCCATGTGCCAGGCCGGTCCCCAGGGTCGCTCCTCGAGACTCCCCTGTGGCCCCTGTAGCTGCAATAGGTGTGCCTCTATTTGGGACTCCCTCAGTCATACCTCGTGGTGAGCCAGTAACTCTTGAGGTCCCTCTGTCGACCTCCTGGACCCATACTAACTCCTTGTTTATGCTGGGTGTCGCTCCTCGGCTCCCTAAGGCTGCTGTGCCAGCACCCATTAATGTCTGGGTGCTTCAGTGTCTCCAGTTCCTGTGTTGCCTAATCCTGTTCCTGGTTTCGTCTATGTTCCTGTTCATGTATCCATGCCTGTTTGTGTATCGGTACTTAAACCTGTTGCCCTGCCTCGTGGACTCGGCATACCCCTGCCTGTCCCTGTCTCTGTAACCATGCCCGTTATAAATGTTGCTCCTGTTCCTATGTCTGTAGTGGTTAATATAATCTCATCTGTCATTACTTCTGCCCCTGCCCCCGTTCCCATAACCATGCCAAAGTCCGGCGTTGCTCACCTTTCCTCGTCTCTGTACCCGTCCCCTGTCCCGGCCATGTTTCAGATCCCACTCCTTTTCCCATTGTGTTTCAGTCCCTCAGTCGGTCCCTGCCCCTGTGCCTGTCGGTGACATAACCCCTGGTCTCGTACCTGCTCCTGGACCCATCTTGGCTTCTTTACTTGCTCCTGGTACCCTGGATTCTGTGTCGGCTTTTGAGTCTCCTGTTCCTTTGTCTTTTCTGGTTCCTGTCCCTGCTCCTTATCTGGCCTGTTCTGTTCCTGTTAGTGTCCCTTGTCCTGCTGTTCCAACTCCTGGTTTGGGGGGGGGGGTACTGTCACATCCACAAATCTGAGCATTCCCCGTTGTCAAGGCAACCAAATCACTTCTGGGTTTTCATTCGTCTCCATGGTTCCCTGTCTCCTCCCCTTTCATGCCAGCTGTTCCTGGTTTGTCCCTGATTGTAGTGTTATAAAAACCCCATCCCTACATATTTTGTTTGTCGGTCATTGTCTTTGTCTTAGAGTGGCTTTCATGGTTTCTGGTCAGTTCTCATTTGGTCGCTATCATTGCATTTCTAGTCCGATCTCGTTTGTTCTCTGTTTGTTTACCCTTGCTGCATGTTGCTTTCCTTGTTTAGTTCTGTATCTTCGTCGTCAATATTGTTTGTTCATCTTATGTAGCCCGGTTCTGTGTTGTTCCCGTTTGTCTGTCTTTATGCTCATTGTTATGTTCCATTATTGTTGTTCTCCGTTAGTCTTCCCTTAATGTTTTATTCTCTTGTTGCTCATTTCTCGCCCTCACCCTGTTATCAGATTATTCTTCTGTTAGCCTGTTTGTTCTTCATTCTATAATGTGTTGTTAGTCTTTGTCGATTATTAAACTTATTATTTATTTATTCTATTCAATCAGTTTGGTTCGTTATGGCGTCGTCACTTCGCACGTGTGTTCGCTCTCCACCCCTCCCGCGTTACAATTAGTTGTTGCCTACCAAGTGAGGGGTGACATCTTAGAACAGGCCAGACGCTTGCGGACAGCCGAGACTTATTTGTAGCGGAATAAGCAACAGTTGTAAAGTGAAACAGGCGAGAGTAATGGCCAGATATACACACACCAGGGAATTGCTCAGTACACGCGATAGAACAGCGATAATACTTGGTGGGGAATGAACGGAACTAGAGAGAATAAATAGCGTAGCAAAGATGAGACACAGGTGACACTAGTAAACGTGATGAGGATCTGGTGAGGTTGTGCCGGGGAAGACGGGAGTTGCAATCACGGACTGAGGGCAGTTGCGGGACGTGAGGTTACTAGGAAAACTGAGCAGATGTGAACACCTCAAACCAAGTAGTACCTTCCTGTTCTTGGCACTGTCGAGAGAGGCTGAAATGAAAACTCCCATATGACTCTGTTATAAATGAACGCTTTGACAATGATTGTTACGACACTGCATTCAAATTGTTCTGGCCTGGTCTATAAATAAGGTGTTTTATTTTATTACTAATAAAATGTTGGTTGATCTCTAATGCCACACCATTCTATCAGTCAAAGAAAGATCAGACAAATATGTATAACTCTGTGACAGAGCATCAGTATGGAAGCACTAGAATTCTTTATATCAAGCCAAGTCCAACATACAACACATGCTACTGATCACATTCTTGAAGTGCTCGGCTTTGTTCAGTTTTCCACCTCATCTCATTGAGTATGTCTGTGTTTAGTGAGGGGTTTGGTGTTGTCTATACAGGCAAAGGTCTGAGTAGGAACCATTCTAACAGAAATGGAAATTTATAGATGATCCAGTTAGATTCCCATTCTAATTAGATTCACATTCCCATCGTTTTGAAGACTTAAGCATCTGTCACATCTAACTGGCACATCACTCCTTTTTTGCCTGAGTGGAGCAAAATCTGGTGTTTATAGTCTTGATATTGTTTAATTTTGGAGATAACGTAGTATTACAGAAATCAACTAACACTCTGACTTGTTAGTCTGGTTTTTGTTACTTTGTGTTAACGGATGAGCAAAAAATAAATAGTAAAATGATTGCGGCTATTTTTTCCTTTCAGAAAGAAGCTTGTACAGCACCATTCTCTGGTTTTATATTAGCTCTCACTTCCAAACTGCATTAATTAGAAGGTTTCAGCTAGATTAACTCGGCACGAACACTGATCTTTAATATAGATATATAGGCCTCCATTATAGATCATTGGGCGTGAAGCGAAATTACTCGCTACCAGAAGCGAATTCCCGCGTCGTCTCCCATCACCGGGCAGATTTTACTCGCGTTTGGTGCGAACGACAATTTATACTGTAGATTTTTTTTTTTTCTTGTGTAAACCAAATCCTGTGGTCATCTCTGGTCTCTTGCAGAGATATTGTTATTAAAAGTACATAACACACCTAACAGCTCCGAATGTGCCCGCACACACAAACTGCATAATACACACAGGTAAGAGATACAGATCGCAAAATTAATGAAATATTGAATTACTTGGGTGAAATTCATAAGACAAATATTCACAAGTTTATGTTAATGTGTTACATTTACAGGAAACTGGTGTCAGCAGTTTATAAAAAATAGCTGGTTCTTCACTCTAGTTAGGTAGTAGTTTTATATTATATAATACTACCTAAAGAGCCGAGTTTCATATAAGATCAAGGCAACAAAGGGTTAATTAACATACTACAAGCCTGTTAGATACACATTACACTAGGACAGATATTATAATGAAACTATACACATGATATAAATAACAAAAATATGGCACAGGAAATACTATCTAAATGTTTCTAGAGAGAGAAACAGCGAGAGACAGAGCGAGAGAGCCCAAGAGAGAGGTTTCCCCTAATGTACCACCTCAGGCCACGAGCTCTCCTCCAGCACTATGACCTCCAACCCAGCATTAATTCCCCATGGTTTAGAATTTCTTTAGCCTTATCTTGATTGACCAAGAGCAGAGTTTGTCCATTACTGACCAATCAGTGGCCACATACAAGCAGCTTTCCCACCATAGGACAACCACGACAAACCCATAGCTTCTAGAGCAGTGATTTTCAGTCCTGAATAACAATTGATTAATGTTACTCAGATCATTTCAATTTGCTTTTGTGAGTGGTAGCTCAGTGGTTAAAGTACATAATTTTTAATCTAAAGGTTGCTGGTTCAAGCCCCACCATTGTTTGCCTGCTGAACAAGGCCCTTAACCCTCAATTGCTCAAGTTATACTCAGTCATAATTGCTTTGGATAAAACCATTAGGTAAATTTAAGTTTAATTGTCTAAATGTTTATTCCAATTGTAATCAGTTTCTGTTTCTAATGTTTGATTATTCATGATCACATATGTAATTTTTACATTAGGCTACTTATGTTTATCACAGTAAAGGATCCATTACTGCCTCTTGCATTGTGATTTTAACACTGCCAGAATGCAATGTAGACAGAATAGGTGGGTTACATAAAGTATCCAGTCTCTGCACCGCACATTTAGTAGGTTAAACCCAAAGTTAGGCTGCCTGAATGGTAAAGCCTTAAGAAAGCAGGATATATTATGACTAAGGAACCTAGTCACACATTTTCTCATAACACATGCTAGATTTTGCATAACACATGCTAAATTGTAATTACAGGCATAATTTGGAATCAGATACATTTTGTAGTTTTATGTGCATGAAACCTTTGTCTGCACCTCTGCCTTTGGTTGTAGGTAAGTGGGACAGGGGTAAATAATTACAGTAACAGAAGCTGCAAATATGTCACTTGTAATGTCAAGCTGACATCAACATTGACTAAATCAACTTTTATGACTGTTTGTTTACGCCCATTTGCAACTTGTCATAGCTAAGGCTTCCTTCTTATTTTAGATGTTTTAAATCAAAAATCTAAAATAAGAACACATTAGTGATTTTGATCCAGCTGGTCCACCTACATTAATGATCTGCATACTGCAGTTTTCAGAACGATAATGTAACGTGGAGGCAGACAGGACTTGATGCACATGTGTAAACAAAAGTTCTTCATTTCCAAAACTGGTAGACACAATGTCAGAAGTAACAAAATGATGCAAACTAAACACTGACTAAACAGAACACCAAAAAAGGGAGAGGAACGATAAAGGAACTGTGCAGAAACAATAAAATTGTGATGGAATGTTTGATACATCGAAGCTCGTATCACACAGTGTACTGAAGCTTGAATCAGTTACTATTACCACTAAAGTTACCGTTACCACTAATATTACCACTAAAGTTATTGTTACCACTAATATTAACACTAAAGTTACTAATAACACGTGACTAATGATGTTTGAAGCTTCAAATGTCACCGAACCACAGGATGAGGGTGAGACTGTTTCATAAGTTTGGCACTGTCGTATAATGTATCTTTTTACTAAAAAATTGGAAATGTGCAAATTATAGAAGCCAAAAGGGAGAATAAACGTTTCATAACGTCACCCTGTTGTCTCCCAGTATAGTTTTGTATCAAGTTTTCACATAAAAAGGGAAACAATGATTTTAAACAAATTATTGCAGAATTTAATTACTAAACATCATTACTGATCATCCTTTTTTTTTAAATGACATATGAAGGCGGTGGAGTGTTGTATTGTTTATAATGCTGCTCAGTTTTGAATCTATAGCTGCTATAATTTCTGAAAACCACCAGGTGTCGCTGTTTTGTCACCAGCTTTCAATGCTCCAAAGCCTCGAATCCTTTAGCAGTACAATAAGGAAGAACCTCAAACGCTTCACAGGACTTCGTCTGCACATCATTACCAAGAAGGAAGTTAAACAGTAAACACTAGAATAACGAGCAGGCTAATAACGTTACCAAACAACAATAAACTCACGGGAGGATGAGAGAGCGCACATTCAAAGACCCACAGCCAAGATGTTAAAACAAGGGATATTTATACAAAGATTAACGAATGCAAACTAGACAAAGATGAAAACAGTGACAGAAAAAACAAACGAGGGGTCGGAACAGAAAAACCAAAAGAAGCACCGGACACGAGCGAACAGAACCAGGAAGAACACCTAAACAAAGCACGCGGGAAAGCATCTCCATGGGAACCGCGACGTCAGGGAGGAGGTGATGGTGAAAGATGAGCTGAAACCTGCCTAGGTGACGATTTACAGGCCATGTGTGTTAAAACCTGAGACATTCTTACTTGAAATGCACAAGATATTTGTTACAATTAAAGGAGTATTTGACCATCACTGAACTAAACGTTACTGGTAATGTGCACAGATGACAGCACAACAACAAATATGACAGCAGAAAGTCTACACGTAACTCAGACAACCAAGACTTTGCTAGTGTGGATACCTAAGAAAACCTTAAAGCTGGATTTATCATTTGCAGTTGGATTTGGATCAAATACAGTGTTTTACCTTTAATGGTGAGTCTGATGGCTTTATAGTTCCACTGGTTAAGATAACACCTGTAGACTCCCTCATCCTCTTCAGTCAGGTGTGATATGAGTAGAGAGAGATTTCCTGGAGAGTGAGCAGTACCCATCTGAACTCTGTTTCTGTACTGTTCACTCTCACTGGTGATCACATCCCATGTTTGTCTTCTTGTGTTGCGTTTCTTCCAGGTGAAACTCTCAGGTTTGGCGTGTGGTTCAGTACAGGAGCAGGGCAGCAGTACTGAGTCTCCTGTGTATGCATTGATGTTGTCTGTCTTCTGATTCTCTGCCAAACTGCAGCCTGCAGAAACACACGAGATAAAGGCCTTCACTATTAAACATGGCTGCACATTTACATGTAAAATGGTTATTATTATATATGACAAACTCCGTTATTATTATTATATATGACATACTTAATTATTATTGTATATCACATACTCCATTATTATTATATATGACATACTTAACTATTATATATGGCATACTTAATTGCTCCAGGTCCAGTCACCTGATGGTACTGATGGTACCAGCCAACTGATGATGGTACTGGAAATCACTAGAGATTTCCCAATAGATGTTGGTATGATGGATGCATGACCATCAAGTTATAAGATGTAAATGTCTGATTATATATTGTCTCTCTCCCTCCCTCCTTCTCTCTCTCCCCCTCTGCCCACCCTCGCTCCCTCCCTCCCTCCTTCTCTCCTTCTCTCTCTATCCCTCATTCTCTCTCTATTTCTTCCTTTCTCTCTCTCTCTCTCTCCTTCCCTCCTCTCTCTCTCCCTCTAGATTTCCATTCCCATCATGTATGAAGACTTAAGCGTCGGTCACATCTAACTGCCACCTCGCTCATGTTTTCACATGGGTGGAGCAAAATGAGGGGATTATGGGCGGTCTTGGTATTGTGTAATTTTGGGGAACGTAGTCCTTCAGAAAACAGCTAACACTACTTGTGACATTGTTTTAATAATTAGTATAAGAATAGCAGCTGCTTTTCTTTCAGAAAGAAGCAGGTAAAGCTCTTGCCCCTTCAAGTGAATGAGGTTTTTCACCAGGCAGATTTTTCTCGTGTTCGGTGTGAAAGATTATTTATACTGCAGATTTAGTGTCTGATGCTGCCTTTAAATTGAACCTAAATAAGATGCCTTAGCAGGCAGCATATGTCAGAGGGAGAACAGTGATCACACATTTATTCAACAGTCTTGGATCTGGAAGCATATTGGTCATTATTTCCATAGACATTCCAGAAAATTCTAATCTAAAGCCTCAACCCAAGCAGCTACAAAATTAAGATAAAAAAAGAGCAAAATTACAAGTCTTTATACATAAATGCTTCATGAACTACAAATTCCATAATGCCCTCATACAGGTAGCTGAGATATGTGTACACTGAGAGAGACTGAGCTACAGCGTCATTTGTCATGGCATACTATGTCATTTCAACCAAGAAAATCATAACATATTGATATGTGTAGGCCAAACTCTTAACTATGAAGTCTTGTTCTTGTTTGCCCCAACTGCTGTGGTCATCTGTGGTCTCTTGCAGAGATATTGTTATTCATCAATTGTTATTCAGGACAGTAAATCACTCTACCAGCTGTGGGTTCCTCTTGGATGTGCTATGACAGGGATGCTGCTCGTATGTGGTCACTCTTTGATTAGTCAGTGTTGGACAAACTCTACTGTTGATCAATCAAGATAAGAATAAAGAAATTCTGAACCGTGTGGAGTTAATGCTGGAGCAGAGCTGAGAGTGGAGCTGGAGCAGAGCTGGTGGACTGAAGACGTACATTTGGAGAAATCTCTCCCTTGGGCTTGTTTTCTCTCTCTCTCTCTCTCTCTCTCTCTCTATGCCTCAGCAGACATGCTCTACTGTTCCCGGCCTGGTCACCCACTTCACCTTCTTTAACCCTTTGCTACATTGAACTTATGAAGCTCGGCTCTCCGTGTAGTATTTGCAATGACACTGATGGAGTCCAGACACTCGCAGATGATGTTAATCACTCATAATTTCTGAAGAGAGGGGAAATCCAAAGGTGTAGTCAAAATTCTCTACACTGGTAGATTGAGGCCGAGTGAAGAGCCAGCTATATTTTTATATATATTTAGAGTGCTGACACCAGTTTCCTGTAAAGTATCCAATCTCTGCACTGCAAGTTTAGTAGGTCAAACCCTATGTTAGGCTGACAGAACCACTGAAAAAGCAGGATGCATTAAGACAGGAATTTTAGAAAGGTGGTTATGCATATTCTCATAACACATTAGACAATGCAGTAGAGCATTCTCTTCAGAATATAAATTGTAATTACAGGCATAATTTGGAATCAGATACATTTTGTAGTTTTATGTGCATTAAACCTTTGCCTGCACCTCTGCCTTTGGTTGTAGGTAAGTGGGACAGGGGTAAATAATTACAGTAACAGAAGCTCCAAATATGTCACTTGTAATGTCAAGCTGACATCAACATTGACTAAATCAACTTTTATGACTGTTTGTTTATGCCCATTTGCAACTTGTCATAGCAAAGCCTTGCTTCTTATTTTAGATGTTTTAAATCAAAAATCTAAAATAAGAACACATTAGTGATTTTGATCCAGCTGGTCCACCAACATTAATGATCTGCACACTGTGCAGTTTTCAGAACGATAATGTAACGCAGAGGCAGACAGGACTTGATGCACATGTGTAAACGAAGGTTCTTCATTTGCAAAACAGGTGGACACAACAGCAAAATTAACAAAATGATGAAAAATAAACACTGACTAAATGGAACACCAAAAAGGGAGAAAAATGATACAGGAACTGTGCAGAAACAATAAAATTATGATGTATTATTTAATACTAAGGCATCAAAGCTCGTATCAAACAGTGTACCGAAGCTTGTATCAGTTACTATTGCTACTAAAGTTAATATTACCATTAATATTACCACTAAAGTTACTAACAACACGTGACTAATGATGGTCGAAGCTTCAGATGTCACTGAAGCACAGGATGAGGGTGAGACTGTTTCATAAGTTTGCCACTGTCCTATAACTTGGAAGCTTTATCTTTTTACTAAAAAAAAATTGTAAATGTGCTAATTATAGAAGTCAAAAGCGAGAGTAAACGTTTCATAACGCCAACCTGTTGTTTTTACATAAAAGGGAAACAATGATTTTACACAAATTATTTCAGAATTTAATTGCTAAACATCATTACTGATCATCCATTTTTTTTAATGACATATGAAGGCGGTGCAGTGTTGTATTGTTTATAATGCTGCGCAGTTTTGAATCTTTAGCTGCTATAATTTCTGAAAACCACCAGGTGTCGCTGTTTTGTCACCAGCTTTCAATGCTCCAACGCTTCGAATCCTTCAGCAGTACAATAAGGAAGAACCTCAAACGCTTCACAGGACTTCGTCTGCACATCATTAGCAAGAAGGAAGTTAAACAGTAAACACTAGAATAACGACCAGGCTAATAACGTTACCAAACAACAATAAACTCATGGGAGGACGAGAGAGCGCACATTCAAAGACCCACAACCAAGACGATAAAACAAGGGATATTTATACAAAGGTTAACGAATGCAAACTAGACAAAGATGAAAACAGTGACAGGAAAACCAAACGAGGGGTCGGAACAGAAAAACCAAAATAAAGAAGCATGTGTGTTAAAAACCTGAGAAATTCTTACTTGAACTGCACAAGATATTTGTTACAATTAAAGGAGTATTTGACCATCACTGAACTAAACGTTACTGGTAATGTGCACAGATGACAGCACAACAACAAATATGACAGCAGAAAGTCTACAAGTAACTCAGACAACCAAGACTTTGCTAGTGTGGATACATAAGAAAACCTTAAAGCTGGATTTATCATTTGCAGTTGGATTTGGATCAAATACAGTGTTTTACCTTTAATGGTGAGTCTGATGGCTTTATAGTGCCACTGGTTAAGAGAACACCTGTAGTCTCCCTCATCCTCTTCAGTCAGGTGTGATATGAGTAGAGAGAGCTTTCCTGGAGAATGAGCAGTACCCAGCTGAACTCTGTTTCTATACTGTTCACTCTTATTGGTGATCATGTCCCATGTTTGTTTTCTTGTGTTGTATTTCTGCCAGGTGAAACTCTCAGGTTTGGCGTGTGGGTCAGTACAGGAGCAGGGCAGCAGTACTGAGTTTCCTGTGTATGCAGTGATGACGTCTGTCCTCAGAATCCCTACCAACATGCAGCCTGCAGAAACACACAGGATAAAGGCCTTCACTATTAAACATGGCTGCACATGTACATGTAAAATGGCTATTATTACATATGACATAATTAATTATTATTATATATGACATACTCCATTATTATTATATATCACATACTTAATTATTATATATGACATACTTAATTGCTCCAGGTCCAGTCACCTGATGGTACTGATGGTACCAGCCAACTGATGATGGTACTGGAAATCACTAAGAGGTTTCCCAATAGATGTTGGTATGATGGATGCATGACCATCAAGTTATAAGATGTAAATGTCTGATTATATTGATTATAGATTGTCTCTGCCTCCCTCTAACTCACTCTGTCTCTCTCCCTCCCTCCTTCCTTCTCTCCCTCTCCCTTCCCACTAAAGTTACTAATAACATGTGACTAATCTTGTTTGAAGCTTCAAACATCACAGATCACAGGATGAGGGTGAGACTGTTTCATAAGTTTGGCACTGTCCTATAACTTGGAAGCTTTATCTTTTTGCTAAAAAATTGGAAATGTGCAAATTATAGAACCCAAAAGGGAGGGTAAATGTTTCATTACATCAGCCTGTTGTCTCCCAGTACAGTTTTGTATTATGTTTTCACATAAAAGGGGAAACAATAATTTTAAACTAATTATTGTAGAATTTAATTACTAAACATCATTACTGATCATCATTTTTTTTTAATGAAATATGAAGGCGGTGGACTGTTGTATTGTTTATAGTGCTGCGCAGTTTTGAATCTATGCCTGCTATAATTTCTGAGAACCACCAGGTGTCGCTGTTTTGTCACCAGCTTTCAATGCTCCAATGCTTCGAATCCTTTAGCAGTACAATAAGGAAGAACCTCAAACGCTTCACAGGACTTCGTCTGCACATCATTTCCAAAAAGAAAGTAAAAACACACCTGTAGATAAAAACACAGCTGCATTCCACAACACACCACACACAGCTACAGCAGTAACGCTGCTACACATCTTATACACTCTACAAAACTACAGTGTATTGAACACTGAAAACTGTAGCCCAGACTACAGTTTGTCTGTGGGAATCACCACACAACTATGACCTGGAACTCTACAACTCTCTCAGTAGAACTCCACTGAAATTCACCACCCACTAATGTCCACTCATTAGAGGGGAAGTGTGTTCAAGTGCAAAATAAATTATTCCTCCACTTCTTTCTCTCTCACATACAGACTAAATCTAACAGTGAAACAGTGTCTTTCTAGTGTCATCACTTCCTCCTGAGCTTCCCAGTGTTCAGTCCCCATCCTCAGTAAAGTGATCCTGCAGTAAGAAGTAGTGCTACACAGTGATCCCCCTCAGCACTGTTTGGTCACATCATTTCACTCCTGCACTTAGTGATCAGAGGACCAAACTGAATGTGTAGCTTAGCAAATATTAGACAGATCAGACAGGAAGAGCTCTAGACTACATGCTGATCAAAATAAACATTGATCATTTAACCAGGTAAACATGAGGATGGTCTGATAACATTCATATTATTCATAAAGTACAGGTGGAATGCAGCAGTCCATGATCATGTTGTAGTTTGTCATACTATTAAGAAAAAACTACTTAAGAGAAGCTGTGAAATCCACCCACTGACATAGAACCACTAAAGGAGTCACCAAAGTAAAGACCACTTTGGCTGTAGATAGTACAATGTCATCACAACCCAACAGTTATCACAGGAAGTAGAAACATTTTTTCTCACATTTTCTCTTTGTTACTTTGTTCTTTTTGTTGTTAAAGCTGTCAAAAGCTGGTTAACAACTGTTTGCTAAATGCTGAATATCTTTAACATAACTAATTGAGGCTGTAGGCTAGTGTGCACTGCACTGTAACAACAACAACAACAACAACAACAAAATAAAATAAAAACTGTAAAAAGACAAACCCCCTAAAAAGCAAAAATAGTAATAAATAAATCTATAAATAAAAGAACTGAGAACAGCAATAGAGAGAGTGGGCTTCCTTGCCTAGTACCTCTATGCACATTTTGTGATGGTATTATATTAGTACTGACTGTGGCCTTAGGTGTGGTGTTAAAGATTTTACGCAATGTGAGGAGAAAAACTTCCAGTTTTCTTTACTGAAGGCCTTTTCTGCATAGCAGTTTCTAATATGTGGAGTGAGGTGTAACGTATTTGTCACGGTTGGCCGGGCAGCCAGCGGGAGGGACACGCCCACTCCTGCTAGGGATCACACTAAACACCTGCCTCATTCCCAGTCTCCTGCCTACTAATCACCTTCACCTGTTCCTTGTTCATTCTCTCTATTTAAACTCACAGGTCAAGAGAGAGTGCAGCACATTAGTGGCCTGTCGGGCTGCTCACTCCCAACGTGTACATCGCTACAAGGACTACTGGAACAGAGTAGTGTTTGTCGTTAGTAGTGGTATCGTCACATATTGACAATGGAAAATAAAGAGCACTTTGGCGCAACCTTGCCTCTCGCTCCCTCTGAACTGCCACCGTCACAGTATTAGGTTAAGTAGTCTACCCTGTTAATGGCTGAGTGTCTCCTTTGATGAAACCAGTTTGATCAGGGTGTATCAGTGATGGAATAATATGTTCTAATCTAATGGCTAATGCTTTGCTATTTATTTATTTTTTTCCATTTTTTATTTCAATGTTTCCAAGAGATGATATAGAGTTTTACTTAGAGATGGGGTTTGTACTTAGAGATGTAGATTTCATTAAAAGGACCAAATAAGGAAGGACTTTAATAAAATATGTTCAGAGTTGTAGACCAGTACCACAGACCAAATATCTTTCACCTCCAAAGCAGCCTGACTGCTGTCCAAGGTGCTGAAACTGCACCCTTCAGCCAAGTTCAGAACCTGTGCTGTACACAGCTGCCCTGCATATGGCTGCCCAGTGGGACCCAGACAGGAGCCCCTGGTGCTTCCTCAGCTGTAGCTGTAGCCACTCACCTTCCCATCTCACCAAATACACGAAAAGGTCTTTAGAGGGCGCATATCCTATATTTATCCTTTATTTTATAGTTTTCTTAGGTGTCTTCTTACAATGTTTTTGTGGCGTTATCTTCCAAAAAGAGTCTCAGTTCAATTTTACACAACTATTTTCCATCCTCTCTTTATCCCTTGGAATTAAACAGGCAGTTTCTGTTGCTGTTCCTTTAAGATGTAAGATAAATGAGCTCTGTTCTGATTGGCTGCCCTGTATTGTGCTTCATTTAAAAAGCACTAAGAGCTGAAATATGTCTGAGAACTGCAATGTAGGTGTTAGGGGTTAAACTGCTGTAGGCCAAAGAGGCAGAGATAAGTAAATGAGCTGGTTCTCATGACATCAGAGAAACAGTGATTTCAAAACAGGCTATTTTTACAGATTAGATTCCATATATGGACTGTAAGAAATGGGAGAGTAAATGTGTTTTGAAAATGTAACAATTTACATATTACTTAAAAATTATTTATCTCAATAAAGTGAGTGACATTCAGTTTTTCATGGTATGGGCCCAGATATGACTTTTTCAAAACCAATAAGCAGAGTCAGTCTGCACTGTTTGTATTTGGTATCTTTTGTGGTGCTGTGGTTGTTAAGGTGCAGTTCCATCTCTGAATCAGTGTCTCACCTACTTCACCTTCACTCTTGTTGCTACACTTGTATTCCACATTATGTTTGATTTACTGTTTCTTTTCAAGAACACAGAAGGTAAACACATGTGCTACAGTTTACAAACTTGATGCAAATTCCTGAACTTTATACAAATTCAGAAAACACTTTATTCAAAGTGACGTGTACTATATTTTGGAAATGCGAGGCAACTTCAGAAAACAGTTCCGTTGTGTTGTGACTGAGTTTGCAGCATTTCTGAAGTTGCTCTGCATTTCGGAGCTATAGCGCACATATTTCAATTCTAATGAATTTGCTTTTTTTATTTTTACATTTTCTGCACAATGGGTCTTCACACCCACCGTAGAGCTGGACCTGGATACCTCACTTGTCTTGCCAAATGTATTTATTCATCACTAGTCCAACTCTTTATCCTGTAGGTAGTGAGCTCTGCCACTCCTCAGGTCTCCATGGTAACACAGAGTAGTATCGTCTTGGATATGATGAGCTTGTCAGAATTCATGAGATCAGAACTCACTGTAGCCTCTCCCTGAAACCCACCCCCACTCCCCACTTAGTAAAACACACAGAAGCACCAAACCGTTACATCATACACCACACGTAAAGGACTGTACCATATACAATCAACGACAATGAGGTGTGACCTCTGTCACAGGCAGCTGGATACAGAAGTGGGTAGTGAACAAGAGCTGCATTATAAACAGAATGAACAACTGAGGAAAAAATAGCACTAACAGAAACAGTGTGTGTTTTGTGTGTGTGTGTGTGTGTGTGTGTGTGTATGTGTGTGTGTGTGCGCAGCAGCATGGGCTGTCCAAGCCTCATGACCAAATGAACAAATGAGGAATAAATAACACAAACAGAAATAAACAAGTGAGACCATTTCACATGTAGCACCCAGATTAGCAATACATATGTGAGGAGGAAGCAGTGCATGCTGGGAATTCTCACATCTGTAAACTGGTAGCTATGACTATGGTGACAGAATAACTTAGGACTAAATAAGAAAACAGTCTTTAAACTGGAGTCACTGGAGTGAATTTCTGCTGGCAGAGTCAGTTAGTGTTTGACTGATTAAACCACAAAGTTTAGAACTGGATAACTGACACTGATGACGATTTGAAGACTGTTTGACAGTCTTCATGGGTGAGTGAAAGAAGTAAACATGTCAATCACACACCACTCAGAGAACAGCGCAGCAGCATTTTAAGCTCACGAACCCAAAAAGGAAGCATGCACATATGCATGTCTGTGTGTGTGTGTTATTTATGTA
Organism: Electrophorus electricus; assembly: GCF_041902795.1. Taxonomy (NCBI): domain Eukaryota; kingdom Metazoa; phylum Chordata; class Actinopteri; order Gymnotiformes; family Gymnotidae; genus Electrophorus; species Electrophorus electricus. The sequence continues at coordinate 9,843,515 of NC_137498.1, forward strand.
CTGCTAAAGTGCACCAAGTTTAGTAATACATATGTGAGGAGGAAGAAATGCATGCTGGGAAACTGTACTGTCTTTATGGTTTTATTTTTTTTCTCATTTGTTCATTTTTATTTGTAAATGTTTCTAAGCATCTAAGATAAGAGGAACAACATAGGAGAACTTGAAGCCCAAACACCCAACAAGAAAAAGAGAGAGAGAGAGATAAAGTGTGTGTGTGTGTGTGAGAGCAGGGCAGGGTGGGGGAGGGGGTGTTTTTGCATCTACAAGTATCACTTTGAATGTACATTTACTGTGTGTGTAAAATTGTCTTTCTCCAAGTCCTTCAGATGTGGATCTGGCCATCCTGCAGCAGCTGTGCATGTTTTTGTGTGTGTGTGTGTGTGTGTGTGTGTGTGTGTGAGTGAGAGAGAGAGAGTGTTAGTTATTTAGTTATGTATTGTTAAATTGTTAAACAGTGCTCCAAGTTTGGTAGGAGGAAGAGGTGCTTGCTGGGAAACTGTACTGTTTTTGTGATATTACAGTTTTTTGCAAGACACAAAAACGGGGAAATGTGACACAATAATTGAAACCACTAACTCATGTAGCCCAGCTCCTGACCTGTTATACTAAACCAAAAGCACCTTCCCTGATTTACACTCATTTTGTATTTCTAAAACACATTTTTTTTCAATACGTTAAACACAATTCTCTATATTGGACACATCATTCAACAGAAATATGTGTGTTTCTTATGGAAAACCCTCAAATGCAATTGATGCATCCATTTATCAATTAACTAAACCCAGTACTCATAGGTGAAGACACTTGACGAATTTTACTAATGACACTTAGAAATCAGAACCTGAGCACTATAAAGAGGCCACAGGCTCGATATCTTGGTTGGATATCAATGGAGGTCAGTACTGGAGAGCGAGGATGAGGAAGAGGATGAGGGCGAGGAAGAGTAACCATCACGGATGAGATCTGGGCCACTTTGGTTGACAATGTCGTTAAGCATGGGTTGTGTTTCAGGAAAGCTGAGCAGGGGTCCAGCCTAATCTGGGTCACTACACTGTAGGAAGTGTCAGCAAGTACTATAGTCAGTGTCCCTGAGCAGCATGGGGGTAAACCATAATAAGCAAGTAAAAAACTGTCTTCACAGTGGGAGACAGCTGTCTGGCTGAAACCCTCTGGGAAGTCCTGATAGCTGAGACCTCCTAATGGAAATGGATTTATTCAGTACCAGTCCAACTCTTTAACCTGCAGGTAGTGAGCTCTGCCCCTCCTCTGGTCTCCACAGTAAAATAGAGTAATACCAACTTGTTTGACTGCTAGCTCAATAAGGGATATTATTGGTACGTCAAAATTCATGAGATCAGAATTCTCTTTAGTCTCTCCCCCAAACCCAGCCACACTCCCCACTTGGGCAAACACACAGAAGCACCAAACACATACATCACACACCACATGGAAAGGACTGCACCACATATACAATCAACCACAATGAGGTGTGACCTCTGTCACAGGCAGCTGGATACAGAAGTGGGTAGTAGACAAGAGCTGCATCATATACAGAATGAGCAAGAGGAATAAATAACAAACACAGAAATAAACAAGTGAGCACATTTCACATACCACACCATGATAAAAAAAAACAAAAAAACAAATTGTTTTTGTAAATGTATAGACTTATAGGGCAAAATGATGCTTGTAAGAGTCACAATACTCTTTTTCTTAATTTCATCAGTCTTAGTTATGTCCCTACAATTCCTACCTTATGCTGGTCTGAAGTAACTAATTAGCAATTAGCAAGTAATTAGCACCGGTTACTCTCTACCGGACCGAACCACAGCGCAGATTTCAGTGCAACTTAACAAATAAAGTCAACAAATTTACTTTATTTTCCCTTAACCCAGGTGGACAAGACATGTTTGGAGTTCATATTTCGCTCCTTTAGAACAAAAAGCTGCTAACATTGCTAACAAACACAACGATAGCTAATAGGATTTGTAAATAAGTCAGATATCGAGCTACATGCCCTCAAACCTCATCCAGGTCGCTTCCCGGTGACGTGTTTCTTCACTTGTCTAGTTCACAGTGAGTTATACGACACACCGACTAGTCTGGGAGACATTTATTAACACTTGGATGCGGTTTGACCGGCTTAAGAGAAGTCTGTGGGCATGGATTTATGAAGGCTATATTTGAGTTTCTGTTGACCTCCAGTGTTTGTTAGCAACGTTAACATTTAACAGCTTTTGTTCTAAACTAAAGAGGCAAAATTTGGACTTCAAACATTTCTTGGTCGATAGACAGAATCTGGGGTAAGTGGTGAGCTGCTGCTCTCTGCTGATCTCAGATATAAATACCTTTGTGCAAATTAATATATGAGGATGACAACACCTGTAGAGAGAAGGTAACACTCACCATCAGCAGCGTGGAGCACAAGGAGCAGATAAACACACACCTGCATTCTTACTGAGTTACACACACACTACACACAGCTACAGCAGGACTGCTGATACACACCGTACACACTCTTCAATACGGTCTACTGAATGACTTCACAGCTACACTTATAGTGGAGAGGAAGTGTATTCAGATGAAACTCTGACAAACTAAGCTCAACACAACACACACCAAATATAGAGATGCGGTAGGTTTTGTAAGATGTCATGTGGTACGTCCTCTTTCTTCCTTATCATTCAGTGATCCATCAGATATTCTCACATTGTCAGTGAGGACGGTCTCATTATTAGTGGCTCCGTCTTTTGTCACAGAGACACGATGTAGAAGCTCAGGGGGTGAGACCCAACATAACCTCCCTCACTGCTGTTTGGTCTGTTCATTTCACTCCGACACCCAAAGTACTTCAAAGGCTTATTAATGAAAACAGTGTAACGCTTCTTACCTGGAGTGAGGAACAGGTGCTACGGGGTAACCGCGATGCGTGGAGTTAACATGGAGTGACACACACACTGGTGTGGACAATCTGAAAGACTTTTATTCTCTCCTGGACCACTTCAAGCCAGGTCACACGGCTACCATCACTGTATTTATACGTAAAGGAAACAGTAAAAAGCACCGTACAGCGTTACCAAAGAAAAAGGAGTGTTGAGAAGGCGAGCAGAAAGGTGACAGTTCTCCCCTCACTCTCTCTCTCTCTCTCTCTCTCTCTCTCTCTCTCTCTCTCTCTCTCCATAACCATGAAGCTCCCTCTTAAAGGCGCAGTACGACTGTGTCTGTTACAACAACAGGTGGAATTACAGCAGCCACAGTACTGGCTACCTGAGACTTTCAAACTTTTTGAACAGTTTGAACAGATATTTAAAGGAGCATTTAATTTCAGAGCATTATTTTTTATTTATTTATACATAATGCAGTGCATGAAACATAAGTCAGGGTGTATTTTAATTGCACATGTTCAGTTTGATTAGTGTGGTTCAGTTTCAAATTTGATATGGAATTTGTTTGCAGGAGTAACGTGTTTGTTGGCCAAAAAACTGATCCTCCTTCTGTAAGAATGTCACTCCACCACTAGAGATGTGAACTCTACTCACACCACAAATGTACTGTTGCTTTCAGACTGGACTGTACAATTAAAATGAAAGCTAAAATAACCAATTTGACAGTCTATAGACTATTAAATAAATGTCTACAATCATGGACTTAATTCTCCAAATAAAGTGAAAGCTGCACTATGTAGAATGTATGTTGTCCACTACACTATCTGACAGAAACCTTGGCCTCACCATTAAGAAACAATGTCATCGTGAGGACTTACTGTGCCCTGGGCCTACATGGCACTGTGTTTACCGTCCCCTCTGCCCTGGTGGCACAATGTTTACCATGCCCTGGGCCCTGGGTGGTGCTGTGTTTACTGTGCACAAACTAAGGCATCTAAATGGTAATAAAGGATTTGAGTGAGACCTGAATCGGTCTTCATTTGTTTTGACAGACCAATCATAGCAGTCTCTAACACACAAATCAGGGGCAGTTATAACATTAGGCATGTTGGTGATATTTGTCATTGTTTCATACACATATTATTTAAATTATGGAAACTATGTAATTCTAAAACAAATGTGGCAATGTGACAAATATACATTAACCCCGAAACTCTCTGACTTACCTGTGACTCATTTATAAATGAGTTCTTTCAAATCAAAGTGTATTTATATAACGCTTTTTACAACAGATGTCACAAAACAGCTTTACAAATGATCAAGTCCAAGCTCTCAGGGAGCAAGCCAAGGGCAACAGTTCTAGACAAATCTCCCTAGAGGAAGAAATAAGAGGAAGAAACTTTGAGAGGAAGCAAGACTCAAAAGGGGGGGACCATCCTCCTCTGCTCAACAATAGTCAACACAATAATAACAATTTAAAAAGAAAAATAAATGTAACAAATTAAAAAATAAGCAATTAATGTCTAGTCCAACTTTCTAGAGGTCCTGTTCTTGTCCCGAGGTGTGCATTCCCGGTGTGTTGTCTTGTATGTTGATTCACTATGATGATCTGATCACAGCAGTTGGTGCAACATCCAGGCCCCTCTGAGTCTGTCAGCGTTCAAAATCAGATTTATCACCTCTGGTTTGGTGTCAGATAAAGTAATAAGAATCACAGTAACACTGCTTCTAAGCCAGTAAGTGGAGGGGCCATAATTGTAAAAATATGTATACAGTTCTGGTTTGACCATTTGAGCAGTAACTGAGTCAGAAATCAGACTTCAAAATGCTGTTCTCAATTTAAAGAATGTACGATGTATGGTAGCTAGGTCTGACATTGAGGATTTTAGAGGGGATCTCATTTTTTTAAGATGGTGAATTAGAGAGTAAGAATTTTAGTTCTTTTTTTTCAAATGTATTTGATCTTATAGGATTTAATGTCTGTACTGGATCTGAAAACCCCCTTGTCCTGTAACAGATAACTTTATTATATATCTCTAGGATTAGGTAAAACCATGCAAATTAAATGCAATATGTTTTAAATCATTTTATTCTTAGATTTAGTGCTTAGATTTTTGCCAAGGCCCAATCCCCTCTCATTTTTCCTCCTACCCCTTGTTTTCAAGTGTCATCTTGCCCCTTGGGACTGAGTTACAAAGGGTAGTGGTTGAAATCTTCCCCCTTGCTTCTGCATCCATTTTATCAATGATTCACAAGAGATTCTGAGAAATTTCACACTCCATTTGGAGTGTGACTCTGAAAACCTTCAGTTTGGAGGGCCATTTAGCACTAACAGTGCACCCTAGCCCTCTATCGGACACCCAACCCTTACTTATGAACACCGCATATAGAGGGCCAGGGCTAAGTGGTAGGGTCAAGGGGTGAAATGTGATTGGGCCCAAGTGATGGTTTAGAACATCTGTGCTAGCTGAGCTGTTTTTAAAAAGAAACACACGTGGCCTGAGCGAGCTGTTAGTCGTGGTTTTGGTCCTTGTGGTTTTAACCAGCGCTTTTTAGTATTAAGTGTAACGGCTCCTAGCAAAGGCAGAGTCTAATTATAACTGATCACCCAGGCTCTGTTTAACTGTCAAATGTCTTTCCAATACATAATAAATAGAATAATACAAATATTTACACTTTATTACAAGAAAAAAGGAGGGGACATCCATAGTTTAAAACACCATTCATTACCAAAAAAACAACCCACTCTATTGCTGATTTTATGTATTTATGCTGTATGATGTTTGCTGTATTTATGTATTTTATGTTTATAAAGTGTTATGGATACACTATAAGTAGTGTATGCAGTTTTTGTCCACCAGTAGCCTGGCTGTGTTACATAGCTGCTTTAACGGCAAGTTGTCAACAAGGAGGCTTTTTCAGCCTTCAGGTGGTTTCTCAAGCTTCCTCTTTCTTCCCCCACAGACACCCCCACACTGAAACCACAACATGCATGTCTGGTTCACAGCGGCACCAGGGGCCCTGTGGGCTCTGTGAAACTACACAATGAAAAAACAGACCTCAGGTGTTCTCAGGACTCACAAGACACCACATTACTGTGGGGGACTTAGTGAAGTCCTTGTGCACTTCAGCGAAGTACTGCTGAGAGAGTTCTGGACTGAGTTCTGGAGTCAGTGTGTGTCCACAGTGGTAGTGGAGTTCTGGGTGTAGAGTTGTCAGTGTGTGCTGGGAGGTTAGTGGTGTTTCCATAGTGACAATGCTGCTGAGTTTGTGTATTCTCTTCACTGAAAGTGAGTGTGAAATTCTCTTTTAATGCTGAATTGCATGAAATTGTACATTTATTTGTTAATATAAAAATGTTATTTAAGCGAGCTGACTTTTCAGGGAACTGGAAAAATATTTTACTTAACAAATAATTATTAAATATTTCTGCATATCTTATGATTCCATCTTATGAAGTCTGTGTACTTTTTAATATAGTTAAAATATAATTATATTATATTTTCTGGTATACGTTTCTATAGACTACACTGTAGTAAAGAGTAGAAGACAATTACATGTTATTGCTTTAGTACGTCTTTGTCTCCATGTGCTTTTGTATGTTTTAGTTTGTAGCTCCTCCCCTGCTCTGCCCCTTGACATGTGTCTCATGTGAGTTTTGTCTCTTACCCCTCCCAGTAATTGTTCCCAGATATTCCCTGTTTGTCTCCTGCTGTATAAATACCCTAATGCTAATGTCTGCAGTCATGGTCAGTGCATGACCCTACTTTCATGTAAATACTTGTGTCATGAAATAACTCAGCTCAATGAATACATCAAATATAACCTACAAGCAGTGTTCTTAATCTTAGTGGTGTGAGAAAAATATGGTTTGTGGACTAAATTGTGGTAGAAATGTATTTGATAAGTGTATGGCATCTTAATGTGAATATGTGCAGTTTTTAAAATCAGTAAACATTTTGCTCTCCATACACCTTATGAACACCCCAGAAGAAGGAGGAGACTGTTCTGGTCTGAGAGCTCAGGATGTCTGACATCTGCTGTGGTTTCCTTTCTCACAGTTCCAAGCAGTGGGCAGTGGGTACCAGAGCAGAGTCTAAAGCCTATTTTAGACCAGAAGTGACAACCGTGCTGCTTCTGCACCTCTGCAGCTAAGCTGTGGTCACACACTCACAAGCTCAATTTTGTTCTAGTGTATTTCTTGCCTTATGCCATGACAGGTGGTTTCTAGCTAGAAATAATACAAAATACTACATTTATTCTGTAATGTGTAGTTTAATAATCAAAACAGCACAACTCTGACTGCTGGGTCTATACTAGTGTAAAATTTGGATAAAGGATGATGAAACACAGACTAAAACTATGGCAGGTCCAGTTTGACTGTAATTTAGTACAAAACAGGTTTAATATGAGTAGGACTGGTATGGTTACTGATAATTTGGGGAATATTGTGTACTGTGAGGTGAGATGTCAATACTTCACTGAGAAAAGGGACTGATCATGTATTACCCAAACCATGTCTATGTTCAAAGGGTGATTAATAGAATTGATCAAAGTTCAAACTGTGAGTTCTTAGTGTGAGTAATGCAGGTTTTTGTTGTTTGTTTTTGACTCATTCAGTAAATCCAGAACTTCATATTACTCACAAAAAATCTTAAAGAACTTTTCTACATAAGCAATGGTCCACAACAAATTATTGTGAAGCAGAAACTGAAAAATCACCAAACAAAAAGCAGGTCTGTAAACTACATTTTAAAACTATAAACTTAGAAATAGGAGTTTGAGAATAGAGTGACAGGATAATACTGTTTGTTTCTCTCCTCTACATCAGACTCCACCCCCTTTGCTTTATAATGAGCATGTGTGTCTCCTATATGGTTTCACAGATGCAGCATCATAGTCAATGTGGGATTGCAAGTAAGTAAGTAAAGCACATTTCACACATTGCACGCAGTGTACCCAGATTAGCAATACATATGTGAGGAGGAAGAGATGTATGCTGGGAACTCTCACATCTGTAAACTGGTAGCTGTTGCCACAGTGACATCAGTGACAGTGTGTGTGTGTGTGCGTGTATGAGAGCATGTATTTGTGAGTGTGGGTGCATGTGTGTGTGTTTTGGGGTGGGCAGGGGTGTATCACTTTTGCAGGTTTATCACTTTGTACATTTACTATGTTTGTGAAATGATGTCTTTCTCCAAGTCCTTCAAATGTGGTTCTGGCCATCACACACAGCAGTGTGTGTTTGTGTGTTTGTGTGTTTGTGTGTGGCGGATAGAAGTTATACTTTGGGTGTCGTAATGAAATGAACTGACCAAACAGCAGTGAGGGAGGTTATGTTGGGTCTCACCCCCTGAGCTTCTACATCGTGTCTCTGTGACAAAAGACGGAGCCACTTAACTAAGAATGAGACCGTCCTCACTGACAATGTGAGAATATCTGATGGATCACTGAATGATAAGGAAGAAAGAGGACGTACCACATGACAACTTACAAAACCTACCGCATCTCTATATTTGGTGTGTGTTGTGTTGAGCTTAGTTTGTCAGAGTTTCATCTGAATACACTTCCTCTCCACTATAAGTGTACTTGTGAAGTCATTCAGTAGACTTTATTGAAGAGTGTGTACGGTGTGTATCAGCAGTCCTGCTGTAGCTGTGTGTAGTGTGTGTGTAACTCAGTAAGAATGCAGGTGTGTGTTTATCTGCTCCTTGTGCTCCACGCTGCTGATGGTGAGTGTTACCTTCTCTCTACAGGTGTTGTCATCCTCATACATTCATTTGCACAAAGGTATTTATATCTGGGAGCAGCAGAGAGCAGCAGCTCACCACTTACCCCAGATTCTGTCTATCGACCAAGAAATTTTGCCTCTTTAGTTTAGAACAAAAGCTGTTAAATGCTAACGTTGCTAACAAACACTGGAGGTCAACAGCAACTCAAATATAGCCTTCGTAAATACATGCCCACAAACTTCTCTCAAGCCGGTCAAACCGCATCCAAGTGTTAATAAATGTCTCCCAGACTAGTCGGTGTGTCGTATAACTCACTGTGAACTAGACAAGTGAAGAAACACGTCACCGGGAAGCGACCTGGATGAGATTTGAGGACATGTAGCTCGATATCTGACTTATTTACAAATCCTATTAGCTATCGTTGCTGTTGGCTTCCAGTGTTTGTTTGCAATGTTAGCAGCTTTTTGTTCTAAAGGAGCGAAATATGGACTCCAAACATGTCTTGTCCACCCGGGTTAAAGGAAAATAAAGTAAATTTGCTTCTTCGCCGACTTGTTCTGTTAAGTGGCACTGAAATCTGCGCTGTGGTTCAGTCTGGTAGAGAGGAACCGGTGCTAATTACTTGCTAATTACTGATTAGTTACTTCAGACCAGCATAAGCTAGGAATTGTACGGACATTAGTAAGACTGATGGAATTGAGAAACAGGAAGAGTACAAGATTAATGTGATCTCATGAATTTTGACATGCCCATCGTATCTCTTATTGAGCTAGCAGTCAACCAAGACAGTACTACTCTATATTACCATGGAGACCAGAGGAGGGGCAGAGCTCACTACCTGCAGGTTAAAGAGCTGGACTGGTACTGAATAAATCCATTTCAATCAAGAGGTCTCAGCTATCAGGACTTCCCAGAGGGTTTCAGCCAGACAGCTGTCTGCCACTGTGAAGACAGTTTTTTACCTGTTTATTATGGTTTACCCCCGTGCTGCTCAGGGACTCTGACTATAATACTTGCTGACACTTCCTACAGTGTAGTGACCCAGATTAGGCTGGACCCTTGCTCAGGTTTTCTGAAACACAACCCATGCTTAACGACATGGTCAACTAAAGTGGCCCAGATCTCATCCGTGATGGTTGCTCTTCCTCGCCCTCATCCTCTTCCTCATCCTCGCTCTCCAATACTGACCTCCATTGATATCCAACCAAGATATCGAGCCTGTGGCCTCTTTATAGTGCTCAGGTTCTGATTTCTAAGTGTCATTAGTAAAATTCGTCTTCACCTATGAGTACTGGGTTTAGTTAATTGATAAATGGATGCATCAATTGCATTTGAGGGTTTTCCTTAAGAAACACGTATTTCTGTTGAATGATGTGTCCAATATAGAGAATTGTGTTTAACGTATTGAAAAAAAAATGTGTTTTAGAAATACAAAATGAGTGTAAATCAGGGAAGGTGCTTTTGGTTTAGTATAACAGGTCAGGAGCTGGGCTACATGAGTTGGTGGTTTCAATTATTGTGTCACATGTCCCAGTTTTTGTGTCTTGCAAAAAACTGTAATATCGCAAAAACAGTACAGTTTCCCAGCAAGCACATCTTCCTCCTAGCAAACTTGGAGCACTGTTTAACAATTTAACAATACATAACTCTCACTCTCTCTCTCTCTCTCTCTGTCTCTCTCTGTCTCTCTCTGTCTCTCTCTCTCTCTTTCTCTCTGTCTCTCTCTCTCTCCTCTCTCTCTCACACTCACACTCACTCACACTCACACCCACACTCACAGACAAGTATACACACACAAAAAATCAAGCACAGCTGCTGCAGGATGGCCAGACCCACATCTGAAGGACTTGGAGAAATACAATTTTACACACACAGTAAATGTACATTCAAAGTGATACTTGTAGATGCAAAAACACCTTCCTGCCCTGCTCGCTCGCTCTCTCTCTCTCTCACACACACACACACACACACACACACACACACACACACACACACTCTCTATCTCTCTCTTCTTGTTGGGTGTTTGGGCTTCAAGTTCTCCTATGTTGTTCCTCTTATCTTAGAGGTTTAGAAAAATGTACAAATAAAAAATGAACAAATAAGAAAAAAATAAAACCATAAAGTACAGTACAGCATGCACCTCTTCCTCCTCACATATGTATTGCTAAACTTGGTGCACTTTAGCAATACATAACACACACACAGACATGCATATGCGCATGCTTCCTTTTTGGGTCCGTGATCTTAAAATTCTGCTGTGCTGTTCCTCTGAGTGGTGTGTGAACGACATGTTTACTTCTTTCACTCACCCATGAAGATTGTCAAACAGTATCCAAATCCTCATCAGTGACAGAGATTCAGTTCTGAACTTCATGGTTTAATCAGTCAATCATTAACTGTCTCTGGCAGCATAAATTCCAGTGACTCCAGTTTAAAGACTGTTTTCTTATTTAGTCCCAAGTTATTCTGATGTCACCATAGTCATAGCTACCAGTTTACAGATGTGAGAATTCCCAGCATGCACCGCTTCCCCCTCACATATGTATTGCTAATCTGGGTGCACTGGGTGCTACGTGTGAAATGTGCTCACTTGTTTATTTCTGTTTGTATTATTTATTCCTCATGTGTTCATCAATTGGTCAGGAGGCTTGGACAGCCCATGCTGCTGCGTGCGCACACAGACATACACACACACACACACACACACACACACTGTTTCTGTTAGTGGTATTTTTTCCTCAGTTGTTCATTCTGTATATGATGCAGCTCATGTTCACTACCCACTTCTGTATCCAGCTGCCTGTGACAGAGGTCACACCTCATTGTGATTGATTGTATATGTGGTACAGTCCTTTACATGTGGTGTATGATGTATTTCTTTGGTGCCTTTGTGTGTTTCACTAAGTGGGGCGTGGGGGTGGGTTCCAGGCAGAGGCTACAGTGAGTTCTGATCTCATGAATTCTGACATACTCATCATATCCAAGACGATAATACTCTGTCTTACCATGGAGACCTGAGAAGGGGCAGAACTCACTACCTACAGGATAAAGAGTTGGACTAGTGTTGAATAAATACATTTGGCAAGACAAGTGAGGTATCCAGGTCCAGCTCTACGGTGGGTGTGAAGACCCACTGTGCAGAAAATGCAAAAATTAAAAAAAGCAAATTCATTAGAATGGAAACGCGTGTGCTACAGTTCCAAAATGCAGTACAACTTCAGAAATGCTGCAAACTCAGTCACAACACAACGGAACTGTTTTCGGAAGTTGCCTCGCATTTCCAAAATATAGCACACATGTCATTTTGAATAAAGTGTTTTCTGAATTTGTATAGCGTTCAGGAATTTGCATCAAGTTTGTAAACTGTAGCACATGTGTTTACCTTCTGTGTTCTTGAAAAGAAACAGTAACTCAAACATAATGTGGAATACAAGTGTAGCAACAAGAGTGAAGGTGAAGTAGGTGAGACTGATTCAGAGATGGAACTGCACCTTAACAATCACAGAACCACAAAAGATACCAAATACAAACAGTGCAGACTGACTCTGCTTATTGGTTTTGCCAAAGTCATATCTCGGCCCATACCATGAAAAACTGAATGTCACTCACTTTATTGAGATAAATAATTTTTAAGTAATATGTAAATATTGTTACATTTTCAAAACACATTGTTTACTCTCCCATTCCTTACAGTCCATATATAGAATATAATTTGTAAAAAATAACCTGTTTTGAAATCACTGTTTCTCTGATGTTATGAGAACCAGCTCATTTACTTATCTCTGCCTCTTTGGCCTACAGCAGTTTAACCCCTAACACCTACATTGCAGTTTTCAGACATATTTCAGCTCTTAGTGCTTTTTAAATGAAGCACAATACAGGGCAGCCAATCAGAACAGAGCTCATTTATCTTACATCTTAAAGGCACAGCAACAGAAACTGCCTGTTTAATTCCAAGGGATAAAGAGAGGATGGAAAATCGTTGTGTCAAAGTGAATAATGACTGTTTTTGGAAGATAACGCCACAAAAACATTGTAAAAGGACACCAAAGCAAAGTATAAAATAAAGGAAAAATGTAGGATATGCGCCCTCTAAAGACCTTTTGGTGTATTTGGTGAGGTGGGAAGGTGAGTAGCTACAGCTAGAGCTGAGGAAGCACCAGGGGCTTCTGTCTGGGTCTCACTGGGCAGCCATATACAGGGCAGCTGTCTACAGCACAGGTTCTGAACTTGGCTGAAGGGTGCAGTTTCAGCACCTTGGACAGCAGTCAGGCTGCCTTGGAGATGAAAGTTGTTTGGTCTGTGGCACTGGTCTACAACTCTGAAAACATTTTACTAAAGTCTGTTCTTATTTGGTCCTTTTAATGAAATCCACATCTCTAAGTACAAACCCCATCTCTAAGTAAAACTATATCATCTCTTGGAAACATTAAAATAAAAAATGGAAAAAAAAATTAGCAAAGCATTAGCCATTAGATTAGAACATATTATTCCATCACTGATGCACTCTGATCAAACTGGTTTCATCAAAGGAGACACTCAGCCATTAACAGGGTAGACTACTTAACCTAATACTGTGACGGTGGCAGTTCAGAGGGAGCGAGAGGCAAGGTTGCGCCAAAGTGCTCTTTATTTTCCACTGTCAATGTTTGACGATACCACTACTAATGACAAACACTACTCTGTTCCAGTAGTCCTTGTAGCGATGTACACGTTGGGAGTGAGCAGTCCGACGGGCCACTAATGTGCTGCACTCTCTCTTGACCTGTGAGTTTAAATAGAGAGAATGAACAAGGAACAGGTGAAGGTGATTAGTAGGCAGGAGACTGGGAATGAGGCAGGTGTTTAGTGTGATCCCTAGCAGGAGTGGGCGTGTCCCTCCCTCTGGCTGCCCGGCCAACTGTGACAAATACGTCACACCTCACCCCACATATTAGAAACTGCTATGCAGAGAAGGCCTTCAATAAAGAAAACTGGAAGTTTTTCTCCTCACATTGCATAAAATCTTTAAAACCACACCTAAGGCTACAGTCAGTACTAATGTAATACCATCACAAAATGTGCATAGAGGTACTAGGCAAGGAAGCCCACTCTCTCTATTGCTGTTCTCAGTTCTTATATTTATAGATTTATTTATTACTATTTATGCTTTTTAGGGGGTTTGTCTTTTTGCAGTTTTTATTTTATTTTGTTGTTGTTACAGCGCAGTGCACACTAGCCTACAGCCTCAATTAGTTACTTTACAGATATTCACCATTTAGCAAACAGTGGTTAAACAGCTTTTGACAGCTTTAACAACAAAAAGAACAAAGTAACAAAGAGAAAAGGAGAGAAAATGTTTCTATTTCCTGTGATAATTGTTGGGTTGTGATGACATTGTACTGTCTACATCCAAAGTGGTCTTTACTTTGATGACTCCTTTAGTGGTTCTGTGTCAGTGGGTGGATTTCACAGCTTCTCTTAAGTCATTTTTTCTTTATAGTATGAAAACTACAACATGATCATAGACTGCTGCATTCCACCTGTACTTTATGAATAATATGAATGCTATCAGACAATGCTCATGTTTACCTGATTAAATGATCAATGTTTATTTTGATCAGCATGTAGTCTAGAGCTCTTCCTGTCTGATCTGTCTAATATTTACTAAGCTACACATTCAGTTTGGCCCTCTGATCACTAAGTGCAGGAGTGAAATGATGTGACCAAACAGTGCTGAGGGGGATCACTGTGTAGCACTACTTCTTACTGCAGGATCACTTTACTGAGGATGGGGTCTGAACACTGGGAAGCTCAGGAGGAAGTGATGACACTAGAAAGACACTGTTTCACTGTTAGATTTAGTCTGTATGTGAGAGAGAAAGAAGTGGAGGAATAATTTATTTTGCACTTGAACACACTTCCCCTCTACTGTGGATATTAGTGGGTGGTGAATTTCAGTGGAGTTCTACTGAGAGAGTTGTTGTAGAGTTCCAGGTCATAGTTGTGTGGTGATTCTCACAGACTGTAGTCTGGGCTACAGTTTTCAGTGTTCAGTACACTGTAGTTTTGTAGAGTGTATAAGATGTGTAGCAGCGTTACTGCTGTAGCTGTATGTAGTGTGTTGTGGAATGCAGGTGTGTTTTTATCTGCAGATGTGTTTTTACTTCCTTTTTGGAAATTATGTGCAGACGAAGTCCTGTGAAGCATTTGAGGTGCTTCATTATTGTACTGCTAAAGGATTCGAAGCTTTGGAGCATTGAAAGCTGGTGACAAAACACCAACCTGGCGGTTTTCAGAAATTATAGCAGCCATAGATTCAAAACTGCGCAATACAACACTGCACCGCCTTCATATTTCATTTAAAAAAAAATGATGATCAGTAATGTAATTGATCAGTAATTCAATTCTGCAATAATTTGTTTAAAATCATTGTTTCCCTTTTTATGTGAAAACATAGTACAAAAATACTGGGAGACAACAGGGTGACGTTATGAAACATTTACTCTCCCCTTTGGCTTCTATAATTTGCACATTTCAAATTTTTTAGTAAAAAGATAAAGCTTCTAAGTTATAGGACAGTGCCAAACCTATGAAACAGTCTCAACCTCATCCTGTGTATCTGTGATGTTTGAAGCTTCAAACAAGATTAGTCACGTTATTAGTAACTTTAGTGGTAATGTTAGTGGTAATAGTAACTTTAGTGGGAGTGGAGAGGGAGAGAAGGAAGGAGGGAGGGAGAGAGAGAGAGATGAAGGGAGGGGGAAGGGAGAGAGACAATCTATAATCAATATAATCAGACATTTACATCTTCTAACTTGATGGTCATGCATACATCATACCAACATCTATTGGGAAATCTCTTAGTGATTTCCAGTACCATCATCAGTTGGCTGGTACCATCAGTACCATCAGGTGACTGGACCTGGAGCAATTAAGTATGTCATATATAATAATAATAACGGAGTATGTGATATATAATAATAATGGAGTATGTCATATATAATAATAATTAAGTATGTCATATATAATAATAATAACGGAGTATGTCATATGTAATAATAACCATTTTACATGTAAATGTGCAGCCATGTTTAATAGTGAAGGCCTTTATCTCGTGTGTTTCTGCAGGCTGCAGTTTGGCAGAAAATCAGAAGACAGACATCACTGCATACACAGGAGACTCAGTACTGCTGCCCTGCTCCTGTACTGACCCACACGCCAAACCTGAGCATTTCACCTGGCAGAAATACAACACAAGAAGACAAACATGGGATGTGATCACCAGTGAGAGTGAACAGTACAGAAACAGAGTTCAGCTGGGTACTGCTCACTCTCCAGGAAATCTCTCTCTACTCATATCACACCTGACTGAAGAGGATAAGGGAGTCTACAGGTGTTATCTTACAAACCAGAAATATAAATACATCAGACTCATCATTAAAGGTAAAACGCTGTATTTGATCCAAATCCAACTGCAAATGATAAATCCAGCTTTAAGGTTTTTTTATGTATCCACACTAGCAAAGTCTTGGTTGTCTGAGTTACTTGTAGCCTTTCTGCTGTCATATTTGTTGTTGTGCTGTCATCTGTGCACATTACCAGTAATGCTTAGTTCAGTGATGGTCAAATACTCTTTTAAACAATGTCACAAGTAGTGTTAGCTGTTTTCTGAATGATTACCTTCCCCAAAATTACACAACATCAAGAGCAGCCATAATCACCTGATTTTGCTCAACCCATGTGAAAAAATAAAATCTTAAATCTTCATACATGATGGGAATCTAACTGGATCATTTCTGTTACTCAGACCTTTGCCTGTACAGACAACACCAGACATCTCACTAGACACACAGACAAACTCAGTGAGATCAGGTGGAAAACTGAACAAACATCAGCACTTCAAGAATCTGTAGCATTTGTTGTATGTGCCACTTGATAGCTGTAACAGCTGGAGTGCCGCAGGGCGCAGAGCAGGACGCACAGACTCCCTCGACTTTGACACACATTTATTAACACATAACGCTTACGACTACGGCACTCACACAACATAAACGGAACCACAGCTGGGATTGGGACAGTTACAAAGACAGGAATGGGGACAGACAAAGGCAGACAGTGGGATAGGTAGGATAACAATGAAAGGTTGTCATTTCCAGTACAACAGAGATGTTACAGGAGGTGAAGTGGGCGGCTATGCCGAGAGAGAGAGAGAGAGAGAGAGAGAGAGAGAGAGAGAGAGAGAGTAACAAATGCCTGTTCAATATTAATCAATATCAATATTGTCAACTCTCAGTCAAGTATAATGCCAAAATATGTAATTTCAGATTGTAGCAATACAGAGACTCATTCATGCTCCATCCTCTTTGTTTTTGTGCCAAAAAAACATTTGTATTGAATGCTTGTTATGAAATTCATACAATATAATATTAAAAGTGACAAATAATTCATCAAATTTTAATTCTGCTTCCTACATTCCCACATGCAGGAAATGCAGACAATTCTTCACTATACACACGTCATGTCATCTTAGCTGGTGTGGGGGGTTTACTGCTGTTGATGGGATTAGGAGGAGTCATCTGCTGGATACAGAGGTACACACACACACAGACACACACGCACGCACACGCACGCACGCACACACACACACACACGCACACACACACGCACGCACATGCACGCACGCGTACGCGCACACACACACACACACACACACACACACACACAGACAGACTTTTATTGTATGGTATCTAGCCAGTGAAGTGTAGTTATGTTCTTCTGTCTTGGTTTCAGTGCTGTCTTTGTATAATTTGCTGTATCTATTGGTAATTACTAATTAACTGCTAATTAGTTACTCCAGGTGTGGTTTCAGACTGGCATAAGTTAGGAATTGTAGGTGGAGGACTAACAGTGACAGGGGCAGGACTAAGACTGATAACATTACAGTGTAGCCTCTCCAAGAACCAGAGTACTTGTGTTTTATTCCTTTTGGGTTCATCTTCCACTTGGGAAAGGAAGCTAACTGCTAAATCTACAATTAAAATTGTGACTCCTACAAGCAAGTATCATTTTTATTCTGTACATTTGCAAAAACAATTTGTTTTATTGTTCCATTATATGATTAAAAGGTCCAGAATGCAAACAGACAAAATCTTTGCATGAAGTAAAGTTTATTGATCAAAAATAAATCAAAAAGTCAAAAGATGTTATTTCAGAAAATGAAAATACAGGTTGGGGAAAATGAACGGAAAAAAGAAATACAAAATAAATTGGTAAAAAGAGCTGGGAAAAGTTAAAGAGTAGGGCTAATTTTGTTGGAGCGCGTGGCACAGGACAAAGTGCTTTTTATAGCCTGCCATGCTCGTCTGAAGAAGATGCGTACTCTCTTCAACTTCTTGCATTCTGAGCCTTTATATTTTAAATAAAAGTAGAATTTTTAAACTGGTGTCCATGGAGTGGATGTATGTAAAATCTGATTATTGATGTGGTGCTTTGATGCTACTCACCAGCTGGTGTTCTCCACTTTGACTGCGTCTGTAATAGATTCCCCTACTCCACCCAGATCCTCTCTTACATCTACAGATGTTTATTTTTCCCAAAAATCAATACAAGTGCAATTACATAATAAAGTACAGGCACATATTTAAAGTGAACAAACATCATGTCCTACTGTGTGTTCTTAATGGAAAGATAGATTTATGCAAGAAAGCACATCTGCACCTTCTACATGGGCGCTGTGGTCCAAAGAGCAAATCTCTTCCGTTGACTCTGTGATCATAAAGTGTTCAGCAGTTCTGCTCTGGATGGTAAGAACCTCCTTACAGTCCTCCTGTTTCTTGGGTGAGAAATGAGAAATAATCAGTGATGAATTGTAAAGGAAATGAATCATCCATTGACCACGCCTGGGCAGTGGAAACTCCACTAATGGACAGCATATTTTGGACTACCATCTGTACAAGTCAGGAAAGTGTGAAGGCTAAATAAATAAAACTGTGGATACAGTCTATATAAATCATTAAAATTATAGTATAAAATGATGTAGACACTTACACTTTCTCCCAGATTGGCCGAGTAATGCTGCTTAAACCCAGCAATGGTAGCAGGGTCTCTGTGAGTCTTGTGTCTTCTGGTAATGATATTAGTAATGAAGTTGTCCCTTGGTATCTAGAAAGGGCAGAAGAAAGCTCTATTGTATTGAACGATAATAAAGCCGTTTTATTTCTTTTAAAAAGTCAACAGTTTGTATGTGATTTTGGACAACTAAAAAAAAAAAAATTAAAAATTAAAAGATTTATTCCTAAGAAGTAATTGAATTTGAACTGAAAATTAGGCTTTGATTACAACAATTTTCTATAAAACAAGGCTCCATTCATTATTGCTTCAAATGGTTTATTATTTTTTTTTAAATATATTTTTTTAAAAGTGCAGGATTGTAGCCCCAAAATAACCTGCACGTGGTTTTACAGTGGCTATTCCAATATGTGTTTTATAACACAATGTTTCGATTGCATCTTCACAAAGGTTAATTACTGCCGAAAAGAAAAAAGGTTAGCATACATTTTAAAAATTCTTATAGCTTATAAAGAACACCCAACCAAACAACCTAGCTACAAAGAGACAAGGATAAAAAAACATTACATGTATTATATAGGCATACAGATTTCAAATAAATGTGGTAAGTTCAATGGACAGGATGGAGTCTAGAATTCATCATCTGTGGCGACATCCTCATATGGGTCTTCAATGTCTTCATGAGTCCCACCATAACCTGCCACCATTAGGTGGTGTGTTTCTTTCACAGCTACCAGGTCTGTCTTCAGCTCCTCAAGCTTTGGGAATACAACACTGTGCAGGCCACGGTAAGCTTGAGCAGAAATTCCTGAAGGGTAGTTTAAAAAAATCAAACTGGGTAATAAAAGCACCATGAAAAACCACCACAACACAATCTACAATCTAAAAACCAAACATCACACCCCATCAAAAATAAACACAAACAATCTTACATTCTGAAAGCAAGATTATATATAATCAGGCCATAAACACAACATGAATGAACATGAAATGATCATATTAATAGGGCTTTGAAAAGTAGGAGGCAGTAAAGAGTCAGGTATGAATGCTGGGAAACATTCCTAAAGTATCTATCAATATGGCCCTCTGTAGGAAAGATCATCTGTAAAGCAGTTCAAGAACATATATGTGAGGCAGGCTTGAATCCAGATCACCTAAGTAATGATCCCACTAGCCTACTGGGTGAGCAACCATGCTTTTAACAATGGTGGGCCCCTGTGCAGAACAGTTAGATCTTGGATCAGGTAAAACAAAAGGTAAATAACTAAACACCATGCCGAGCATGGAAAAAGGGAGAACAAAGGACATGACAGGAAAAAATGGAAACCCCGATGCACTGAGGAAAACCAAACTAAAACTTCCTAAACAAAACCAGAAAACAGGGAAGCCTTGGGAAAGAGATAGACTCCAGATGGAAAACTGAAGAGGGGAGGGGACACATAAAAACACAAACAGCCTCACAGACAAGAAGTGAGGTGTAGCACGAGGGTTCACAGACGTCTATACCTGAAGTTACAGAATAGGAGCTTGGCTCAAAACTTTAGCAAAGACCCAGCACTGAATGACGGGGTCACGGGGCTTTTATAAGGTCTAACCCAGCTGTGGGGTGTTAAACCTGATTAGTTGCGTGGTTGACTTGAGGCCTCCCTCTGGTGGCCGGAGGGGGTCTTGGCCTGGTGCCAACCCTTACAGTATCCTATATGAAGTGACCTGCATTAAGAAATTAATTGTTGATGTCACTTACTATTATTATTGGTAGTAGTAGTAGTATTTAGTGGGGAATCATTTTATGGTGTTGATTGGAGAATACTATTAAACAAATTAATCTTACCATCAGTAGTAGTTGATGAAATTAATAACCATTTGGAGATGTCATTGTTGTAGTAGGTTTAGTTGAAGCTGTTGGACTTGATGTGTCAGTGTCCACTGGAGTAAGATTTACAGGTTTATATGGAGCCTCTGCAAGAATAGAAAAGTGTGGTCAGTTATAAGTATGAACTCTGTTTCTGTACTGTTCACTCTCACTGGAGATCACTTCCCATGTTTTTTATCTGTATTGTATTTATACCAGGTGAAGCTCTCAGGTCTGGTGTGTATATCAGTGCAGGAACAGAGCAGCAGTACCGAGTCTCCTGCGTATACAGTGATCTCTGTGATTATGTGATGTTCCAGTGTACAGCCTTCAGCTACACCAGTTGAAGTCCTTCACTATCAATGTCTTCAGCACATGTGTGTTTCAAATTAAAAATTCAGCATTGATTTTCTTTTTGACATGGCTTAACTATCTCAAGCACACAGTGAATTGCTTTAAGCACATTATTATATGCAGAAAGCCTAATTATCTTTTACATACTTGTAAGTTACACTATACTGCTACTTCCTTTAACTAGTAGAGGGATTGTTGAGAGTAAGATTTACTCCATCACAGTATAACGATTGCTTACTTTGCTCTATTATACTCTAGCCTGAGTGCTGCAGCTGATATGCATGAGATTTAACTGCACCACAATAATACATTGATTTCAAGATTTACGACCGATGGCAGTCTAAAAAGCAAATCGTAATTGTTCAAATTCTACCTTATATATTCAGATAACATGGAGTGCCTCTTATACATTATCAGAAATATATGACATGTCGTCTCTAACTGGACTCCTATTAGATGTTTCCAGTGTTTCTTATAAAGTAGCTACTGAGTAGATATTTGATGTTCTACAGAAGTAGAGAGAAGGTAACACTCACCATCAGCAGTGTGGAGCACAAGGAGCAGATAAACACACACCTGCATTCTTACTGAGTTACACACACACTACACACAGCTACAGCAGGACTGATGATACACACTGTACACACACTCAAAAATACAGTATACTGAATGTTCTGACAACTACAGTTACAGTGGAGATGAAGTGTATTCAAATGAAGTCTTGACAAACTTCTATCCCCAACACACACAACAAACATAGGGAGGCAGTAGCGTTTTATAAGTTTTTAAAAGTCATTTGGTGTGTCCTCTTTCTTCCTTAACAGTCTCACATTATAAGTGAGAATGTCCTCATTCTTACTTAAATTGGCTCGGTCCGTTGTCACAGAGATGTGGCGGCCCAGTGGGATGGACCCAAAATGACTCCCTAAGTGCTATTAGTTCAGTCCACCACATCTGCCCCTTGTCATCTACTACCTCAGTGCTGACTGCTTGCAACCCTAATGGCATTCATTACAACAAATGGTGCATTTGAGTAACATCTGCTTAAAGTACTGCTCTAAACACAGTTTAACACAGAAGGTCTGGAACAGTCAAAAGTTGTGGGTTCAGTCTAATGATGACAGTATCACTGTGCTTGATAGAGATTTAATGGTGAGTACGGTGTCTTTATATTCTCTCCATTTAAGATAACACCTTTACACTCCCCCATCCCCTTCAGTCAGGTGTGATATGAGGAGAGAGAGATTTCCTGGAGCATGAACAGTACCCAGCTGAACTCTGTTTCTGTACTGTTCACTCTGACTGGAGATCATTTCCACACCAGCGACTGGGACGTACATTTATTTACAGATACACACGGAACGATAACGGCACTCACAAGCATTACAAATGTCAATACGAACATGAAACAGTTGACAGTAAACAAACAGGAACACAGTTAACAATAACGAAAACATGTGACATTACCACGAAATATCAACACGTTACATCCACACGCTACGTCAGCAATAACCAACACCTTGCACTCTTTGCCACAGGTTTATATACATTTAGACAGACGAGGTGCAAGTGTGTGCATGTGTGGTTACAAATAGAACAGCCCTCCCACTGTAAGTTGCAGGCCCAACCATGTGACTCGGGGAAGGCGAGCGTTCCGTGACAGCAGTTGGTTAACTGCACCAAATAATTCTAATGTATTCTCATAAACCAGATTGCATCATGTATTTTTAAAGTTTAGCTCATTTTGGACGGCTTAACACACTACTTAAAGTGATGCATCACACTCACATGTAATCAGCTCTTTCCAAATACTATTGCCAAAGTCTGTCTGTCTGTCTATCTATCTATCTATCTATCTATCTATCTATCTATCTATCTATCTATCTATCTATCTATCTATCTATCTATCTATCTATCTATCGTTTCACTGACAGTGTTGCCGTCCTGTACCTTGTGTACACTGTGTCCTTTTTATTAGCATCTTTCATATTATTTTAATGTTTTTTTCTTTCTTGCTACTATATATTTGTGCAAAGCACTTTGAATTGCCATTGTGTATGAAAGGTGCTGTACCAAATTACATTGTCTTGCTTTTTATAAGTGACATGTGTTTGACCAAAGGTGAAGTGTTATTTAGATACTTCTAATATACATTTATTCTGGAAACTTGAAGCACTTGTAACCTGACGATTCCTGGGAAGCAGCTGCAAGGTAGTGTAATTAAAGATGTCGAGTGGATATCTATAGAAAAATATACAACTTCTTAAGCACTTTGCTTGCACAGCTTTTGAAGGGTCGCTGTCTGAAATTTCTGTGTGTATATATATATATATATACACACACACACATTACAATTAGTAAACTAACAAACAGTAATCGGATATAAATATCAAAGGCATGCCCTTAAAGACTGAGGTAAATGACCCGTTGAATAATAATAATAATAATAATAACTGGTACTGTAGCCTGCTCTAGATGTGCTTCATAAAACCTTATTAACAAAGACAATAAAATAACTAGAACAAAAGGATCTATTTTTATCACCTCTTCCTCCTCATGCATTACTACAGGAGTGGACTATTTGATCTTTTGCAAGAGATGTATTCATCTGTATATTGGAGAAACCAAGAGAATGTTTGCTGATTGTTTTGTTGAACACCTTTGGACCATCAGAATTAAGGATTTGTCATTTCCAGTGGCAAGGCATTTTAATGCCAATGGAATCTGCACTAATTTCGGTAACTTGATGAAAAACATCCCATCTACACTTTCAGAAATTTAGAAACCCATGAAACAGTGTCATGTCTTATAGCCTAAACTAATTCTACAGTCATACCTATGGAGCAGGTGTACATATAGACTGGTAACTCAGTACACAGTCTAAACTCATTTTAGTCCTTCACCTCTATAAATGTGTAATGTGTCATTTTAAGCAGGTAAAAATAGAAACCACACTCATCTGGCTTTTGCTCTTTATTTTTAAAACAGAAATAAATTCTCACAGTGAAGTAATGGCTACAGTCAACAATAAAGCACTTGACATAAAATGATATGCACATTTATGTAACGACGGAGGCTAGGCAGGACGCATGAATGAGTCGACAAAAGTTACGTTTATTAACACAAGACAACAGACAATGTAGCACATAGGCTAATACATGGTCAATCACCGAAAACATACACTACTAAACAGGAGAGTTATACTCACGCACAGTAATGACACAAAATGAGGAGCAGGTGTGAAACACAGGGAGGGCGTGGCCATATGAACGAATACACACACACACACACAGACAAATACGTCTGGGAGGAGGGGCCGTACCGTGACCATTTACACGTCATTTTTTATTTCATTAAAGCCAAAAGCACTACTACTAATAAATTACATGCAAAAAAAGCTAATAATTCACAAAAGTATTCAAATCATCTTTCAGCAAATTAACCCCCTAATGAGGCATTTACAGTGAAGAAACAAATAAAATACATGCTGTTTACTGGCGGTACATGTTTTTGTATGTTTATTTTTTGTCCATTTGCTTGATTGCATTTGTTTGTGTGTGTGTGTGTGTGTGTGTGTGTGTGTGTGTGTGTGTGTGTGTGTGTGTGTGTGTGTGTGTGTGTGTGTGTGCATGTGTGCTTAATTTGAATTTAATTTGATGCTGTCATATTCTGTATAATCTGCATTATCCATTGGAGTGGACGCTGGTTTGGTTTTCTGACTGTGTACTACAGTGGAGTAAGTGACATCATCCTGTAGGAATAACACATTAACAATTGTTATAACACACACACACACACACACACACGTTTACAAAAGACACATTCAGTATGATGCACACCTGTGCTGTTTTGCATTTCGCTTTTCGATTTACAGTTGCGTAAATTTAGTGGTAAATAATCCTTGTCCAAAGAAGGACAATATAACCAGCCTTAATACCTACAGGTCAGAAGCTTTAACATCAGTAGTCATGAAATGCTTCGAGAAGCTGGTTCTGTCTTACGTCAAGTCCATCACTCCCACGTCCTTGGACTGATATAGTTTTACAGAGCAATCTGCACTATGCACAGTCACAATCAACGCTATGTCTGTACTCATCTGGACCTTCTAGGATCCTATGACAGAGTCATGTTTGTAGACTTCAGCTCTGCTTTCAACACAACTGAGAGTGGAACCCTGTATCTGTCAGGGCATTTTCATCTACCTGTCAGATAGAAAGTAGCTTGTGTGCCTGGAACCTTATCTGTCAGAGCCCCTATCCATCAGCACTGGGGTTCCTCAAGGCTGGACACTCTCAGCCCTCCTCTTCTCCTGCTACACCAACAAGTGCATCTCCAGCTATCATCAAGCAAATGACCCTAACAGGCCTCGTTAGCAACACTGACGGGACTGCTAGTGGAGTCAAGTGGCTCGTCTGGCTTTGTGGTGCACTGAACACAACTTGGAGGTCAACATGCAAAAAGCAGTAGAGATGGATGATACATTTCTGAAATAAGACAACTGTCCATCTCCCTTTGTAACTCAGTACAGTAAGTGATGTGGAGTCTGAGCTTCCTACACACCACCATCTCCACTGATTTCAAACTGGAGATCACAACAGCCATCATCAAAAACGTTCATCAAGAGCTGCTTTGTATCAGAAACTCACCATGGACCCTACACAACTAGGGAACCCCACACACTATCTTTATAAAAACGGGATTGTATTCTATTATCTGAACCCCCCCCCCCCAGTATTCAGATACAAAGTAGCACTCACTTGAACAGGTGAACAAAGCACAGCAGAACAATCCTGTAAAAACACACACACACACACACCATGGAAGATTTGACCTTGAAGGACATGTGTCAGTAATGATGTGGAGGTTGTTTTTCTTATGTTACAGTGGATGGTATGTGAGCATTCACCTGTGTCTCCTGCTCTCTCTTCTCTTCTGTTTGCCCCTTTCTTAGCCTCGTTTGTCCATGTCTCTGGACTACATTAGAAAACCAGACAGTGTGACCCACAACTTGTATGCATGCATGTGTGTGTGTGTGTGTGTGTGTGTGTGTGTGTGTGTGTGTGTGTGTGTGTGTGTGTGTGTGTGTGTGTGTGTGTGTGTGTGTGTACCTTTGTATCTCCAGCACAAGACACCCACGAGACCCAGCAGCAGGAGGAGTACAGCTCCCACAGCAGTAGTCATGAGGATATATAATAGATCACCAGCAGGGTTTTGGACATCTGAAGGCAAACGTTATACAAATGTTATGTGTATTTGTGTGCATGTTAGTGTTTGTATTTTTACACAGCATGCATTTTAACTGCTTTTTAAGATATTAGGAGACCATGTTGATATGCAGTAAATGCATGTTACCGTCAGTCAGAGTCTTTGCACTGTCAGTAGTGGAAGCATCAGCTGGAGCCTTTGCACTTGTTTTGCCATCAAATCTTGATGTAAATTCTGTTGTTGAGATTCCTGGAGAGGGAGATGTGTTTGTTAGCATAAGATGGTGTACTGCTTTAGTACTACTTGTGTTTGCAAGTTTGGCTACAGTACTGACCCATTATAAATGTGTATAGGAACATTCAGGGTGGTTTACATTCGTGACACTAGTAGACATGTGATTGCGCCTGACTGGGGGGCAGGTGAACAAGCTCATCAGTGCATGTTTAAAAGTTGTTTAAATCTAATTATAATGAAGTGTTGACTTTCCAAGTAATGATGTTATATTAGAGTCAACACTAATGCAATGGAATTATCCCTCTTGAGTATCGTGATATGGCCACAAAACAAATCAAATTATGTCAAAATAAAATTCCCAATGAAGTATTAAAAGTATTTAAAATATATATTTTAAATTTGTTTTGTATGTTGACCAAAAAGCTGTCAATTTGGGTATATAGCCTGTAATTGGACTTCTGTGGTTGGGAAATACAGTTTTGCACTGTCACTTTATTGACAGTGTCATAGTCAGGACACATGAAGAAAAATGTCATTTTCAGGTAAAACATCTAATACTGGGTGAGATGACTCAAAAACAGATCACTTCTGTCATTTTGCGTATAGCCTTTAGTCATACTAGTGTGACTGAGAAATAGTTTGATGCTGGTACTTTCTTAGGACACATCACTTTGGACTTATGAAAGTTAATAAAAAATACAATTTTGAGGTAAAACATATGTATTTGGACAATTGGGAGCACATCTAGTATAAGATGCTAAGTCAAAAACAGTGGATTTCTGTCATTTTGTGAAGTATTGTGAAGTAATACATTTTACATCAAATTTGTATCTTTCATACATTTTGACATGTCCTGACTATGACAATATCAAAGTGCCAGTGCAAAACAGAATTTCCCCAACCACAGTAGTTTGAGGTTTCAGTTCACACAGTTCCTACTTACTGTTTGTGGATGGTCGTAGTTAGGACGCATGACTCTTTAAGAAAAATGTCATTATGAGGTAAAATAGATAAAATAGTTATTTGGACAACTGAACTAAGCAATGAATCAAAAACAGGATATTTCTGTCACTTTGGGTGTATAAGATGTAGTGTGGCTGGAAAACAATTTTACACTGGCAGTTTATTGATACTGTCATAGTCCAACTATGCACTTTAGAAATAACATGAAAGACAAAATGAGGGTCAGTGACATTATGGATTGTTTCTAGAAGATTAAGTTAAAATTTAAATCCCAGTCAAGTATTTTTAAAGTACAAGACCACTTTAACCACAAATACACCCCTATAAAAATGGATGAAATGTATATTTACCCTGGACTTGTTTTAGCTGTGCTTTTGCAAACAAACACCTAGCAAGCCACATCAGTGAGAAAACACTACTCCAGTGATTTGTAGCATTCATCCTATCTCCAGTATAATAGCCTTTGATAGTCTAAGAGTGCTCTATAGGTGTAACAGGTGCTACAGGTATAATGTAACACTAATTTGCTAAAGTTTATTTATGAGATTATCAATGCACTAAGAATACAGATCTAAATTACTTACCTTTAAAAGTAAGTCTGATGTATAGTTGTTCATATTCCTTATGCAGACAATCATAATCTCCCTCATCTTCCTCAGTCAGGTGTGATATGAGTAGAGAGAGATTTCCTGGAGAGT
Source organism: Electrophorus electricus (assembly GCF_041902795.1). Classification (NCBI taxonomy): domain Eukaryota; kingdom Metazoa; phylum Chordata; class Actinopteri; order Gymnotiformes; family Gymnotidae; genus Electrophorus; species Electrophorus electricus. The sequence continues at coordinate 9,871,488 of NC_137498.1, forward strand.
GAACAATACCCAGCTGAACTCTGTTTCTGTACTGTTCACTCTCACTGGAGATCACTTCCCATGTTTTACTGTTTGGGTTGTATTTCTTCCAGGTGAAATTTGCAGGTTTGGCGTGTAGGTCTGTGCAGCTGCAGGGTAGCAGTACTGAGTCTTCTGTGTGTGCAGTGATATGTTTTGTCTCCCTGTTGTGTTCCAATACTCAACCTGTAGAAACACACCCTAATGTCAGACTCCACCACATTTGCTTGTTAGATCAATAAATATTTACTTTAATATTATATGATTTTTAGCATTGTTCTAATTACATTGACTATCCTTATAACAATGATAGTTATACGAACATTTATTACTTAAATGACATCGGCACTCACACGTATTACAAACGATAACATGAACATGAAACGAGTGACATTTAAACAAACACGATGAACACGCATACGCTTTCACAATGACGAAGAAACATTAACACGTTACATCAACACGTTACACAGACAACGATCAACAACGCCGCACACCCTGACGTGAGTTTGAATACACACAGACGGAGCGAAGTACAGGTGTGTGTAGGCGTGGCCACAAATGAAAGTCCTCCCACTGCACGTGGCTGGCCAAACCACGTGCCTCGCGAGGGGCGAGCGTTCCGTGACACTAAATACACATTAATAAAGGCTGATTCTGTCAGACAGCTGTCATACAGTCTCTTTATAACACAATACTGCACGTTGGTTAGTTGACATAACACTTCATTCAAGGACTATAGGTTGGGTTTTTTTGTTTGTTTGTTTGTTTTATATAAGTTTTAAATATGTTTGCAGTTAAAATAACATAACTAGACCCCCCCAGGAGACAGAGTCGGCTGAGAATGAGTACTGCCACTATAACCACCCCTATATCCCCAGAGGAAAATCGGGGCTGATGACCAATACCGTCACAGCGTCAGACCGTGGAGGCAGAACTGGTTGAAATATCATATAACTTTATAACTGTTGACTTTGTAGCTCAGTGTATTTCAGGCATGTCCAGCATATAACATTAATGATCAGATGTTGCTTAACAAGTGAGGTGTGACATCTTAGACAGGCCAGATGCTTGCGGACAGCCGAGTTTTATTTGTAGCGGATTAAGCAACAATTGTAAAGTGAAACAGGCAGGGTAATAGCCAGATATAAACACACCAGGGAATTGCTCAGTACATGCGATAGAACAGTGATAATACTTGACAGGGAATTAATGAAACCAGAAAGAATAAATAGTGTAGCAAAGATGAGACATAGGAAACACTAGTAAACTGGTGATGAGGGAGTTGCAAACACAGACTGAGGGCGGTTGCGGTACATGAGGTTACTACAAAAACTGAACAGATGTGAACACCTCAAACCATGTAGTACCTTCCTGTTATTGACACTGGCTTGGGAGGCTGAAATAAAAAAACATGACTCTGTTATAAATGAACGCTTTGACAATGACACTGTGTTGAAAGTGTTCTGGCCTGGTCCTTAAATAGAGTGTTTTATTTTGTTACTAATAAAATGGTGATTGATCTCTAATGCCACGCCAGTCTACCAGTCAAAGAAAGATCAGACAATATATGTATAACTCTGTGATAGAGCGTCAGTGTGGAAGCACTAGAATTCTTTATTTCAAGCCAGTGATCAAGTACCACATCCAACACATGATACTGATCACATTCTTGAAGTGCTCGTCTTTGTTCACTTTTCCACCTCGCCTCCCTGAGTTTGTCTGTGTTTAGTGAGGGGTTTGGTGTTGTGTCTATACAGGCAAAGGTCTGAGTAGGAACAATTTTAACAGAAATGGAAACTTGTAGAGATGATCCAGTTAGATTCCCATTCCATATAGATTCCCATTTGTCATGATCAGTCCCTTCCATGTTCCGTGTTTTCCATGTCTTGTTTTGTTCTGTTCCATAGTTTAATTTTGTCCTCACAGTGATTGCGTACACCTGTCCCTCATTTCTAAGTTCATGTATTTAAACCCTGCTGTGTGCCTTGGTCGTTGTTGTTTATTGTTTGTTTGTTCAGAGGTTTGACTGTTTGTTTCGTTTTGAATTAATGTTTGAATGTTTGATCCTTGTTTCTTTGTACTCCGTGTCTTTGTGTTTCCTAGCTTTAGTTCCTAGCCTGCTTCCCTAGTTAGCCTTTGTGTGTTTTTGTTTTGTAATGTTTCCCAGTACTCTCCATGTCAGCTCTGTGACCCTGGACTGCTTTAATGACCCTGATTTTGGATTTTCCCCTATTAAATCTCGCTCCTCTTAGCACATGCGTCCGCCTCCTTACCGCTCAACGTTACACCATTCTCATCTTTTTGAAGACTTAAGCGTCTGTCACATCTAACTGCCACATCACTCCTTTTTTGCCTGAGTGGCGCAAAATCCGGTGATTGTGGGCGGTCTTGATATTGTGTAATTTTGGAGGTAACATAAGATAGGTGGTTAAGGTACTTGACATGTAATTGGAAAGTTGTTGGTTCAAACCACACCCTGCTAAGTAGCCACTGTTGGGCTCCAGGCACTCAATTATTCAAGTTGTACTTGGTTATAGTTGTAAGTTGCTTTGGATGGAAGCATCAGTTAAGTCTAAATGTTTATTGTAATCAGCTTGTTGTTTTGAATATTTTAACATTCTGTTTCTAATGTTTGATCATTCATGATCACCCATCTAATTTTTACATTAGGCTACTTATGTTAGTTATGGGACAATGTTGTGCTAAGTTAACAATTACAATACAATACAATAGTCGCCTACAATAAAATACAATATTACAACTTGGAGTTCCAAATTAAAAAAAAAAGGTTTTTATCAACACAACTGGGGGGGTCAAGCCTGTTACACACACACAGTTGATTGATACATGTTTATGTGTCATCACAGTAAAAGATCCAATACTACCTCTTGCCTCATGATCGTAACACTGCCAGAATGCAATGTAGACAGAAAAGGTGGGTTACATAAAGTATCCAGTCTCTGCACCACACATTTAGTAAGTTAAACCCAAAGTTAGGCTGACTGAATGGAAAAGGTGTGAGAAAGCAGGATATATTAGGACTAAGGAACCTAGTTACACATTTGAACATAACACATGCTAGGCTTTGCATAAGAGGATGCTCTTCATAATATAAATTGTATTTACAGGCTTAATTTGAAAGCAGATCATTTTTTTAAGTTTTATGTGCATTAAACCTTTGTCTTCACCTCTGCCCTTGTTTGTAGGTAAGTACGATGGGGTAAATAATTACATTAACAAAAACTCTAAATATGTCACTTCATATATCAACTTGACATCAGAGTTGACTGTCAAACTTTTGTGTATGTCTATTTGCAACTTGTCATAGCAGAGCATTACCTACTTTTCAAATCAAAAATCTAAAATAAAACACTTTAGTGATTTTGATCCAGCTGGTCCACCTACGTTAATGATCTGCACACTGTGCAGTTTTCAGAATGATGAGCTGAAACCTGCCTAGGTGACAATTTACAGAGTAAGTGTGTTAAAGTAATGAAACTCTTACTTACACAGGACAAGATATTTTTACCATTTGGTAACGCCAAACATGACTTAGCAATAAGTCTACAAGTAACTCAGACAACCAAGACTTTGCTAGTGTATATCTAAGAAAACCCTAGAGCTGGATTTATTGAGATACATTTATTCATACAACCATTATTACAGTTGGATTTGGATAAAAACAGTGTTTCATCTTTAATGGTGAGTTTGATGTTTTTATATTTCCACTGGTTAAAATAACACCTGTAGACTCCCTCATCCTCTTCAGTCAGGTGTGATATGTGTAGAGAGAGATTTCCTGGAGAGTGAGCAGTACCCAGCTGAACTCTGTTTCTGTACTGTTCATTCTCACTGGAGATCACATCCCATGAGTTTCTGTTTGTGTTGTGTTTCTTCCAGGTGAAACTCTCAGGTTTGGTGTGTCCATCAGTACAGGAGCAGGGCAGCAGTACTGAGTCTCCTGTGCATGCAGTGATGTAGTCTGTCTTCTTTTTCTCTACCAACATGCAGCCTGCAGAAACACACATGATAAAGGCCTTCAGTATTAAACATGGCTGCACATGTAAATCTCAAATGGTTATTATTATATATGACATGCTTAACTATTATTATAATGTATGACATAATTATTACATATGACATACTTTAATGGTTATTATTATATATTATAAACATCTGCTGAAAAATATTTACTACATTCCTTCAAACCCGGGATCCTGTGGAGGGGTCGAGAGTCTGCAAAGGTCCGTGGTGGATGAAAGCGGTAAACGGGTTGGTGATAAGGAAATAAAAAACTGGTTAGCAGCTCAGGATGCATACACACTACATAAACCAATCTGTATAAAATTTAAAAGAAACAGAGTCATTGTAAAAAAAAAACATAGATGAACAATGGCAGGCCGATTTGCTGGACATGACCAACATAACGGGAACATGAAAGTTATGCTAACGTGTATAGATATACTTTCCAAGTATGCTTGGGTACGCGTGATGAAAAACAAAACAGGTGCCGAGGTTACCAAATCCTTTGAATCGATTCTAAAAGAAGGCAGAGTTCCTAAAAAACTTCAGCCTGATGAAGGGAAATAATTTTTAATAAAAGCTTCAAAACATTAATGAAAAAACATAACGTCAATCACTTTGCTACCGGGACGGGACAAAAAGATTAAAGTTTAGAGTCGGCGATACCGTCAGAATTTCACGATTAAAAAGACATTGTGAGAAAGGGAGAAAGGGTACGAGCAGAACTTTACGGATGAATATTTGAATATTTTACCGTTTTTGAATGTCTAAGGAAAGACCCTCCCATATCAAATTACGGAATTTCGATGGGGAAAATGTAGATGGGACCTTTTATGAACAGGAGCTGCAAAATATTTTAGTGGGAAAAGATAAAGCCTTTAAAATAGAAAAAAGTCTATCTTAAAAAACTAGGAACCGATAAAATATGTGCTTGATCAGGTGGGTTGGGTGGCCCAATAAATTTAACTCCTGGATTCCGGCCGAGGACGTCCTTAACATTGTGAAAGGTTAAAAGGTGGGGTGCTAAATCAAAATGAAATTATAATCCAATCACCATGGAAGAGAGCGGATTCTACGTGACTCTACTGAGCAACGCCTCCAAAGACATTTACCCCGATAATAAGATTTCGTGCTACACAACCAAATTTCTGAAGCCTATAGAGTTGGTGGGGGGATGGGAGGTCGCACTCACCGAGGTACAATACCCACACACGGTACTCGCTGAAGGAGCTAGACATTTTCACATTACCTTACACCCAAACAAGTATCAAAAAGTACACATACGTAGAAATCCCACTGCTTTCAGCCATTTCCGACAATTCTCCGATCGAATTTTATGTGGCAGGCAATGGTGATGATTATCTGGAGTTGAATAACACCGTTTTGCATCTAAGATGTAAAATCACAAACCTCGACGGGAGTAACATTGCTAACGATGCTAAGGTCGGCGTGGTAAACTATCCTATAGCGTCTCTGTTTTCACAAGTGGATGTTATGTTGGGTGACCGTTTCATCAGCCAAGCGAGTAACACGTACCCCTACAGAGCCGTCATTGAATGTCTTGAATTATAGTAGGGACACCCTGGAAACACAATTTTCTGCCGGGTTGTTTTACAGAGACACAGAAGGACATATGGAGGCTACGGACCCGACAGGGCATAACCTTGGACTCAGGATCAGAGACGCTTTCAGCGCCGAAAGTAAAACCTTTGACTTGATCGGACACATTCATTCTGACATATTTTTTCAGGATAAACTTTTACTGAACGGCGTTGATATGAAAATTAAAATGGTGAGGAGTAAAGATGAGTTTTGTCTAATGAAAGAAGGAGCCGGTGATTATGTTCTAAAAATACTCATGGCTTCTCTGTTTGTGAAAAAAAGTGTTCGTTTCACCAGCTGTTAAATTAGGTCACGCACTGGCTCTTTTAAGCGCCACCGCCAAATACCCCATCGACAGAGTTTGTATGAAAACCAACCTTCAGTTTACCATCCGGGGGTCGTGTGTGCACCCAAGAAAACCTCTTCCTCGGACTGCTCCCTAAAACTCTTATTATTGGGATGCTTGACAATGAGGCTTACAGTGGAGCCTACCATAAAAATCCTTTTAATTGTGGCCACAAATGAAAGTCCTCCCACTGCACGTGGCGGGAGGCGAGCGTACCGTGACAGTGAGTAGCTTCTCATTTGTTAAACAACCATGTGGAAAGACACATCCTGTGGTCGTGGAAAAAATGTTAAAACCCAGTGACAGAGCAGTGCAAGAACAGGTGACTCGAGCACTAGATAATGCTTCATATCAAAAAGTCAAAAATGAATGCTCATTGGGGGTGTGATTTTGTGCAGTAATACATTTAATCTGTTTTGTGAAAATAAGATAAGGCATTAAAAAACAAAAGTAATAAATCAGCGAAGGTTTAACAAGGATACACATTGTCACTGATGCAAAATGCCACCGTCACAGTATCCCTCCTGTATTTCTTTCTCAGTAGCTCCACCTAGTGGAGAATTTAGTGCTGGGTAACCTTGAATGAGTATGTGCAAATACAAATACAAGATTTTTATAATCCATTCATATTTTAATAAAACTGATGAAGATCTTAAACTGAACCGCTGGCCGAGCCAAAGACTGTCAGATGGAGTTTTTTAATTTTTTTATTTTATTTTTATAAAGAATCTAAAGTCATCTAGTCAATTGACCAGACAAACCGTTACACTGATAGAATTCAGCTGGTTGCTGCTCCAGGAAATTTCTCTCTATTCATATCTGGTCTGACTAAAGAGGACGGGGGACAGTACAGGTGTAGCATCAGCAGTCATCATCTTATAGAGGTCAAACTCCAAGTAACAGGTAAACCAACCTCTTGTATATTTATAGTATGCATGAAATGTTGACTACCCTTAGTGATTGGTCTGTACCAATGACTATCGTACTATGAATAAAAATACAGTCAACTAGACAAATATGGAATGCTATTCTCATCTAAAATATGAATCTGAACCCACTGATGCAACACTAATAGATCACAGACCTGAAACACTCAGAAATAAAATATGACATTCTGTTTGTGCTTTATTTTAATCTCTCCATATTTAGTCCAAGGTGCCTGGGTCATGTGGTCAGAAACTGACCAGTGATAAAATAGTGGATCTCTAACACAAAATATTCATGGCCACAGATAGGCTGTACTTTCTAACTGTGGACATACTAGGTGTTTCTATTAGAGTATAAACACCCTGGAATTGTGGCTGACATGAGGCATATAAAGACATTTAGATTTCTGGTTGTTTGAGCACCAAGTTTCAAGAATCATTGAGAAAATAAACTGCCTGACCAAAAAAAAGGTCACACACTCTAATATTTCATTGGGCCGCCTTTAGCTTTGATTATGGCATGTGTTCGCTGTGACATCATTTCCACAAGCAAGTCACAACATTTATTTCTGTCCAGAGTTGCATCAATTTTTCCCCAAGATCTTGTATTGATGATGGGAGATTTGGACCACTGTGCAAAGTCTTCTCCAGCACATCCCAAAAATTCTCAATGGGGTTCAGGGCTGGACTCTGTGGTGGCCAATCCATGTGTGAAAATGATGTCTCATGCTGGTGAACCACTCTTTTACAATTTGAGCCTGATGAATCCTGGCATTGTCATCTTGGAATATGCCCATGCCATCAGGGAAGAAAAAAATCCATTGATGGAATAACCTGGTCATTCAGTATATTCAGATAGTCAGATGACCTCATTCTTTGGGCACATAACGTTGTTGAACCTAGACCTGACCAACTGCAGCAACCCCAGATCATAGCACTGCCCCCACAGGCTTGTACGGTAGGCACTAGGCACGATGGATGCATCATTTCAGCCGCCTCTCTTCTTATCCTGATGCACCCATCACTCTGGAACAGGGTAAATCTAGACTCATCAGACCAAATGACCTTCTTCCATTGCTCCAGAGTCCAATATTTATGCTCCCTAGCAAACTGAAGCCATTTTTGCCGGTTAGCCTCACTGACAAGTGGTCTTCTTAAGGTTACACAGCTGTTTAGTCCCAATCCCTTGAGTTCACTTCACATTGTGCGTGTGTAAATGCTCCTACTTTCACTATTAAACATGTCCATGAGTTCTACTGTTGTTTTTCTTTGATTTGATTTCACTACACGTTTAAGTGATCGCCGAGCACAATCATTCAAGATTTCTTTCCGACCACATTCCTTCTTCGAAGATGATGTTTCCCCGCTGTCCTTCCACTTTTTAATAAGGCATTGGCCAGTTCTTAACCTGATTCTAGTAGTTTCAGCATCTCCTTAGATGTTTTCTCTGCTTGATGTATGCCAATAATTTGACACTTCGGAAACAGATTAACATCTTTTCCACGACCACAGGATGTGTCTTTCGACATGGTTGTTTAACAACTGAGAAGGTACTCACTGCATCAGTTAGGGTTAAATAACTTGTTTCCAGCTGAAACATAATCACCTATGCAGTAAGTATCCAATGGGAGGCTCTTACCTATTTGCTTAGTTAAATCCAGGTGGTGACCTTTTTTTTTGGACATGTAGTGTATGATTCACAGTATTAAGTCCCACCTCTTTGATATCTGCAATTATTTGATTCTTTCACAGAAAATGATTGATTTGTATTTAAAAGAAAAGGCAATTTGCTTGCTTCAGAAAGGAAACACTGCACCTACAGAGCCCTGTAGCCTCAGACTAAGCTGTTGTATTACCAACACTGACACACAGCAAACTGACACACAGGAAACTGAACATTTCTGCTTGTACAAATTGTAAATCCATCAGTTCTGTAGTATAAAATCTAAAGCTAAATGTACAAAATACATAACAGCCCTGAACCCTCATTAAAGTAAATAAAACTTCCGAGTCTTAAACGAATACGTACCACCCAGTCTTTAATGTCCGCTCCGCTGCCGGTCATGTAGTCATACTCAAACTTGCGTATGGGTCTCGGGTGTGTGTGTGTGTGTGTGTGTGTGTGTGTGTGTGTGTGTGTGTGTGTGTGTGTGTGTGTGTGTGTGTGTCTCTCTCTCTCTCTCACTCACCCACTCATTCACCCCTCCCACTCCCTCCCATTGGTTGATTCTCTAGAGGTTACACCGCCTCACCCCCCCCCCCCCTCCCCCCAACATGCAGGAAAAACTTTCTGACAAAATATGATATAAGGTGGAAAAAAAACCTCCTCCCAGGGTCAGAAATACACTCCTCATTTGACTCCTCAATTTTGCCGCCTTTTCTTTCTACCCAACCACCCGGTCTGACCAATCCCGTGCAGCGTGCAACTCCTCCCACAAAACCAGACCCTCGTACCCGCTCATTTAAATTTAGCTGTACCCCAGATGTTTGAGTAGGAATCATTGAAATAATTCTTTAATAGTGAAATAATGTGATTAAAGAAAATAACATTTTTTAGTCTCATACTACACCAGTTTGTCTCCACTTTCTCTATCTGTTCAGTGTCCTCTCTGACACACACTCTGCAGTCAGAGGTCATTGACTCTCTCTCTCTCTCTCACACACACACACACACACACACACACACACACACATCTCTCCCACGACACCTCTTCACATCTTATTTGCCAGATGTATTCAAACAAGGCAATAAGCAAACTTTTCAGAAAACATCACAAAGTTTTAATTAATTAATTTTTTGTCTGATCTCTAACCATTGTGGTTACTCTATAAGTTTTATCACACAAGGTTTTTGTCCGTTATCACACGTTGTACTCTTACCACTTTCAGTGCATTCCACAACTGAGAGCGGTGTTGGGGGAGGGACGTAATTTACAACTTCTATCCGAAAACCATTTCTATCCCCACCGACTTTTTCTTAAAGCCGTGTTTTCGGTATTTCACTCCTTTAGTTCACAACAGGTAAGCAATTCAGTAATGCTTAACTAATTCATGCTATACCTTATATTAGTATAAGTTACCAAAAAGGCTGACGTGTATTTAGCTATTTATTTAGCTAATGGATGAAATACTTTATCGTGCGTTGTATGATTTAACTCAGTGGGGCTTAGCGTCGTAATTAATTTCAGGTCTAGATAAAACATACATTTTAACAATCAATGCGTATTATCTACAAGCTATCGTAAGTATTCTTTTGCGAGCTATCTAGGAAAGGATATTGTCAATGTCTTTATTCTGATGATTAATGGTCAATATGTAATATGACCGCTATGCCATAGAGTACGTGAAACATTTTGATCGACTAAAACTCTTTTGATCGACGGCTATTCTTATTCTCAGGGCTAGCTAAATAGAAAAACTTTAGCTTCGAAGTGGGTGAATCTATTTACTTAAATTAACCAGTACATGACCTGACATAAATGCGGTTTTGGTATAAAGGATATCATTATGGTGATCTTTTCTACTCATGGTCTATAATTCTGTTCTATGTATTTCCATAGTTTCCGACGTTCACGACTTCCTTGACTCTGGAGAGAATTGCCGACCAAGGTAATTTCTTATTTGTGAACTTTTATACATTTTAATTGTATATATTTTATTTTGTTTACATTTTTGTTACTTTTATTTGCAGATATAAGGAAACAAGCTGATGAAACAGTTCATATATTGAATGAGTTGTTACAAGGTAATCTTTTCTAGAGTGCGTCTACCATATGATAAAAGATCGCTTTATGTCTAAAAGTTTATGCAGTGCGTTAATTTGTCACACAGGCAGAGGGGGTGAATCCCTCTACTGTCATCCACTATTCATCGAGCCCTCTGGCGGAGCTCACAAATATTTCACCTGTTACAACCGGCAACGTCTACAGAAACGTATACAGGTCACTGTGGCTTATAACATACATCTAAATAATTCTAGGCCTATTCACGGTGTTCAACCACACTAACCTGTAGGCCACCATCTCCACGTAAGTATATTTTTAAAAGCATGTTTATTAATCATATTTATACTAGAATAATTGGATCAACTTTCTTTTCTAAGATGACTCGGACGACGAGGATGATTGACAGCTGTCAAATCAACCAATCAAATCAAGCAATAAATCATTTTGACGGTTAGTAAATACCATTACTCTCTCTGTTCACAAATAGCTGCCATTTTATGCAAATTTCGTGGGTATGTTGGATAGCCTAAAATGGGTTTTACGAGCAGATGTACTTAAAATTTAAATGGTTTACAATTCTAATTTTTCAGAAATATCTGATTCAAAGTTGCAGAAAAAAATGCTGCTTTCCAGCATTTGCTCATTTTTGGGGCTTGAAAATCATAGTTTTAAATCTGGCTAAGCAGTATGACTTCTCAAGCATTAGGATGCAAAATTCAGACAACCCCACCAAAGTTCTCTTGTTTCTTACCCTTCGAGAAACAGACTGTTGCTAACTGGGCATAATATGAAGAGTTTTACTTTATCTCTGTAGTTCTCTCATTGGCATTTAGAGCATAACCTATTGCACAAATTCTGTATGCTTGACATTGCCTTGCAAGGATTTTTTCTTTGCCATAGACTTGATGAAAGTAACTTTTAAAATTGAGCTAATCAGCATAAACCTTTTTAGGAAACAAAATAAGGACACACTCACTAAAGTTTATACTTCCTGTACTAATGTTTGAAAGTCTTGAATTAGCATAGACATTATGCTACGAGTTTTAATTAATCAGTTTGGCGATTAGTTAAGGAGCCTGACTTTGCTCTGTGAAGAACAGCCCTCCATTCAACTGTAAGGACAGCAGTTACACATTTACCAAGAAAAGTGTTTCAGCCTGGTATTGAACCAGGTACTTTCTGCCTGTAAAACAAACATGATAACCACTACACTACAGAAACCATACAGCAAGGGGACTTCTGGATCCATCCAGCATTTCCTCCTTTTTGGTGCCTGAAAGGCATAGTTTAAAAACTGGCTTGAATTGTCTTCTCCCCATTAGGATGCAAAATTCAATCCCACAAACCAACGTTTTCTTGTTTCATTGCCTTTGAGGGACAGAATGTTACTCTCTAGGAATAATATGATGAGCTTTACGTGATCACTGTAGGCTGTTGCCTGCAGTGTTTACTCTGCTCAGTAAAGCCATACATTTCTAGCGGCATGCGACTCCCATCTTGCCTGCTTCTCAAAACTAACATTATGGTTTAATATATATTTGAAGTACAGTTGTTTTCTATTGATTTTGATTAATCAGCATTTCAAGAAACGTCAGTTGTACTGCGTTTATTTCACCATCGTCTCAACAACATATCAGCAAGAATGTGTTCTGATTGTCATTAAGAACATAATATGATTCGATTTATAGATCAAAACAACAATTAATCAAATTATATTTATCAAATGGAGCAAAATGAAGCTTGTGAAGAAAATACTAATATTTTCTTAATACACTTTCAAGAAGTAGTGGGGACAATGTAACGCAGTTCAGAAATTGATGGGGACAGGGTAAATTGCATCTGGCAGTTGTCTCGGGTATTTCCAATGCTGTGCCTCATGAGCTGAAAACTAACTTTGTGGTGTACCATGTTACGCAGGTTTTAAACTAACATGGATTTTCGCTGAAACAGAATCCATCCTTATAACCAACGACATAGACATCGGCACCATTCCCCCACATCACAGTGTCACCCCTTTCCACATGGACACCACAAGGCGGCAGATGAGGAGATGATGGGAGAGTGGCTGAGGAAGATGAGGGAGGAGCAGCAGACACTGAAGGAGGAGAGAGACATGGCAGGTTCTCCTGCAGATGTGAGTAAATGTATCTATTTTCATCCAGCATTCATTTTATGCATCATCTATAGGTTTTCTGTTTATCTGTCTGGAGTTGGTATTCTCAAAGCATTCCATTCTTAATATCATGGTAACCAGAATGAAGTCATTTTAATGACTTAAGATGTCAGAATAATCTTGGCTCTGCAATGGGAAGCACTCATTTTTGTGTTAGATATGCAGGTAGCAGTCTATAGCAGACTATAAACTTAAGAGAACTCGAATGAATAGTGAATCTGAGAAGATATGGTAGTAGGAATAACACACTTTAATAGCAAAAGCAAATCCATTCACAGCCACTTATAAAAACATCTGTTTTCCTCAACACACAATCAGCTTTTTCATTCATGAAGCAAAGTGATGGAAATCAGGAACCAGTTCCAAATTGCCCGATCCATCAGAATTATACGACTCCGAGATGAAGACTTCTTTTTGTGCATTTTTCTGAATTAGGCATTGTGCAAAACTAACACTGAGTGTCATGATTTCAATCTCTTACAAACATGCAAGAAGGTGTCATGGAGGAGAGGCGTGGCTTCTTTTCATGAAAAAAAGATAACAGAGGTGCATGGATTGTCTGGAATATGACCATTTCAAGTAAGAGTGGAATCACAAGACGTATGTCGAAACATCTTTCGATGCAACTTGGTCCAACATTCCAGAAATACCATGTGCTGCTGCTTCCCAGTCGAGCAGGATGTCCCATCCCCCAGATAAATATGCTGCATTAGAATAAAGTTAACACTATGCTGCCAGGCTTAGCAGGTTATTTCTTTGATTAAATGAAAATGAACACTGTACAAACCTCCTCTACTTTCATGCATATTAGATGAGGATGGACACACTGTTGCTCCAGCCAGCTGGAAGACTCAACATCAGCCCCCAGCTGAAAGCTCCATCTCATGCTTGCTGCACAGTGATGGAGAGTGAACATAGCAGGGGTGAATGCATCACTGTGCCAGACAGGCAGGCAGGGAGGCAGACAGGCAAGTAAACTGGGCAGGCAGGTGGGCAGGTGGCAGGGTAAGCAGAGAGGCTGGGGAGGCAGGGAGGCAGGGAGGGAGGGTGCACAGGCAGGCAGGCAGGGAGGGTGGTAGGCTGGGGAGGCAGGGAGGGAGGGAGTCTGGGAAGACAAGCAGGCTGGCAGACAAGCAGGGAGAGATGGAGGGAGGGAGGGGGCTGAGGAGTGAGGGAGACAGGCAAACAGGGAGGGAGGCAGACTGGCACATAAGCTGGGCAGGCAGGCAAGTGGGTGGGCAGGAGGGTAAGCAGAGAGGCTGGGGAGGCAGGTGGGGAAGGCAGAAAGGGAGGGAGGCTTTGGAGGTAAGCAGGTAGGCAGGCAGGCAAGCTGGGTGGGCAGAGAGGCTGGAGTGAGGCTGGGGAGTCAGGCAAGCAGGCTTGGATGGAGGGAGGCAGGGAGGGTGGGGAGGCAAGCAGGCAGGGAGAGAGCAAGAACACTGGGTACACTGGGGAGGAAAGGAGGGAGGCAGGAAGGGAGGGAGGGAGACTGGGATTACATGTGGCCAGATGAACAGAATGTATTCCAAACCTCCCCCAGGAGTCTGCGTCTCCATTCAGATCTACCGGCCATGGGTAGCCCCAGCCTCCCCTCGGTGTCTGGGTCTCGATTCTAATCATGTGGCCACATGTATTCTCAGCCTCCCCTGGAGTATGGGTCACATGCTGCTTGTCTGGCCTCATGTATCCCCAGCCTCCCTCCCGCCTACCTGCCTCACTGCCTCCTGAGCCTCCCTCACTCCCTGTCAGCCTCCCTGCCTCCTTCTCTCCCCAGCCTCCCTCCCTCCGTGCCTGCCTGCCTCCCCAGCCTTTTTCTCTCTGGCCTGCCTGCCTACGCTCCTCCCAGTGCCGCGCCTGCAAACCTCCCACGCCTTCCATCGCTGAGTGCAGCCGCACCTCCAGACCTCCTGAGCCTGCCATCGCTGAACGCAACCATGACTCGGCACCCACATCGGACATGCAGGTGGACGCTCAGGACACGTCAGACGTGCTCGTGAACGCTCAGCTCATGCTCCACTGGTGCCCACGCCCTACGACACTTCTGTAACTGCATCTACATAATGTATCTATACCTGTTTGTGTGAACTTGGTAAAAACCTGTTACCCTGCCTTGTGGCATCGGTGTTCCTTTACCTGTTCCAGTAGCTGCACTCATGCCTGTTGTTTATTTTGTTGCTGTGCCTGTCTCAGTTTTGTTTAACATAATTACGTCTGCCTTTGCTTCTGTGCCTGTCCCTGTTCCCGCAGCTATCCCAGTATTTCTCCTCTCCTGTCTCTGTGCTCGCCTCCTGTTCTAGCCATGTTGCCAGTCCCACTCCTTTTCCCTCAGTCTGTCCCAATTCCTGTGCCTGTCCATGGTTTACAGTCTCGTCTAGCATAAGTAACCTGGTTCTGTGCTTCATCGTTGTTCTCCTGTTAGCCGTTCCTTAGTGTTAAGTTTCCTTAGTTGCCTTGTTATCAGCCTCGCCCTGTTAGCCTGCTTAGTCTTCTGATTCTTTCCCTCATTCTATTCTGTGTTGTTTTTCTTGTTCATTTTTTTATATTAAACTTGTTATTTATTTGTTAATCCTGTCTGTTCGTTTACTCATTCTCATTAGGGTTTGCCTAGTCATTGTTCCAGTTCACTCTCACATCCGAGGCATTGTTACTTTGTATATGTGTTCACCCTCAGCCTCCCAACCATTACACTCATGTGGTTCCTTATTTCCCAAAATCCAGATGTATTATTAAGTACATTTTAAATAGAAAAATAAAGATGCAAACTCGAGAATTAATTGAAGAGAATAGCAGGCCCTGTGTTTTTGCTGTTCGATATAACATAAAAACAAGGCATATGGTAAATATGCTGCGTTAGAGTAATGTGAACGCCACACAGGCAGGTTTAGCAGGTTATTTCTTTGACTAAATTAAAATGAACGCTGTGCAAACATTCTCTGCTTTCATCCATTTTAGATGAGGATGGACAGACGGTTGTTCCAGCCAGCTGCAAGACTCACCGTCCCCCGCCAGCTGAAAGCTCCATCTCATGCTTGCTGTGAGTGTGGCAATGGTGAACACGTCACTGTGCCCATCACTGCATCACGGAAGAGACACTGAGACACTGTGATGAAGAGGAGGAAGAGGACTACACTCAGATCATTATTATGATCATGTGGCATGGTTTAAAACATGAAGCTTCAATAAAGCCATTAAACTAAACCATTTGGTGGTACTAATATAATAATAATAATAGTAAACTTTAGTTGTATACAACTTTTTAAAATTATAGAACAAGATAAGAGTACACACAATCAAGATTAAAAAAAAAACAGTTCAAACAACGATAAAACACTGGATAATAAAATCATAGAACATAAAATATGTTCAATATAAACAGTGTATAATATAAACAGTGAAATAAATTTGGTAACAGAGATAAAACTAGACAGATTTACAATATAATTTTTTTTTTTACGTTCCATGTAATTTTCATACGCCCAAACTGTGATGGAGTTTGCAGATCGGTGCCCTTCAAAACTATTTAGAAGGAAAGAGCTCAATAGCATTTATGGCAGACCCCACCCACCAGGCCCCACCCCACAATCTTTACATTCACTGTATATAAAAGATAAATAATATTAGATTCTATGTTATATATGTAAAGTATAATAATGCTATAAGGATGGATGAAATAAAGGGTCAGTATCACTGCCCAGACAGAACACATATTGCATCT
Organism: Electrophorus electricus; assembly: GCF_041902795.1. NCBI lineage: Eukaryota > Metazoa > Chordata > Actinopteri > Gymnotiformes > Gymnotidae > Electrophorus > Electrophorus electricus. Next base: position 9,888,019 of record NC_137498.1, read on the forward strand.
GAGAAAGAAAGGTCAGACTACATCAGGAATCCACCAGAGCCAAACTGTAATGTGGACATTTTGTGGTCCAGCTGTGACCATGCAGATGATGGTCATGACTAAGGTAACTACTGTCATCCACTGCTTGAGGCTCACCTAACTTTGTGGTAAGCTACCATCAGAAAGTATGCTCACAAATATAAATGCAGCAATAAGCACAATACCAACAACCTGTATAACTGAAACCAACAAACTGGTATATACCACTGTAGTAGTGAAGCTCAAGATCCTAGCATACAGAATGCAAGCAACAGGCCACTTCCACTATGCCCCCTGGAAACAGAGGCTTGAAACCAATATAAAGCCAACTTGAAGTCAGCTAATTGACAGATCTTCAGAAGGAGATAAAGACCAAATATGTGGCCTGGTTACAGAAGAAATACAATGGGTGGCCCATAACTTAGGATCTAGAGTCTGGTAAACAGAGGTCAAGAGGCTTTTTATTGTCTTTCTCTGACGGCGGCGGGTGAATGGAAGCGAGAGGTGGGTCAGCAGCGAGGTAATCTTTATTCTCCATAGGTTGTCCGTGATGGAAGCATGGAACCTCAAATACAAATACAGAGGAGCTAGTCTTCCTCTAGACAATTGATCATGCATGGTTCGACTAATCTTAGTAGCACCGCTAATGTGCAGCTCCGTCTCCTCGGATCTGGGGGTTAAAATAGAGCAGGGAGTGAATGTGGAATGGGTGAAAGTAATGAGTAATCAGGGGATTGTGAACGGGGCAGGTGCGATGAGTAGTCCTTAGCAGGGGTGGGTGTGTCTCCCCTGCTAACTGGCTGACCAACCGTGACACTTTCTAGCTATAAACAGGTAATTAAATAATGCGCCTACAGTACCATGATGCAACACAAAAGGAGAACATGTGTAAACAATAAATATGAAATACAGCACAAATATTAACATATAGGCAACTCCAACCAGTGCACCACACTGTGACATATAAACAAATACGCTTATAGCATACAGCAGTCACTGAGGTAACAGTACATTCATTTAAGAACACAGTATTGTTAAATGGAATACAATTTTTATTGTAAGTCTCTGGGAGTTGAGGAATCTGATGGCATGGGGGAAGAAACTGTTGTGCAGTATGACTGAAAACAGACATGTTTTGTACCTCTACAGAGACAGTAAGATAGAGAAGAGTTTTTGTGAGTGGAGTGTGGGCTCATGTCTAAGGCTGGTAACTTTGCGAAAGCAGCGTGTGTTGTAAATGTCCATGATGGAGGGGAGAGAGACCCTGAGGACCTTTTCTGCTCTTCTTACTATTCTCCTCAGGGTTTTGCGGTCTGAGTCAGTTCCTAAACCAGGCAGTGAAGCAGCTGCTCAGGATGCTGTCTATTGTGGAACATGGTGAGGATAGTGGCAGGGGATGAGCTAGAAGTAGGAGTTACTGATGGGTTTTCTTGGCTATGGAGCTGGTATTGAGGGTCCAGGTGAGGTTCTCTGCTAGGTGGACACCAAAGAACTTGGTGCTTGTAATGATTTTCACAGAGGAGCTGTCGATATTGATCGGAGAGTGAAAACTACATACTTTCCTGAAGTCGACCACCATCTTTTTTGTTTTTTTCCACATTCAGTGACTGACAGGTTCTGAGACATCCTCTCTGAACGCTGACTCATCATCACTGCTGATGAGACCCCACAGTCTTGCCATTAGTGAATTTGATGTGGTTCAAGCTGTGCATTGCTGCACAATTTAGGGTCAGCAATGTGAACAACAGTGGACTGAGCACACAACACTGGGGAAGCTCAGTGCTCAGTGTGGTGGTGCTGGAGACAGTGATCCTGATCCAGACTGATGGGGCTTTCCCACCAAGAAAGTCCTGGATCCAGCTGCAGAGGGAGGAGTTCAGATCCAGCAGTCTCTTTTCAACCAGACACTGAGGAATGATGGTGTTGAATTCTGAGCTGCAGTCTATGAACAGAATTCTATCGTATGTGTCTTTGTTCAGCTTTATTCAGTTTGTTTTTGAACACAAACATTTTTTCAAAGCAGATTTGCATCTTTAACTGAATAATTAACTGATACACATTAATTTTATATTTATTTCATATTTCACTGCACACATGCATCTCACTGTAAATCACCATAATGCTAGTCCCTAAAAAATTACTAACAAACTAAAAATGCAAGAGAAGGGCTGTAGAATTTAGCTGTAACTCTAACAGGTAAAGGTTTGTAAAACAGTGCTGATGCGAGCTAACATTCCATGTTAATAAAGTGTGGAATAATTGAATACTGTCAAATTGAACTTACCAAGCATTAAAGAGATGAGTTTTCAGCAGTCTGGTCCTTTAGTTGTTGAGGTGCATTTTAACTACACTGTTCACTGCTGCTATCTGACAGCTCTGTCTCAGTATACTGCAGAAGTGCTGAAGGCTGTGTTTCAGTGAGGCTACATAGCAGAATTTCCTGTCCTTTTTTAACTTTCATTTCTTTATAGAGGGAAGAAATCAAAACAGCCAATAAGAAAACCACAACCAGTCTTATTGAAATCTACACTTGGTCATTTGTAATGGCCCGAGTGCCGCAGGGCAAGGAGCATGACTAACAGACTCCCTCGATGGAGACAGACATTTATTAAAGCACGCAAAAAACAATGGCCCTCACATGTAACGTAAACAGCATACATGAATACAAACATGGCTAACGTGAACAACATGAACACACACATGAGCAAAGGCAACATGAACAGTGACCGACACCGATACACACACCAAGAGGGGTTTAAATACATACAGACATAACGAGACTAAGCCAGGTGCAGGTGTGTGATAAACAACATGGGTGTGGTTACAAACAAGACAAGTCACAGTCAACGAGAAACGCCCACTGCACGTAACGGGCTGTACCACGTGATCAGCAGGAAGGGGAGCGTTCCATGACATCATTCTAAAGTATGGAAATCCAGAAAGGCCATATGTGACATCTGGGGTTGGTTGCGTGACATCATAAGTTAACTATTGTTTGTCTCGCCTTATGAACTATCTAACCTAGGTTAAAATTACTCTTAACTAAAATAAGTAATTAAAGAGAAAATACAGTACTTAATTAATTAAAGAAAAATACTTTTGAATAAAATCAAGCAGTCAGACTTGATTATGGAAAAGTAATAAAATATTATGGAAGAACTGAGCGATGGGAAATGAATTATGTTTAAACCAAGAATAGGCCTACATAAGTTTGTGTTCCATGTTCGTAAGTTGAAGTAGAGGAGACTGAAGAACAGAATGCACATTTTGGCCATTAGGGTAAAAACAAATGAACAGTTAAATAGGAATCAGGCGTGCGCTAGAATTCCGGTGAGTCAGATCGGGGGGGGGGGTGTGCAAGTGGGCGTGGCTGTGCGGAGCTGATGGTTGTTCCTGGGGTTCATAATAGGCTTTCGCATGTTGTCTCTATAACATTGAACTGAACCACTTAACTAACAATAACAACATTCTCACTGATGATGTGAGAATATCTGATAGATTACTGACTGCTAAGGAAGAAAGGAAGATGTACCAAATGACAACTTACAGAAACATTTGGTGTGTGTGTTGGGGTTAGAGGTTTGTCAAAATTTCATTTGAATACACTTCCTCTCCACTGTAAGTGTAGAACATTCAGTAGAGTATACTTCTAAAGAGTGTGTCTTGTACTGTGGGTTACTATGGAGGTCAAGGCCTGTTTGATACTCAAAAAGGATGGCAGAGGCCCTCATCCTGGGAAATTTGAACTGTTTCCATCAGGTGTTTTTCATAGACTGCATATTAATTTGGGGAACCAAAAGGGTCATGTGGGAGGGTCTGTCTTACTGACCTGCTCCTGGACTGAACATCACATACCACACACTGTTAAATGGACCTTCAGAGAGAAAGAAATCTACCCCACTGACCAGACTCAGGGTTACACAGGCAAAGTTCAGCATCTTAAAGATTCTCCAGGAAATCTCTCTCTACTCATATCACCCCTGACTGAGGATGGGGGAGTGCCCACCATACCTGTGTAAACACTGCAGTCCACTTCCTCCCACTGACTGGACTCTGGCTATCAGGTGTTTCCCTCTGACTCATGTTGCTTTTATCACTCCAGGATGGCACTGCCATCCTGTGGGAGAAACTGACTTGGAAAACCGAGATGGATGATGCTTCTCCACAAACTCTACTACACTGTACAGTCTCAGCATGTCTAATAACTACTTCTTTGTGTTATATTCTGTGCAAATGACTTTTTGATTGGGGCAGATGTATAGAGAAAAACATTTTTTTTTTAAATTTCCATCACTCATTCAGTATGTTTTTGATTAAATCTTTCCAAGAGATGACATGGGGGTTTAATCATGAAGTTTGCACCTTGAGATGTAGATATCAGTAAAAGGACTGAATAAGGACAGCCTTTAGTATAACATGTTCAGAGCTGTTGACCAATTGCTGTGGCAAAACATATGGGAGGTGACAGGGATGCATGCTGGGAATTTTCACATTTGTAAACTCATTGCTTTGGCCACAGATACAAAAAAAAAAAAAAGACTAATTAAGAAAACTGTCTTTAAATTGGAGTCACTGGAGTGAATGTGACAGAAACCATGCTGCCATGGTGCCATGTGTGTGTGTGTGTGTGTGTGTGTGTGTGTGAGAGAGAGAGAGAGAGAGAGAGAGAGAGAGAGAGAGAGATCACAGATAGTGGCATATCCAACTGCTGTCAGTGAACTGCACTCTACACATTCTGCTGTCAAACTGCATCACACACACACCTTCATGATGTGTGTGGTTATCAGTGGGTGTAAACAGAAACCACAACTCTCTGTCCTGCTTTGGCTCTTTATTTATGAAACAACAATAGATACACAGTGGAAGTGATGCGTACAGCCAACAGTTTGGCATTTGACTTTAAAAGGCATGATTAAGAACAGAAAAAAATATGCTGCTATTTAAAATTCAAATATCAAAAAATCCTTCAATAGACAAACACACATAAAATGCAGAAAAAAATATTCTTTGGGAAAAATACGATAATGTAATAATAAAACGCAATACATTTTTTACAGACACAATACATTTTTTTACAGACAAGCAAAATGATGCTTGTTGGAGTCAGAATTTAGTTCTAGATTGTCCTGCCCCTACAAGTCCTACTTTATGCTAGTATCTAATTAGCAATTAGCAAGTAATTAGCACCGGTTCCTCTCTACCGGACCGAACCACAACGCAGATTTCATTTCCACTTAACGCTGATCAGATGTGTGCGGCAGGTCTGTTAAACAGGTGTGTAGGTCTGTAGCTGGTCTGTTGATTTCTCTTGGTTTTCTTCTCTACTACAGACTAGCTGTTCCATCTCCACCAGCAGTGTTATAGTGAACTCTGCTCATTTCTGACACTGAAGCAGGTCACATGAACAAGAACAACTCAGTTCATTCAGGATCTGACTCTGCACATGGTAAAATGGATGTTAATGGACACAATGAGAAAACAATCTGATTATAACAGCTTGCTAATGAAATTTTTACCTTTGTTTCTCTTGGTGTAATAAACCACAGCCACGATAATGTGGAGGAAGATCACAGTGACCAAAGCAAAGGGGATGTAGGGCAGAGTCTGAGGAGAGACTGTAACAACACAACAAACACTGACCCCAGTCTTACACAGCAGCAGAATACATTTATTTAGCACAGCTGTGAACTGTTTACTCTTCCAAACACTCCCTCTTAAACTAAATGTTAAACTAAATGTCGTTTACTACTATTATTAGTAGTAGTAGTAGTATTCGTAGTAGTAGTATATAGTGGGGAATCATTTTATGGAGTTGATGGGAGAATATTATTAAACAAATGCATCTTAAATTCAGTGGTAGTTGATGAACAGAATGAATGTGGGGCCTCTGCAAGAATAGAAAATATGATGAGTTGAAAGTACTGAAGGTTCTGTGCTTTCATGCGTTTTACATGTTTACATTTATATTTTGTACTACAAAACTGATGTATGTACAGTTTGTAAAAGCAAAAGTCTTCGGTTCACAGTGTTACTGGTGGTTAATAGGATGGCTAAGTGTGAGGTTACAGGTTCTGTAGCTGCAGTGTGTCCTTCAGTCATTTTCTGTGAGTGAATGAAACAGGGACTGCTGGGTCAAGTCCTCATGGGGTGGATTAGTCTTCACCTGAGCAGAATAGCTGTCCCGGGGGGGGTCTCTCTCTGTCTGTCTGTCTCTCTCTCGCTCTCTCTCTCTCTGAAGACATTCTCCCTCATTCCTGGCCTGGCCACCTCCTGTCACATCTCTGTTGTGCTTGGACTGACACGACTTTTCATTGTTACCCTACCAGTCCCAGTGTCTGCCTTTGTCTGTTCCCATTCCTGTCTTTGTAACTGTCCCAATCCCAGCTGTGGTTCGGGTTGCTGTTATCCCGTCTCCTGTCCTGCCCGTCTCCCGGTCCAGGCCTATGCAGGGTCCTGCTCCTACTCTCAGACGGGCTCCCATCCATCACGCTGCCCAAGCCGGAACCCAGTCGTCTCCTGTCCAGCCTGCTGTCAGGTCTCTGGTTGTGGTACAAAGTCCTGTTTCCACCCCTCACCCGATGGACTTTCCCCTTTTTTTCCTCCTTTCCCACCTGTCCTTGTCCAGGTTCTCCAGACCCTGCTGTGTGACGCCGGGCTCGGGCTCCCTTGTCAACTGTTATGCACGTCAGGAGCCCCGTGTTAAGGAGGGTGTGGGTGCTACTGTAACACCCCTCACCACCATCACACAGGAGCCCCGTGTTAAGGGGGGTGTGGGTGCTACTGTAACACCCCTCACCACCATCACACAGGAGCCCCGTGTTAAGGGGGGTGTGGGTGCTACCGTAACACCCCTCACCACCATCACACAGGAGCCCCGTGTTAAGGGGGGTGTGGGTGCTACTGTAACACCCCTCACCACCATCACACAGGAGCCCCGTGTTAAGGAGGGTGTGGGTGCTACTGTAACACCCCTCACCACCATCACACAGGAGCCCCGTGTTAAGGGGGGTGTGGGTGCTACTGTAACACCCCTCACCACCATCACACAGGAGCCCCGTGTTAAGGGGGGTGTGGGTGCTACTGTAACACCTCTCACCACCATCCTCCTCCCCATGTGCTCCTTTGTTTGTTTTTGTTCCTCCACATGCTTTGTGTGGTTCATGCCCTCACACAGGGGTCCTGTGTTTCCCCTTTCACTTACCTCCGTCGCCTGGGTCTAGTCTCACCCTCATTATTTACCCTATAAAGCCCAATCCTGTACAACCACTAATTTCAGTTATTTTGCCTTAATCGCTTGTATTACCTTGTGTATGCAACATTAGCACAGTATGTTCATGTGTGCTTTCATTTTCATTAAAAAAACCAAAAAAAACCACACACATCACACCAGGCTAACTCATGCTTGCATCCTGCCCCACACTCGTTAAACCAATGCATGTTACCGCCATTGGTAGTCGATGGACTGAATGTCTTATAACCATTTGGAGATGTCTGAAGCTGCAGGGTTCGCGCTCTCGCTCTCTCTCTCTCTCTCTCTCTCTCTCTCTCTCTCTCTCTCTCTCTCTCTGTCTCTGTCTCTCTCTCTCTCTCTCTCTCTCTCTCTCAGTGCATTTCAGTTCAGTAAGCTTTACTGGCATGACCATATACCACTATAGTATTGTAGTATTGCCAAAGCAGTATTATAACATGAACATTACACAACATTACAATCTTTGCAATTATGGAAATTAAGAATTCTGTTATGATAAAGAACTTGAAGAGAAACTGTAATTGGTCTGAAATAATAATAATTGGAAGAAGTAAAAGGTAAGAAGTGAAAAGAAAGAGAAATAAATAATAAGGATGGAAAATAATAAATAGTTAATAATAATAAATAGTTAATAATAATAAATAGTTAGGTAACTTTTATAAACTGGGTAATATAGTCTGTTTGTGTGTGTGTGTGTGTGTGTGTGTGTGTGTGTGTGTGTTTGGGTGGGTTAATCACTGTCCCTCATCTTATGGGAGGCAGATATGCATCACCCAGCTAAAGCGCTGCTTTTCTTCTTTTCGCCCAGTAGGATGGGCAGTTTCAGTGTTAGACAGACACTTAAAGTTGGGGTGGACCGTCTCAGATTTTGTAAAATAAATTTGCCATATTTGGATGAATTTTTCACATTCAGTGAGGAAGTGCGGCTCTGTCTCTACAGTGTCATATTTACATTGCTGACAGAGTCTCTGTTCTCTGGGCAGCCATGACATTTATATCGGCTGGTCTGGACGGCCAGGCTGTGTTCTCTGAGTCTGGACTTTGTCAACGTGGTTCTGTGTTTAATGTCAGCCACTGTGTACAGGTCGTCTGCTACAGTTTACTGACGTTTTAGGGCCAGATAATGTTGCATTTTGCTTTGTGCTTGTGTTTGTGTTCCAGTGGGTGATGTAGTTTAGTTTGTGAAGTGTAATAATTTGGTTTGGTCTGATTGTTTGTACTTCAGACTGGTCCTGATGTGTTAGTGTTAGTGTGTGTTAATGAACTCAGTGTCAGCACCAGCTGTGAGAGGAGACTCTTCTCTCTGCTCTTCTTTTTTTTCGTTCTCTCTCTCCCTCTCTGCCTCCCTCCTTCTCTCTCTCTCTGCTTCCCTCCTTCTCTCTCTCTTTATGCAATAGTTTATGCTCCATCACATTTGATAAATATGAATGGTTGAGAAAAATCTTGTATTTGTAGAGTCAGTGGTTCTAGCCCATCTGGACTATTACACAGTTAGTGTTAACCATCCTCCAACTCCAGTCATGATCAGTGTCTGACCACTGAAACACTGCTGGCTGGATATCTTTCACTGTCAGAACACTCTCAGCCTACCAGTAGCACTGAATCACCGCCTGCAGTTGAAGTCACTTTTTGTTTTGTAACCACGCCCCCATGATGGCACACACCTGCCCCTGGTTTAATGTTGTGTGTGTGTGTGTGAATTTAAACCCCTGTTGGTGCGTGCATTAGTGTTGGTCATTGTTTGTGTTGCTAGTCCTACGTGTATTCATGTTAAACGTATATGTTTGTGTTGCCGTCGTTAGTGTTCCTGCAGTGTTACGTGTATTCGTGTTATCCGTTTATGTTGTGTGAGTGCCGTCGTCGTAAGCATTAAGTATCAATAAATGTGTGTCAAAGTCGAGGGAGTCTGTGCGTCCTGCTCCGCGCTCTGCGGCACTCCAGCTGTTACAGCAATCAAGTGGCACATACAACAAATGCTACAGATTCTTGAAGTGCTGATGTTTGTTCAGTTTTCCACCTGATCTCACTGAGTTTGTCTGTGTGTCTAGTGAGGGGTCTGGTGTTGTCTGTACAGGCAAAGGTCTGAGTAACAGAAATGATCCAGTTAGATTCCCATTCTAATTAGATTTCCAATCCCATCATGTATGAAGACTTAAGCGTCGGTCACATCTAACTGCCACCTCGCTCATGTTTTCACATGGGTGGAGCAAAATGAGGGGATTACAGGTGGTCTTGGTATTGTGTAATTTTGGGGAACGTAGTCCTTCAGAAAACAGCTAACACTACTTGTGACATTGTTTTAATAATTAGTATAATAATAGCAGCTGCTTTCCTTTCAGAAAGAAGCAAGTAAAGCTCTTGCCCCTTCAAGTGAATGAGGTTTTTCACCAGGCAGATTTTTCTCGTGTTCGGTGTGAAAGATTATTTATACTGCAGATTTAGTGTCTGATGCTGCCTTTAAATTGAACCTAAATAAGATGCCTTAGCAGGCAGCATATGTCAGAGGGAGAACAGTGATCACACATTTATTCAACAGTCTTGGATCTGGAAGCATATTGGTCAGTATTTCCATAGACATTCCAGAAAATTCTAATTTAAAGCCTCAACCCAACCAGCTACAAAATTAAGATTAAAAAAGAGCAAAATTACAAGTCTTTGGACATAAATGCTTCATGAACTACAAATTCCATAATGCCCTCATACAGGTATCTGAGATATGTGTACACTGAGAGAGACTGAGCTACAACGTCATTTGTCATGGCATACTATGTCATTTCAACCAAGAAAATCATAACATATTGATATGTGTAGGCCAAACTCTCGATTATGAAGTCTTGTTCTTGTTTGCCCCAACTGCTGTGGTCATCTGTGGTCTCTTGCAGAGATATTGTTATTCATCAATTGTTATTCAGGACAGAAAATCACCCTACCAGCTGTGGGTTCCTCTCGGATGTGCTATGACAGGGATGCTGCTCGTATGTGGTCACTCTTTGATTAGTCAGTGTTGGACAAACTCTGCTGTTGATCAATCAAGATAAGACTAAAGAAATTGTGAACCATAAGGAGTTAATGCTGGAGCAGAGTTGGTGGACTGAAGACGTACATTTGGAGAAATCTCTCCCTTGGGCTTGTGCTCTCTCTCTCCCTCTCTCTCTCTGTCATGCTCTCTCTCAGTCACATTCTCTTTCTGTCTCTCCTTCTCTCTCTCTTTTTTCTGCTTGGATGCCCCAGCAGACATGCTCTACTGTTCCTGGCCTGGCCACCCACTTCACCTTCTTTAATGTCCATGTTGTCTTTCTCTCAATCTGGCACTTAGGTAACATTTAGAAAGTATTTTCTGTGCCACATTTCTGTAACTTATTTACAGAGTTTCATTGTAATATCTATTTTATTCTAATTGGTTTCATTATAATATCTATTCTCTTCTATTGTGTATCTACTTCTCTTCTATTATGATAATTAAGCCCTTGCTACACTGAACTCATGAAGCTCGGCTCTCCGTGTAGTATTTGTAATGAGACTGATGGAGTCCAGACACTCGCAGATGATGTTAATCACTGAAAATTTATTAAGAGAGAGGAAATCTAAAGGTGTAGTCAAAATTCACTGCACTGGTGGATTGAGGCCGAGTGAAGAGCCAGCTATATTTTTCTATATATGTAGAGTGCTGACACCAGTTTCCTGTAAAGTATCCAATCTCTGCACTATAAGTTTAGCAGGTCAAATCCTATGTTAGGTTGACAGAACCGCTGACAAAGCAGGATGTATTAAGACAGGAATTTTAGAAAGGTGGTTATGTATATTCTCATAACACGTTAGACAGTGCAGTAGGGCATTCTCTTCAGAATATAAATTGTAATTACAGGAATAATTTGGAATCAGATACATTTTGTAGTTTTATGTGCATTAAACCTTTGCCTGCACCACTGCCTTTGGTTGTAGGTAAGTGGGACAGGGGTAAATAATTACAGTAACAGAAGCTCCAAATATGTCACTTGTAATGTCAAGCTGACATCAACATTGACTAAATAAACTTTTATGACTGTTTGTTTACGCCCATTTGCAACTTGTCATAGCAAAGCCTTGCTTCATATTTTAGATGTTTTAAATCAAAAATCTAAAATAAGAACACATTAGTGATTTTGATCCAGCTGGTCCACCAACATTACTGATTTGCACACTGTGCAGTTTTCAACACGATAATGTAACGCAGAGGCAGAGGCAGACAGGACTTGACGCATGTAAATGAAAGTTCTTCATTTGCAAAACAGATAGACACAACGGCAAAATTAACAAAATGATGCAAACTAAACACTGACTAAATGGAACACCAAAAAGGGAGAAAAACAATACAGGAACTGTGCAGAAACAATAAAATTGTGATGTAACATTTGATACTAAGGCATCGAAGCTCGTATCACACAGTGTACCGAAGCTTGTATCAGTTACTATTACCACTAAAGTTAATATTACCATTAATATTACCACTAAAGTTACTAACAACACGTGACTAATGATGGTCGAAGCTTCAGATGTCACTGAAGCACAGGATGAGGGTGAGACTGTTTCATAAGTTTGGCAGTGTCCTATAACTTGGAAGCTTTATCTTTTTACTAAAAAAAATTGGAAATGTGCTAATTATAGAAGTCAAAAGTGAGAGTAAACATTTCATAACGCCAACCTGTTGTTTTTTACATAAAAGGGAAACAATGATTTTACACAAATTATTTCAGAATTTAATTACTAAACATCATTACTGATCATCCATTTTTTTAATGACATATGAAGGCGGTGCAGTGTTGTATTGTTTATAGTGCTGCGCAGTTTTGAATCTTTTGCTGCTATAATTTCTGAACACCACTAGGTGTCGCTGTTTTGTCACCAGATTTCAATGCTCCAAAGCTTCGAATCATTTAGCAGTACAATACGGAAGAACCTCAAACGCTTCACAAGACTTCGTCTGCACATCATTACCAAGAAGGAAGTTAAACAGTAAACACTAGATTAACGAGCAGGCTAATAACGTTACCAAACAACAATAAACTCACGGGAGGACGAGAGAGCGCACATTCAGATACCCACAACCAAGACGATAAAACAAGGGATATTTATACAAAGATTAACGAATGCAAACTAGACAAAGATGAAAACAGTGACAGGAAAACCAAACGAGGGGTCGGAACAGAAAAACTAAAACAAAGAAGCATGTGTGTTAAACACCTGAGAAATTCTTACTTGAACTGCACAAGATATTTGTTACAATTAAAGGAGTATTTGACCATCACTGAACTAAACGTTACTGGTAATGTGCACAGATGACAGCACAACAACAAATATGACAGCAGAAAGTCTACAAGTAACTCAGACAACCAAGACTTTGCTAGTGTGGATACATAAGAAAACCTTAAACCTGGATTTATCATTTGCAGTTGGATTTGGATCAAAAACAGTGTTTTACCTTTAATGGTGAGTCTGATGGCTTTATAGTTCCACTGGTTAAGATAACACCTGTAGACTCCCTCATCCTCTTCAGTCAGGTGTGATATGAGTAGGGAGAGATTTCCTGGAGAGTGAGCAGTACCCATCTGAACTCTGTTTCTGTACTGTTCACTCTCACTGGTGATCACGTCCCATGTTTGTCTTCTTGTGTTGTATTTCTGCCAGATGAAACTCTCAGGTTTGGCGTGTGGGTCAGTACAGGAGCAGGGCAGCAGTACTGAGTCTCCTGTGTATGCAGTGATGTCTGTCTTCTGATTTTCTGCCAAACTGCAGCCTGCAGAAACACACGAGATAAAGGCCTTCACTATTAAACATGGCCGCACAAGTACATGTAAAATGGTTATTATTACATATGGCATATTTAATTATTATTATTATTATTATTATTATTATATATGACATACTTAATTGCTCCAGGTCCAGTCACCTGATGGTACTGATGGTACCAGCCAAATGATGATGGTACTGGAAATCACTAAGAGATTTCCCAATAGATGTTGGTATGATGTATGCATGACCATCAAGTTATAAGATGTAAATGTCTGATTATATTGATTATAGATTGTCTTTGCCTCCCTCTCACTCACTCACTCACTCCCTCCCTCCTTCCTTCTCTCCCTCTCCCTTCCCACTAAAGTTATTACCACTAACATTACCACTAAAGTTACTAATAACGTGACTAATCTTGTTTGAAGCTTCAAACATCACAGATCACAGGATGAGCTTGAGACTGCTTCATAAGTTTGGCACTGTCCTATAACTTGGAAGCTTTATCTTTTTACTAAAAAATTGGAAATGTGCAAATTATAGAAGCCAAAAGGGAGGGTAAATGTTTCATTACATCAACCTGTTGTCTCCCAGTATAGTTTTGTATTATGTTTTCACATAAAAATGGAAACAATGATTCTAAACTAATTATTGCAGAATTTAATTACTAAACATCATTACTGATCATTTTTTTTAATGAAATATGAAGGCGGTGGAGTGTTGTATTGCGCAGTTTTTTAATCTATGGCTGCTATAATTTCTAAAAACCGCCAGGTGTCGCTGTTTTGTCACCAGCTTTCAATGCTCCAAAGCTTCGAATCCTTCAGCAGTACAATAAGGAAGAACCTCAAACGCTTCACAGGACTTCCTATGCACATCATTACCAAAAAGGAAGTAAAAACACATCTGCAGATAAAAACACACCTGCATTCCACAACACACTACACACAGCTACAGCAGTAACGCTGCTACACATCTTATACACTCTACAAAACTACAATGTACTGAACACTGAAAACTGCAGCCCAGACTACAGTCTGCCTGTGGGAATCACCACACAACTATGACCTGGAACTCTACAGCTCTCTATGTAGAACTCCACTGAAATTCTCCACCCACTAATATCCACAGTAGAGGGGAAGTGTGTTCAAGTGCAAAATAAATTATTCCTCCACTTCTTTCTCTCTCACATACAGACTAAATCTAACAGTGAAACAGTGTCTTTCTAGTGTCATCACTTCCTCCTGAGCTTCCCAGTGTTCAGACCCCATCCTCAGTAAAGTGATCCTGCAGTAAGAAGTAGTGCTACACAGTGATCCCCCTCAGCACTGTTTGGACACATCATTTCACTCCTGCACTGAATGTAGCTTAGCAAATATTAGAGAGATCAGACAGGAAGATCTCTAGACTACATGCTGATCAAAATAAACATTGATCATTTAATCAGGTAAACATGAGGATGGTCTGATATTCATATTATTCATAGAGTACAGGTGGATTGCAGCAGTCTATGATCATGTTGTAGCTTTCATACTATTAAGACAAAACTGCTTAAGTGAAGCTGTGAAATCCACCCACTGACACAGAACCACTAAAGGAGTCACCAAAGTAAAGACCACTTTGGATGTAGACAGTACAATGTCATCACAACCCAACAGTTATCACAGGAAGTAGAAACATTTTCTCACCTTTTCTCTGTTACTTTGTTCTTTTTGTTGTTAAAGCTGCCAAAAGCTGTTTGATGATGGTGGATATCTATAAAGTAACTAACTGAGGCTGTAGGCTAGTGTGCACTGCGCTGTAACAACAACAACAAAATAAAATTAAAACTGTAAAAAGACAAAACCCCCAGCATGGGCTGTCTAAGCCTCCTGGCCAATTGATGAACAAATGAGGAATAAATAACACAAACACAAATAAACAAGTGAGCACATTTCACACGTAGCACCCAGTGCAACCAGATTAGCAATACATATGTCAGGTGGAAGAGGTGCATACTGGGAATTCTCACATCTGTAAACTGGTAGCTATGACTATGGTGGCATCAGAATAACTTGGGACTAAATAAGAAAAGTCTTTAAACTGGAGTCACTGGAGTGAATTTATGCTGCCAGAGTCAGTTAGTGATTGACTGATTAAACCATGAAGTTCAGAGCTAGATCACTGACACTGATGAGGATTTGGAGACTGTTTGATAATCTTCGTGGGTGTGTGAAAGAAGTAAACATGTCGTTCACACACCACTCTGAGGAACAGCACAGCAGAATTTTAAGATCACGAACCCAAAAAGGAAGCATGCACATATGCATGTCTGTGTGTGTGTGTGTGTGTTATGTATTGCTAAAGTGCACCAAGTTTAGCAATACATATGTGAGAAGGAAGAGGTGCATACTGGGAAACTGTACTGTCTTTATGGTTTTATTTTTTTCTTATTTGTTCATTTTTTATTTGTAAATTGTTCTAAGCCTCTAGGATAAGAGGAACAACATAGGAGAACTTGAAGCCCAAACACCCAACAAGGAGAGAGAGAGAGAGAGAGAGAGAGAGAGAGAGAGAGAGAGAGAGAGAGAGAGAGAGTGTGTGTGTCAGAGTGTGAGAGAGAGCAGGGCAGGGTGGGGGAGGGGGTGTTTTTGCAGCTACAAGTATCACTTTGAATGTACATTTACTGTGTGTGTAAAATTGTCTTTCTCCAAGTCCTTCAGATGTGGATCTGGCCATCCTGCAACAGCTGTGCATGTTTTGTGTGTGTGTGTGTGTGTGTGTGTGTGTGTGTGTGTGTGTGTGTGTGTGTGAGCAAGAGAGAGAGAGAGAAAGAAAGAGAGAGACAGTATTAGTTATGTATTGTTAAATTGTTAAACAGTGTTCCAAGTTTGGTAGGAGGAACAAGTGCTTGCTGGGAAACTGTACTGTTTTTGTGATATTACAGTTTTTTGCAGGACACAAAAACGGTGACATGTGACACAATAATTGAAACCACTAACTCATGTAGCCCAGCTCCTGACCTGTTATACTAAACCAAAAGCACCTTCTCTGATTTACACTCATTTTGTATTTCTAAAACACATTTTTTTCCAATACGCTAAACACAATTCTCTATATTGGACACATCATTTCTTATAGAAAACCCTCAAATGCAAATGATGCATCCATTTATCAATTAACCAAACCCAGTACTCATAGGTGAAGACAATTATGACTAATTTGTACATGGAGCACTATACTATTTGTAGAGCCTGAGCACTATAAAGAGGCCACAGGCTCGATGTCTTGGTTGGATATCAATGGAGGCCAATATTTGAAAGAGAGGATGAGGACGAGGAAGAACAACCATCACAGATGAGCTTTGGGCCACTTTGGTTGACCATATGGTAAAGCATGTGCATTTGTTTCAGGAAAGCTGAGCAGGGGTCCAGCCTAATCTGAATCACTACACTGGACGAAGTGTCAGGAAGTACTATAGTGTCCCTGAGCAACATGGGGGTAAACCATATAAATAGGCTAAAACAAACAAACAAACAAACAAACAAACAAACACTGTCTTCACATTGGGAGACAGCTGTCTGGCTGAAACCCTCTGGGAAGTCCTGATAGCTGAGACCTCCTGATTGAAATGGATTTATTCAGTACCAGTCCAGCTCTTGAACCCGCAGGTAGTGAGCTCTGCCCCTCCTCTGGTCTCCATGGTAATATAGAGTAGTACTGACTTGTTTGACTGCTAGCTCAATAAGGGATATGATGGGCATGTCAAAATTCATGAGATCAGAATCCTCTGTAGTCTCTCCCCCAAACCCACCCACACTCGGGAAAACACACAGAAGCACCAAACACACACATCATACACCACATGTAAAGGACTGTACCACATATACAATCAACTACAATGAGGTGTGACCTCTGTCACAGGCAGCTGGATACAGAAGTGGGTAGTGGACAAGAGCTGCATCATACACAGAATGAACAAGTGAGGAATAAATAACACAAACAGAAATAAACAAGTGAGCACATTTCACATACCACACCATAATAAAAAACAAGTTGTTTTTATAAATGTACAGATTTATAGAGCAAAATTATCCTTGTAAGAGTCACAATACTCTTGTACTTTTCTTATTTCTCAATTTTGTCAGTCTTACTAAAGTCCCTACAATTCCTACCTTATGCTGGTCTTAAGTAACTAATTATCAATTAGCAAGTAATTAGCAGCGGTTCCTCTCTACCGGACCGAACCACAGCGCAGATTTCAGTGCCACTTAACGGGTCAGGTCAACGAAGAATCAAATTTACTTTATTTTCCCTTAACCCGGGTGGACAAGGCATGTTTGGAGTCCATATTTCGCTCCTTTAGAACAAAAAGCTGCTAACATTGCTAACAAACATTGGAAGCCAACAGCAACGATAGCTAATAGGATTTGTAAATAAGTCAGATATCGAGCTACATGTCCTCAAACCTCATCCAGGTCGCTTCCCGGTGACGTGTTTCTTCACTTGTCTAGTTCACAGTGAGTTATACGACACACCGACTAGTCTGGGAGACATTTATTAACACTTGGATGCGGTTTGACCGGCTTGAGAGAAGTCTGTGGGCATGTATTTACGAAGGCTATATTTGAGCTGCTGTTGACTTCCAGTGTTTGTTAGCAACGTTAGCATTTAACAGCTTTTGTTCTAAACTAAAGAGGCAAAATTTCTTGGTCGATAGACAGAATCTGGGGTAAGTGGTGAGCTGCTGCTCTCTGCTGCTCCCAGATATAAATGCCTTTGTGCAAATGAATGTATGAGGATGACAACACCTGTAGAGAAAAGGTAACACTCACCATCAGCAGCGTGGAGCACAAGGAGCAGATAAACACACACCTGCATTCTTACTGAGTTACACACACACTACACACACAGCTACAGCAGGACTGCTGATACACACCGTACACACTCTTCAATACAGTCTACTGATTGATTTCACAAGAACACTTATAGTGGAGAGGAAGTGTATTCAGATGAAACTGACAAACTAACCACAACACACACAAAACCTACCGCATTTCTATATTAGGTGTGTGTAAGTTGTCATGTGGTATGTCCTCTTTCTTCCTTATCAGTCAGTGATCTATCAGATATTCTCACATTGTCAGTGAGGACGGTCTCATTCTTAGTTAAGTGGCTCCGTCCTTTGTCATAGAGACACGATGTAGAAGCTCAGGGGGTGAGACCCAATATAACCTCCCTTATTGTTGTTTGGTCAGTTCATTTCACTACGACACCCAAAGTACTTCAAAGGCTTATTAATGAAAACAGTGTTACGCTTCTTACCTAGAGTGAGGAACAGGTGCTACGGGCTAACCGCGATGCGTGGAGTAAACATGGAGTGACACACACACACACTGTTGTGGGCAATCTGAAAGACTTTTATTCTCTCCTGGACTACTTCAAGCCGTCATTGTACTTATACGTAAAGGAAACAGTAAAAAGTACCGTACAGCGTTACCAAAGAAAAAGGAGTGTTGAGAAGACGAACAGAAAGGTGACGGTTCTCCCCTCACACACACACACACACACTCTCTCAGTTACTCAATCTACATAACCATATAGCTCCCTCTTAAAGGCGCAGTCTGCATATCAAAAGCCTTTTCTTGGTCCATGCAATAATGCACAGGCTAAAGGTATGGATTATGTATGTCAATAAAAAACACCAATTTTATAGAAGAAAATTGGACTTTTAAAAAATCATTTATCAGTCTTAATAAGAAATTTGTAATTTTGTAATCCCAGTGTTGCCATATGATTTACGTAAAATTGTAGCATGGGTCCACCTAGTGGTAAAACGTTAGATTGCAGTTTTTACTGGATTGTAACAATTGGTGGTTTGAATTTTTTTTTTACATGTAAACTCATAAGAACTCAGTTGATTATCCCACATTTTGACTCTATTCTCTTAATTATAAGTAAATACAGTGCCTATTCCTACAAAGGCATAATGATCTATTGCACTAATGTAAATTGTACTGTACTGTTACCGCCAAGATTTATATATATTCAGGGAAACCACAAAGGTGTAGCGGAACTAAAGAAATTATGTGTGACCATGGGCTCACTCAGAGGCCTCACTCTCCTTACAGTTACTCTGTAACAAAAAGTCCCTTGTGCACAAAGGTATTATTAAGTAAAGCAAAGCACTTCTGAGAGAGTTCTGAAGTCCTAGACAGCCTGCCTGCTGCCCATGGTGCTGAAATTACAGTTAGTTTCAGCACCAAAGACAGCCACAAACAGAGCCATTTAGTAAATCTTAGTTCTTTTTTTGTTGTTCAGGTTGCTGTTCAGTTTCCATTTTTGTATGAAGGATTTACTAAAGATGCGTGCTAAACATATATTCAGTGCTAACATTTATCTCCAGTTGTCTCTCTCAACATCTCAACAAGCTAAATTCAGTGTTACACAATCAACACAACTCAGAGTTCTTATTCTATATGTTACATTCTACATAAAATTCACCAGGTTGCCTTTACATTATGTGATGTCATTAGTTTGATGTTAGATTATTAGTTATTATGTGTATGATGTCATATGCTGAGTTATCATTATTTTGATTCATATGGTTCCTCTTGCTAAAAAGGACACTCTGGGAGTAACATTAGCTAATGTTACCTTAAACAAAAATCAGGAGAATGCCAGATTGATCCTTCCCCAGAAAACTGTTGAAGCTAAAATTGTCCTGGGGAAATGTTCCTGTGGGTTGTGGCTGTGAATTATAAAAAACGACAAACAGTTCACAGTGTGAACCTTCATGATGGAAAAAAAAATTCCTACTTAGTGTCATCAAGGAATGTTTTACAATGTAAGTAGATTTTCCAACAGTTAACTAAATGGTGAAGTGTGTGACAGGAAGTTAATGTTTATAATCTCTCTTACATTATCCTAGGGGGAAATATAAACATGCTGTGACACTTCAATTAAGTAGTATTAAGGCACACCTCAAATCCACCATATGTACCTCATCTCCATCAGGTGGACCTCCACCAGGCAGACCTCATCTTCACCAGGTACACCATATCTCCACCAGGCAGAATTTAACTCCAACAGGTAGGCATCAGCTCCACCAGGCACTCCTCAGCTCTACTGGGAGGTCCTCGATATTGATGAGCAAGACACTGCAGCAGCTGTTTTCACCACAGTTAATGCTGTGTTCCACTGAATAAATGATGATTTGATAATTATTACAGTCTGTAATATGTAGAGTCACATGTAACATTAGCATTCCTGCTCAAATTCTTAATCAATCATTTCCTACATGTATCACTGAGTCCTGTGGAACTGGAAAATGTACAAAACAGACATGGCAAGGAGACAAATGTAATGACACAAGCTTCCAGTTTGTTTGCTCTTCATGCATGCTGGCTGACCATGAAGGACGGTCCACAATAGTCGGTGCCAACTCTCAGACCAAATCAGGTTTCACAAAACAGGTTATTGAACTTGTCCTGAACTTGTGCCAAACCAAAGTCAATTAAAAAAAATCTCACAAGCTTAGGTCTGCTTGCCTGATCTTTTTAAGATAGCAGAAAAAGTACAAATACTCTTTAGATAATTTTGGGATCAACTGAACACTGGACACAACATTTGAACATTTGACTCTTTGTATGTAGGTTAGCTAAGAACATGATCATAAGAAATCTCAGTAATACTGGCATGTCAGGCACTGAAGAGACAAGCCTCATATCCTTATCAATAGAATTTTGTGCTAAATAAAACATATAAGGGGTTTAATTCTATGTGAGTTGGAACTGAAATGAAAATGAAACTTCACTGCGTGTACAATGCTGTTCTCAATTTTAAAATTAAATCCACAATATATTTTAACAGCCCTGGATCTAGACTGCTCTGGTTGAGGAGGCAGTAAAACATAATGGGTTGGCATGTGTTTAGTCATATTTTGAAAGCCAGAACTATATTCTGGGCTTGATTTGAAGAGGGATGTGAGGAGATGCAAATCTCCCAGTGAAAAAAAAAAAAATACATGCGGACAACCAATCCCTTGTAAAACATATCTCCCTTTACACCCCATCTAGATTAATATTAATGTGATGTCATTTAAGATGTCTTACTATTTTCACTCTAACCTTCTGTATGTTTTACACGCTAAGTTACGTTGGGCGTATCAGGAATTCCTCGTGTCAAACGAGGTGGATCCGTAGAGTTGCGATCTTTCTCTTTACATTGGTGACTCAGTGGAGGGCTTGGTGCGTCATGCATCTGCCTTGGATGATTCTAGAAATGCAGCAAGATCTATGCTCTTTATTGAAGAAGAAAAACAATAACCAGCATTAACCAGTGAAAGATGTTTGGAGTTAATAAAACAGAAAATCTGATCGTATAATCAGGGGAATGTCCTAATATAGATTCAAATAAGTTTTTTTCCCCACTTTTAAAGGCAAACATAAAATGTTTCACAATCTGCTCAACCGTCATGATGAGAAATGCTAAGCTAATTTAGTCAGATATTATTGCTAGCAGTGTGGCTAACTCTGTGCATTTAAACCACATAAAGGCTCAGAGATGGAGCTTGCAGCTGACCCTGATGGTAAATGATGACAGCAGAGCTAATGATACAAGCTTAAATTGAAATAGGAGGTAAATAAATAAAATAAAAATGCATACACCTGAGACTGAAACATGCTGTGTGGCTAAATGTGCACTTTCAAAAGCTTCCAAAACTGGCTGCGATGGCGAGGAATCGTTCAAGTTGTGTGAAGGTTCTCAGAGAGGTCAGTGGTACCGAGAATAAAAAGAGCTCTGAAAGTACTAAGTACATGTTAGCTAATATGAAAAAAAGACTGCCATCCTGTATAGCTGATAAAAAGAATTGCACTTATGTACACAGATCAGTTAGTGTATTCGAAGACCGCAGCAGCTGAGTTTGGAATGAGACTACACAGCCTAACAGGAATCAATACCAGAGCTAACAATGCCAGCATACAGGGTTTTGGCATCAGTAATGTTAACTAAAGGATAAATGCTGTGCAATGTTCCTGCTCTATTTGAAACAGCCCCTCAGTGGTTAATGTTTAAAGGACTGACCTCAGATTACACCAAACAGACTATAAAATGTATGAACTCAATCCCAATAGTTTACTGCTGACAGGACGTGGATGGTAAGTAAATGTACTGTAAGATGACTGATATTCTGGAGATACAAATAATTTTTTCCTCAGATCTTGTTTCAACTAAATGGCAAACACTTCAACAGTGATCTATTACATCTTTAAAAATGTAAAAACTGAATTAAAGACTAGACTCAGAAGTAGTCTCCATGCAGGCTATCACGTATATACCTCTCTTATGAAAATCCATGTGTTGACTATTTTCTAATGTAATAGTTGTGTTTAAATGAACCTGCATGTGATACATTTCAAATCTGTGCAGTGCTTCTGCAGGTGTTAAAATGTGGGGAAAGGTCCAGTGCTGTTTGATTGTTGTCCTCATACTGTCAGTGGACTGGACTGTAGGCATCAAGGAGCAGGATCATGATCAAGACCATTCAGCAGATCACCACCAACATCTCCATCATGGCAAGGATGCAGCCCACCCCCACCAGAATGGAGAAGACAAACCCTGCCACAAACTCTCACCCCACAACGCAGACTTTGCCTTCTCCCTCTACAAGAAGCTGGCCAGCCATCCTGACACCCAGGGCAAGAATATCTTCTTCTCTCCTCTGAGTATCTCCATGGTTCTATCCATGCTGGCCCTGGGGGCCAAGAGCAATACCCACTCACAAATCTTCAGCACTCTGGACTACAGTGCTCTCACAGCTGATCAGGTCAATGAAGGCTATGAGCACCTTCTCCACATGCTGGACCACAGCCAGGATGCCCTACTGTTGGAAATAGGAGGAGCTGCAGCTGTACAAAAAGGCTTCAAGCCTGAAGACAAGTTTCTGAAAGATATCCAGCACTTCTACAAAGGTGAAGCCATCAGTGTGGACTTTTCCACACCTGAAGTCGCTGTGCAGGAGATCAACAAGTTAATTGCCAAAAAGACCAAGGACATGATCACTGATCTGGTCAAGAGTCTGGATGCTGCCACTGTGATGATGCTCATCAACTATGTGTATTTCAAAGGTAAAAGGAGACAAGTAGAACCCACTAGAGATTAAATAATTTTTCATGTATTTCACCTGAACTGTAGTAACCAGTGTTGTATTTCATTCTCTCAGGTAAATGGCAAGAGGCTTTTAAAGTGGAGCACACCAGCAAAGGTGACTTTCATGTGGATGAGAACACCACAGTGCCTGTGGATATGATGAACAGAAATGGTGAATATGACTTCTACTATGACCAGGGCAACTTTACGTCCGTTATCATGCTGCCATATAATGGAAACGCCTCCATGATGATCGTCCTGCCTGACCATGGAAAAATGGAGGAGTTGGAGAAACACATCAGCTAGGATCACCTCAAGTACTGGAAGGACAAAGTCCACAAAATGTAATGTATCATGAAATGCTTTTTAAAATATACTTTCATTTATACATATTAAGTAGTACCACAAAGTAAAACCTTTACTCTCTGACAAGGTTACCAATGACAAAAATGTATTAAATAAATATTTTGCCCATGCTATTCCATGTAAGAGTGCGTTTGCCTGACTGACCATGTCTGTTCTCCAGCACTTTGGACTTGTATATGTCTCTGTATTATCTCGGAGCAATGAAAGGCTAAATGTTGTGCTAGTTTAGTGAGCTACATATAGAAGGGACTTCATTTAGCTATAATTAAACTTAAAATTAAATGCTCCTTTCAGACTTAGTCCAGTTCCCTTACACCAGATATGAGAAAAAGTAACAGACTGTTGGATTACTTCTGATGGCACAGTGAATACAGATGTACACAAACCCAGGCATCTGAATGGAAATAAAGTTGTTGAGTGATATTTGAATGAGTCTTCATTTGTTTTGACAAACCAATCATGGCAGTCTGTAGCACACAAATCAGGGGCAGTTATAACATTAGGTATGTTGGTCATATATATCAGTGTTTCATACAAATATTACTTAAGTCATATGGAACTATGTAATTCTAAAACAGACATAGCGATGTGACAGACGTACATTAAGCTCCAAACTCTCTAACAGTCCTGTGACTCACTTATAAATCAGTTTTGAGTTATTTCCCAGTGCGTTGTCTTGTATGTTGATTCACTATGATGATCTGATCACAGCAGTTGGTGCAACATCCAGGCCCCTATGAGTCTGTCAGGGTTCAAAATCAGATTTATCACCTTTGATTTGGTGTCAGATAAAGTAATAAGAATTACACTAACGCTGTGTCTAAGCCAGTAACTGGATGGGCCATATTTGATGTAATTTGTGTTAATTTGTCCATTTGAACAGTAACTGAGTCAGAAATCAGACTTCAAAATGCTGTTCTCAATTTAAAGAATGTACAGTGTATGGTAGCTAGGTCTGACATTGAGGATTTTAGAGGGGATCTCATTTTTTTTTAAGATGGTGCATTATAGAGTAAATAATTTTGTTCTTTTTTCAAATTTATTTGATCTTATATGACTTAATGTCTGTACTGGATCTGAAAACCTCCTTGTCCTGTAACAGATATCTTAACTTTATTATATATCTCTAGGATTAGCTAAAACCATATGTATTAAAAGTAATATGTTTTAAACCATTTTATTCTTAGATTTAGTGCTTAGATTTTTGCCAAGGCCCAATCCCCTCTCATTTTTCCTCCTACTCCTTGTTTTCAAGTGTCATCTTGCTCCTTGGGACTGAGTTACAAAGGCTAGTGGTTGAAATCTACCCCTGTCTTCTGCATCCATTTTATCAATGATTCACAAGGAATTCTGAGAAATTTCTCCTAATGCACAATTTGAAGTGAGACTCTGAATCCCTCAGTTTGGAGGGCCATTTAGCTCTAAGACCTCACCCTAGCCCTCTATCAGAGACCCAACCCCTACTCATGAACACAGTTGTCAGTGTGTGCTGGGAGGTCAATGGTGTTTCCATTGAGATAAGGAATTACATAAACTGAGATGCTCAGTTTATGTTTTCTCTTTACTGTACTTCCTCTCACGAAAGGTGAGTGTGAAATTCTCTCTTAATGCTGAGTGACATGAAACTGTACATATATGTGATAATCTAAAAATGTTATTAAAGTGAGTTGAATCATTCAAGATTTATTTGGCTGAATTAGAATTATAACCTGGTTGGTCTTAAAATGAAAAATATGATTAAAAGGTCCAGAATGCAAACAGACAAAATCTTTGCATGAAGTAAAGTTTATTAATCAAAAATAAATCAAAAAGTCAAAAGATGTTATTTCAGAAAATGAAAAGACAGGTTGGGGAAAATGAAGGGAAAAAAGAAATACAAAATAAATTGGTAAAAAGAGCTGGGAAAAGTTAAAGAGTAGGGCTAATTTTGTTGGAGCGCTTGGCACAGGACAAGGTGCTTTTTATAGCCTGCCATGCTCGTCTGAAGAAGATGCGTACTCTCTTCAACCTCTTGCATTCTGAGCCTTTATATTTGAAATAAAAGTAGAATTTTTAAACTGGTGTCCATGGAGTGGATGTATGTAAACTCTGATTATTGATGTGGTGCTTTGATGCTACTCACCAGCTGGGGTGTTCTCCACTTTGACTGCCTCTGTAATAGATTCCGCTACTCCACCCAGATCCTCTCTTACATCTACAATTTATTTTTCCCAAAAATCAATACAAATGCAATTACATAATAAAGTACAGGCACATATTTAAAGTGAACAAACATCATGTCCTACTGTGTGTTCTTAATGAAAAGCTAGATTTATGCAAGAAAGTACATCTGCACCTTCTACATGGGCGTTGTGGTCCAAAGAGCAAATCTCTTCCGTTGACTCTGTGATCATAAAGTGTTCAGCAGTTCTGCTCTGGATGGTATGAACCTCCTTACAGTCCTCCTGTTTCTTGGGTGAGAAATGAGAAATAATCAGTGATGAATTGTAAAGGAAATGAATCATCCATTGACCACCCCTGGGCAGTGGAAACTCCACTAATGGACAGCATATTTTGGACTACCATCTGTATAAGTCAGGAAAGTGTGAAGGCTAAATAAATAAAACTGTGGATGCAGTCTATATAAATCATTAAAATTATAGTATAAAATGATGTAGACACTTACACTTTCTCCCAGTTTGGCCGAGTAATGCTGCTTAAACCCAGCAATGGTAGCAGGGTCTCTATGACTCTTGTGTCTTCTGGTAATGATATTAGTAATGAAGTTGTCCCTTGGCATCTAGAAAGGACAGAAGAAAGCTCTATTGTATTGAACGATAATAAAGCCATTTTATTTCTTTTAAAAAGTGAACAGTTTGTATGTGTTTTTTGACAACTAAAAAAAAATTAATTAAAATTAAAGATTTATTCCTAAGAAGTAATTGAATTTGAACTGAAAATTAGGCTTTGATTACAACACAATTTTCTATAAAACAAGGCTTATTTTACATGCATTTGTGCACAGGATTACTTTTGTAGCCTAGTTTCATAACTCTATGGAAATGAGAAATCAAAGCTTATAGATTTTATTGTTTTATATAGTTATATAACAGAACAAATGGCCACCCGTAGCTCAATTTCTTCTACAAATGTTAATACATGTGAAACAAAGTTTTCCTGTTGTCCGACAGTGCATAATGGCCACACTCGTGGTCTTACAGAGGCTTTTCTAAAACAAGCGCAGCAGTCACTTTCCCTTGTCTCAGTCAACGTATTTCATCTAAAGGAGTTCGGTTACCCGAATATTTTCAGCTACTTCCCCTTTTATTTATCAACGTTTCCTTTTAGCTAGTTCATTCTCTATTCACTTATTCCGCATTTTAAAATATTTGTGCGGTCAGTGAAGTTAAACAGCTGTGACGGCCCGAGTGCCGCAGGTCCCACAAACTCCCTTGACGTAGACAGACGTTTATTAGACGAACACGAATAACGAACACAGTGGCGCTCACACGAAACAGACAAGATGAACATGAGCAACGTTGAACACAGCTTACAAACCATAAAATGCACCACGTACGTGAACATTAGCGAGAACACAGACCGACATTAGGAGAATAACCCGCTGCAGGTGTGTGTGACTACATAGTCGTGGTTTCACACAAGACCATGAACTCCCACTGCAGGCGGCGGGCCGTACCACGTGACTAGTGGGGCGGGGAGCTCACTATCAGCCCACTAATTAGTTCTCCGTTCAGTCAAAAGTTCTCTATCATTAAAATGTGTGTTCTCATTTTAAATTCGCATATTGGCTACTTGTTTATAATACGATTCCGTTATCAAATATTTAGTATCTGCCTTTGTAGATAAAACTAAATTCTACTTACGTTTTGTTTTCGTTTCTCAGTACCTCTTATGCGTGAAGAATTGTTTGTAGTCTCTGTTGATGTTTTGTCTAAAATGATCGTCATCGGCAAATCCACTCAATAAACTGATCAGAAATAGAATGACACACATTATGACATAATGGAGGGCTAAATTCTGTTCAGTGGCTGTTTAGAACAACGAAAAAAGTGCAGCTGAAATGACATTATAGTCTCATATCAGAAATCACACTATCACATTTTAAAATCATTTCCTCTTTATGCTATCATTTTGTCATCAGGCTCAGATTAAAAAATCTAAATAAATAAAGTAAATATAACCTATACATGTAAACTATATATTAATTAATTAGTAATCATTCCACATAGGTACAATTCACTCACTCTGTATTTGTTATAATCCAAAGTCATTTGAACACTCATTAAGGATCAAAATGCAACCTAAACAACAACTATAATAATAAATTCTTAAGAAATTATACAATTTTAACTGAAAATTAGGCTTATTGATCACAATACAATGTTCAACAAAACGGCTTATCTTTACTCTAGTGTTTCAGTACCAAGGCTACGCAGTTATGCAAACACTTTCTTGCATAATATATGCTTATATTATGAAATTTAGCAACTAGACAAACAGAATTAAATGCTCTGTTCATTACTGATTCAAATGGTTTATTATTTTTAAAAAATATATTTTTTTAAAGTGCAGGATTGTAGCCCCAAAATAACCTGCACATGGTTTTACAGGGGTTATTCCAATATGTGCTTTATAACACAATGTTTTGATCACATCTTCACAAAGGTTAATTACTGCTGAAAAGAAATAAGGTTAGCATACATTTTTTAATTTTCTTATAGCCTATAAAGAACACCCAACCAAACAACCTAGCTACAAAGAGACAAGGATAAAAATGTCATTACATGTATTATATAGGCATACAGATTTGAAATTAATGTGGTAAATGCAGTGGACAGGATGGAGTCTAGAATTCATCATCTGTTGAAGCATCTGTGGTGACATCCTCATATGGCTCTTCAGTGTCTTCATCAGTTTCACCATAACCTGCCACCATTCAAGAACGTATATTGTCGTGTCAAGTTGATGCAGGAAAGAAGAGACAGGAACCAGTGCGTTACCCTGTGGCCTTTTATTAATGCAGAGCTCTGGAGATGTCACTTCACAACGCAGTGCGAGTGAGATCTAAAGCATAACTTTGTTTGACCGTCTCGTACACGTCTTCTTGCATAATCACACATATGCATGTCTAGGGCATTTCCTTTTATGTCTGGACATACAGTAAATATTTTATTAATTCAAGCATTAGTCCTATTCCATTCTGCACATTATTCTCTATTAGTGTAAGCTTAGCATTCATTTAATTTATGAAACCCCACAATATGTAAAGCAGGCTTGAACCCAGGTCAGTTAAGTGATGACACCAATAGCCTACTGGGTGAGCAACCACGCTCTAACAAGGATGGGCCCCTGTGCAAAACAGTTAGATCTTGGATCAGATAAAACAAAAGGGAAAAAACTAAACACCATGCCGAGCATGGAAAAAGGAAGAACAAAGGACGTAACGGGAAGAAATGGCAACCCCAATGCACTGAGGAAAACCAAACTAAAATTTCCCAAACAAGACCAGAAAACAGGGAACAACTTGAATGGCTAAGGGAAGCCTTGGGAGAGAGGCAAAACTGGAGAGGGGAGGTGTAAAAACACAAACACCCTCACAGATAAGAAGTGAGGTGTAGCAGGAAGGCTCACAGACCTCAATACCTGAAGTTACCAGCTAGGAGCTTGGCTCAAATATTTAGTAAACAACCAGCACTGAATGACTGGGTCATGGGGCTTTTATGAGGTCTAACCCAGCTGTTGGGTGTTAAACCTGATTAGTGGTGTGGTTGACTTGAGGCCTCCCTCTGGTGGCCGGAGGGGCCTTGGCCTGGTGCCAACCCTTACAGTATCCTATATGAAGTGACCTGCATTAAGAAATATTGTTGATGACACTTACTATTATTACTGTTAGTAGTAGTAGTATTTAGTGGGGAATCATTTTATGGTGTTGATTGGAGAATACTATTAAAAAAATTAATCTTACCATCAGTAGTAGTTGATGAAATTAATAACTTATAACCATTTGGAGACGTCATTGTAGTAGTAGGTTTAGTTGAAGCTGTTGGACTTGATGTGTCAGAGTCCACTGGAGTAAGATTTACAGGTTTATATGGAGCCTCTGCAAGAATAGAAAAGTGTGGTCAGTTATAAGTATGAACTCTGTTTCTGTACTGTTCACTCTCACTGGAGATCACTTCCCATGTTTTTCTGTCTGTGTTGTATTTATACCAGGTGAAGCTCTCAGCTCTGGTGTGTATATCAGTGCAGGAACAGGGCAGCAGTACTGGATCTCCTGCGTATACAGTGATCTCTGTGATCCTGTGATGTTCCAGTGTACAGCCTTCAGCTACACCAGTTGAAGTCCTTCACTATCAATGTCGTCAGCACATGTGTGTTTCAAATTAAAAATTCAACATTGATTTTCTTTTTGACATGGCTTAACTATCTCAAGTGAATTGCTTTAAGCACATTATTATATGCAGAAAGCCTAATTATCTTTTACATACTTGTAAGTTATACTATACTGTTACTTCCTTTAACTAGTAGAGGGATTGTTGAGAGTAAGATTTACTCCATCACAGTATAACGATTGCGTACTTCGCTCTATTATACTCTAGCCTGATTGCTGCAGCTGATATGCATGAGATTTAACTGCACCACAATAATACATTGATTTCAAGATTTACGACTGATGGCAGTCTAAAAAGCAAATCGTAAGTGTTCAAACTCTACCTTATATATTCAGATAACATGGAGTGCCTCTTATACGTTATCAGAAATATATGAGATGTCGTCTCTAACTGGACTCCTATTAGATGTTTCCAATGTTTCTTATAAAGTAGCTACTGAGTAGATATTTGATGATCTACAGAAGTAGAGAGAAAGTCACACTCACCATCAGCAGCAAGGAGCAGATAAACACACACCTGCATTCTTACTGAGTTCCACACACTACACACGGCTACAGCAGGACTGCTGATACACACCGTACACACTCTTCAATACAGTCTACTGAATGTTCTGACAACTACAGTTACAGTGGAGATGAAGTGTATTCAAATGAAGCTTTGACAAACTTCTATCCCCAGCACACACAACAAATATAGGGAGGCAGTAGGGTTTTATAAGTTTTTAAAAGTCATTTGGTGTGTCCTCTTTCTTCCTTAACAGTCTCACATCATAAGTGAGAATGTCATCATTCTTACTTAAGTTGGCTTAGTCCATTGTCACAGAGATGTGGCGGCCCAGTGGGACGGACCCACAATGACTCCCTAAGTGCTGTTAGTTCAGTCCAGCACACCTGCCCCTTTGTACACGCATCATTTATGAACGTATTTAAACCCATCTGTCACTGGAGTGGTTGTCGGTCTTTGTTCGTGCTCAGGTTGGCGTTAATGGTCATTTAATAAATGCATGTCTTCGTCAAGAGACGTCTGTGCTTCCTGCTCCTTGCCTTGCGGCACTTGGGCTGTCACAACAAACAAAATATTTGTATTTTCTTATACCTGCGTGCGGGGGGTGGCATAACGTGAATAAGTGAATAAATCATATAAAAGCAGACATTGTGTTCACTTTGTTTTCAGTAGGCTACACCAAAAGTGAGGAGGAGGCCTTCAGTATTCTGAGGAGTTCCCTTCAGTATTCTGAGAAGAGTCTCATATATAGTCAGGGCCATTGGACCTGGACTTCAGTTGTCTCTCACACCAATCTTATTCCCACTTCCTAAAAAAAGGGAGAAGCCTGCAGCCAAGGGATCAGTTAAGATGAGGCAAAAAGCAAAAGTAAAAATAATGTATATGTAACATGCTGCAACCGTCCCTGATCTGTGCTGAGACCTTCCCCAAGGTCGGGGTGAGTTGCAACATCTGACTTCTTCTATTCAAATAAATAAGTGGATGTCATGTGTAATCATTTTTAAATGGCATGACTAATTAGAAGACAGATGTAAGCTTTATATGTAAAGAAGTGGTTGGTCTAGTCCAAAGAGTCTCTGAGTAACTGAGAGAAAAAAGTGTTGCACTCATCTCATTCTACCTGTACATGCAATGACAAGAAATGACGAGAAACACTATTCATTAGGAGAAGTCCTTGAAGTCCACAGGTAAGAGTGCTTATGTTTATTATGATAAGTAAAACTTTTCTTCAAATAAATTGAACCAAATGCACTTTGACCTTTGCTGGGAGGTACGGGAGGATTTTCTGAAGAGCTAAGAGACTTTAAAAGTATTACCTCTGAACTTACATCTGCAAAGTGTTACATCTGAACTTGCAACAAGTTGATCTAATAAAGACATTTTTACAACAAAGTAGGCCTTAAGCCCATTTCACACCAGAAGCAGTGCATCGAGTGTTAAAATGAAAGCTAAACTGGCTAAGTTATAAGTATATAAGTCTATAGACTACTAACGAAATGTCTACAAAGACAGACTGAATTGTCTGAATAAATTTAAAGAGGCAGTATGTTCCAGGTGACTATGTTGTCCTCTACACTCTGTCAGAAACCTTGGCCTCACCATGGAGAAACAATTCCATCTGGAGGACTAAAAGAGAATTTCATTTTGATGGACTATTAATCTAACAATGATTAATACATGTTTAAAAATAGTGTATAAACAGTGTATATAAAAAAGAGGAACTATCAAAACAGTACTTTACTGGAGAAGGTAAAAATTTTAATAAATATAATACTCCTCAGAAACTGCAATGTCTCATTTATATGCACTGTAGTGTAACTGAACTTTAAATTTCAATAAAAATTAATTGAACAGTTGTTCATCTATACAGTGCAGGCTAGACAATCTCTAGAGATATTTTGATGGTTATTTGCAACATCTATTCACCTATCCTATCTATACTATAATTCCTTGCTTTTAGTTGATAAGGAACATGCACTCTATTGGTGAAATATAAGACATGCTGAAAGATAGATAAGCCTCTACTCACATGTTGTTGAGAATTGGTTAATAAGATATTCATAACTTTGAACAGTCAATAGTCTAGAGATGGTCTGTTGAATGTCTAAATTCAGACAATCCAAATAAAGGGTTACCCAGATAGGATCAGTTGTGTAGCTCTTTGGCTGTCCTTCTGATCAAGTATTTAGGTCCATAGACGGTACATTGAGAAAGTGTGTAGGTCTGTAGTGGGCCTGTTAATGTCTGTTGTCTGTTCCATCTCCATCAGTGTGGCAGGAACTGATGCTGAGGTAAAATGGATGATAAATTCTTAATTTCAGGAGGCATGGTGATACTACAACAGCTTGTTTATGTTGTTTGTAGCTTTGGTCCTCTTGGTACAGTAGACCACAGCCACGATGATGTGGTGGAAGATCACGGTGACCAAAGCAAAGAGGGATGTAGGGCAGAGTCTGAGGAGAGACTGTAACAACACTGAGGAGTGAGGGGTGGTGCAGCGCAAAGACAACTCTGAATGTTGAAAATGAAGATGAAATAATCCTTTTACTCATTTAGGAGACAGTTGGCCCTGAGCCATATTGCACACATTATCTCTAGTCATTATTTAAAAGCTATGCTATGTTTAAAAAGTTATACTTTTTATGGGCATTTTTAAACATACAAGCCCACTGATATATGTTTTACATTGTACATTGAGCCTGATGTATCTGTTTTGAGCTCCTTTATGATTGCATAAGTACAGCCCGCCATCCTCCTCAGTCAGGTGTGATATGAGTAGAGAGAGATTTCTTAGAGAGTGTGCAGTACAGGTGAATTCTGTTTCTGTACTGTTCACTCTCACTCCACCTGTTTCTGGTTGAACTGTGCCTGGCACAGTGTAACCTCTCAGGTCTGGCGTGTGGGTCAGTGCAGGAGCAGGGCAGCAGGACCGAGTCAAGAGCAGGGCTGCAGGACCGAGTAAGCAGTGACGTTCTCCATCTACACGTTCCCTGCCAGACTGCAGACTGAACCACCACAGACACCCTCCATAAGCTCATGTAGACCCAACAGGAGGCCGTGCTAGTTTGGGGTATGTTTTCGATTTCAATTAAAAAGCAAAATGACACCACCTAAATGCTTTGACCCAGATGCTTCATCTGGAGTGATTTTCTGCAGTGATCCCTACACTCTCAGAATGGAGAAGTGAGAGAAGCTTGTTCAGAGAGAGTTTTATGTATTACGTGTGTTAACGGCTCAAGTAAGTTCATAGCTGCAGTTTTAATCTAAAATTAAAATTGTCATCTACTACCTCAGTGCTGACTGCTTGCAACCCTAACGGCATTCATTACAACAAATGGTGCATTTGAGTAACATCTGCTTATAGTACTGCTCTAAACACAGTTTAACACAGAAGGTCTGGAACAGTCAAAAGTTGTGGGTTCAGTCTAATGATGACAGTATCACTGTGCTTGATAGAGATTTAATGGTGAGTACGGTGTCTTTATATTCTCTCCTTTTAAGATAACACCTTTACACTCCCCCATCCCCTTCAGTCAGGTGTGATATGAGGAGAGAGAGATTTCCTGGAGAGTGAGCAGTACCCAGCTGAACTCTGTTTCTGTACTGTTCACTTTCACTGGAGATCATGTCCCATGTGTTTCTCTTAGTGTTGTGTTTCTTCAAGGTGAAACTCAGATTTTGTGTGTAGGTCAGTGCAGGAACAGGGCAGCAGTACTAAATCTCCTGTGTAAGCAATGATATATTTGATCTCCCTTGTGCTGTCCAGTGTGTAGCCTGCAGAAACACATTAATTTATGCAACTAATGAGAGAGTTTTGCTTTAACCACAGTAGTACATAAACACATCATTGACTAATTTAGGTTCAGTTTCAATGTACAGCATTATATTGTTAGGAGTATTTAAAGTGGCACTCTGCTGTTTTATGTTATTGCATGACTCTGTTGGGAAACTGACTCCAATTTGTAGAATTAGGACAAGCCTATGTACAAAATATCCCTGATAAACATAATTAAATACCAGCAAGA
The DNA here is from genome assembly GCF_041902795.1 of Electrophorus electricus. NCBI lineage: Eukaryota > Metazoa > Chordata > Actinopteri > Gymnotiformes > Gymnotidae > Electrophorus > Electrophorus electricus. Next base: position 9,922,470 of record NC_137498.1, read on the forward strand.
TTACCAATAGATTTGATGGCAGTTGGTTAACTGAACCAAATAATTCTAATGTATTCTCATAAACCAGATTGCATCATGTATTTTTAAAGTTTAGCTCATTTTGGACGGCTTAACACACTACTTAAAGTGATGCATCACAGTCACATGTAATCAGCTCTTGCCAAATTCTATTGTCAAAGTCTATCTATCTATCTATCTATCTATCTATCTATCTATCTATCTATCTATCTATCTATCTATCTATCTATCTATCTATCTATCTATCTATCTATCGTTTCACTGACAGTGTTGCCATCCTGTACCTTGTGTACATGGTGTCCTTTTTATTAGCATCTTTCATATTATTTTAATGTTTTTTTTCTTTGTTGCTACTATATATTTGTGCAAAGCACTTTGAATTGCTATTGTGGATGAAAGGTGCTGTACCAAATTACATTGTCTTGCTTTTCATAAGTGATGTGTGTTTGACCAAAGGGGAAGTGTTATCTAGATACTTCTAAATACATTCATTCTGGAAACTTGAAGCACTTGTGCACTTGAAGATTCTTGGGAAGCAGCTGCAAGGTACTGTAGTTAAAGATGTCGAGTGGATATCTATAGAAAAATATACAACTTCTTAAGCACTTTGCTTACACAGCTTATGAAGGGTCGCTGTCTGAAATTTCTCTGTATATATATATATATATATATATATATATATATATATATATATATATATATATATATATATGTGTGTGTGTGTGTATAATCAATAATAAACTAACAAACAGGCATGCCCTTAAAGACAGGTAAATGACCCGTTGAATAATAATAATAATAATAATAATAATAATAATAATAACTGATACTGTAGCCTGCTCTAGATGTGCTTCATAAAACCTTATTAACAAAGACAATATAATAACTAGAATAAAAGGATCCGTTTTTATCACCTATTCCTCCTCATGCATTACTCCAGGAGTGGTCTATTTTATCTTTTGCAAGAGATGTATTCATCTGTATATTGGAGGAACCAAGAGAATGTTTGCTGATTGTTTTGTTGAACACCTTTGGACCATCAGAATTAAGAATTTGTCATTTCCAGTGGCAAGACATTTTAATGCTAATGGAATTTGCAATAATTTAGGTAATTTGATGAAAAACATCCCACCTACACTTTCAGAGATTTAGAAACCCATGAAACAGTGTCATGTCTTATAGCCTAAACTAATTCTACAGTCATAGCTATGGAGCAGGTGTACATATAGACTGGTAACTCAGTACACAGTCTAAACTCATTTTAGTGCCTCACCTCTATAAAGGTGTAATGTGTCATTTTGAGCAGGTAAAAATAGAAACCACACTCATCACTTTTGCTCTTTATTTTTAAAACAGAAATAAATTCTCACAGTGAAGTAATGGCTACAGTCAACAATAAAGCACTTGACATAAAATGATATGCACATTTATGTAACGACGGAGGCTAGGCAGGACGCACGAATGAGCCGACAAAAGTTACGTTTATTAACACCAGACAACAGACAATGTAGCACATAGGCTAATACATGGTCAATCAATAACAACATACACTACTAAACATGAGAGTTATACTCACGCACAGAAATGACACAAATTACTCACGCACAGTGATGACACAAAATGAGGAGCAGGTGTGAAACACAGGGCGACACACACAGAAAAAGACGTCTGGGAGGAGGGGCCGTACCGTGAACATTTACACATCATTTTTTATTTCATTAAAGCCAAAAGCACTACTACTAATAAATTACATGCAAAAAAGCTAATAATTCACAGAAGTATTCAAATCATCTTTCAGCAGATTAACCCCTAATGAGGCATTTACAGTGAAGAAACAAATAAAATACTTGCTATTTACTGGCTACCATATATGTTTTTGTATGTTTATTTTTTGTCCATTTGCTTGATTGCATTTGTTTGTGTGTGTGTGTTTGTGTGTGTGTGTGTGTGTGTGTGTGTGTGTGTGTGTGTGTGTGTGTGAGAGAGTGTGTGCTTAATTTGAATTTAATTTGATGCTGGCATATTCTGTTTAATCTGCATTATCCATTGGAGTGGATGCTGGTTTGGTTTTCTGACTGTGTATTACAGTGGAGTAAGTGATATCATCCTGTAGGAATAACACATTAACAATTGTTACATAACACACATGTTTACAAAACACACATTCAGTATGATACACACCTGTTCTTGTGCTGTTTTGCATTTCGCTTTTCGATTTACAGTTGCGTATAGGACACTCGAATCTTCATGTAGAAAATTAGCAAACTTGTGTGAACACTAAAGCACACTTTCGAAAAAAAATACTGTATATAAGAGTCTATACATACACACAAATGCACAATTCAAATGCACCAATAACCTTTATGCACTTATGACCATCATGCAAAGGGCAACAACAATATGCTATATGTGGTGTGAAATCACTGGTACATGTCCAGAAGACCCGTTTTCATATGAATGCAGTGATAAGAGCTGTGCTCCATAAGGGCGCAGGTGAAGTGAAACACATGTAGAATTTAATGGTAAATAATCCTTGTCCAAAGAAGGACAATATAACCAGCCTTAATATCTACAGGTCAGAAGCTTTAACATCAGTAGTCATGAAATGCTTCGAGAAGCTGGTTCTGTTTTACGTCAAGTCCATCACTCCCACCTCCTTGGACTGATATAGTTTTACAGAGCAATCTGCACTATGCACAGTCACAATCAACACTATGTCTGTACTCATCTGGACCTTCTAGGATCCTATGACAGAGTCATGTTTGTAGACTTCAGCTCTGCTTTCAACACAACTGAGAGTGGAACCCTGTGTCTGTCAGGGTATTTTCAACTACCTGTGAGATAGAAGGTAGCTTGTGTGCCTGGAACCTTATTTGTCAGAGCCCCTATCCATCAGCACTGGGGTTCCTCAAGGCTGGATACTCTCAGCCCTCCTCTTCTCCTGCTACACCAACAAGTGCATCTCCAGCTATCATCAAGCAAATGACCCTAACAGGACTCGTTAGCAACACTGACGGGACTGCTAGTGGAGTCAAGTGGCTCGTCTGGCTTTGTGGTGCACTGAAAACAACTTGGAGGTCAACATGCAAAAAGCAGTAGAGATGGATGATAAATTTCTGAAATAAGACAACTGTCCATCTCCCTTTGTAACTCAATACAGTAAGTGATGTGGAGTCTGAGCTTCCTACACACCACCATTTCCACTGATTTCAAATTGGAGATCACAACAGCCATAATCAAAATCGTTCATCAGTGTATCAGGAGCTGCTTTGTATCAGAAACTCACCATGGACCCCACACATCTAGGGAACCCCACACACTATCTGTATAAAACCCTCTGCTCAGGTATTTGGTACTGCTTCAACAAAACCTGAACTTCACAACCTGTGTTTTCTCAAAGATGGTTTTCCTTTAAAAAATAAAAAAAAAAAAACATTAAAAAAGTGCTGCATGTGATATATGTGATCCCTTATTTGAACTGTATTGTACTAATTGCATTGTATCATCTGAACCCCCCTCCGTATTCAGATACAAAGTAGCACTCAGTTGAACAGGTGAACAATGCACAGCAGAACAATCCTGTAAACACACACACACACACACACACACACCATGGAAGATTTGACCTTGAAGGACGTGTGCCAGTAATGATGTGGAGGTTGTTTTTCTTATGTTACAGTGGATGGTATGTGAGCATTCACCTGTGTCTCCTGCTCTCTCTTCTCTTCTGTTTGCCCCTTTCTTAGCCTCATTTGTCCATGTCTGTGGACTACATTAGAAAACCAGACAGTGTGACCCACAACTTGTATACATGCGTGTGTGTGTGTGTATGTGTGTGAGAGTGTGTGTGTGTGTGCGTGTGTGTATGTGTAGGTGTACCTTTGTATCTCCAGCACAAGACCCCCACGAGACCCAGCAGCAGGAGGAGGACAGCTCCCACAGCAGTAGTCATGAGGATATATAATAGATCACCAGCAGGGTTTTGGACATCTGAAGGCAAACGTTATACAAATGTTATGTGTATTTGTGTGCGTGTTAGTGTTTGTGTTTTTACACAGCATGCATTTTAATTGCTTTTTAAGATATTAGGAGACCATGTTGATATGCAGTAAATGCATGTTACCATCAGTCAGAGTCTTTGCACTGTCAGTAGTGGAAGCGTCAGCTGGAGCCTTTGCATTTGTTTTGCCATCAAATCTTGATGTAAATTCTGTTGTTGAGATCCCTGGAGAGGAACATGTGTTTGTTAGCATAAGATGGTGTACTGCTTTAGTACTACTTGTGTTTGCAAGTTTGGCTACAGTACTGACCCATTATAAATGTGTATAGGAACATTCAGGATGGTTTACATTCGTGACACTAGTAGACTGCACCTGAGTGGGGGGCAGGTGAACAAGCTCATCAGTGCATGTTTAAAAGTTTATTTAAAAACTAATTTTATAATGAATTTTATAATGAAGACTTTCCAAGTAATGATGTTTTATTAGAGTCAGCACTAATGCAATGGAATTATCCCTCTTGAGCATCGTGATACAGCCACAAAATAAATCAAATTATGTCAAAATAAAATCACCAATGAAGTATTAAAAGTATTTAAAATATATATTTTAAATTTGTTGTGTATGTTGACCAAAAGCTGTCAATTTGGGTGTATAGCCTGTAATTAGACTTCTGTGGTTGGGAAATACAGTTTATTATTTTATTGACAGTGTCATAGTCAGGACACATGAAGAAAAATGCCATTTTCAGGTAAAATGTGTCTTTGGACAATTGGGAAAACATCTAGTACTAGGTAAGGAGTCAAAAACAGATCACTTCTATTATTTTGGGTAAAGCCTTTGTCAAACTAGTGTGACTGAGAAACAGTTTTATGCTGGTATTTTCTTAGGAGACATGATTTTGGACTCATGAAAGTTTATAAAAAAATATAACATTTTTAGGTAAAACATTTGGACAACTGGGAGCACATCTTGTACAAGGTGATAAGTCAAAAACAGTGGATTTCTGTCATTTTGTGAAGTATTGTGAAGTAAAACATTTTACATCAAAATTGTATGTCCTGACTATGACAATATCAAAGTGCCAGTGCAAAACAGTATTTCCCCAACCACAGTAGTTTGAGGTTTCAGTTCACACGGTTCCTACTTACTGTTTGTGGATGGTCATAGTTAGGACACATGACTATTTAATCAAAATGTCAATGAGGTAAAATAGATAAAATAGTTATTTGGACAACTGAACACATCTAGTACTAAGCAATGAATCAAAAACAGGACATTTCTGTCACTTTGGGTGTATAAGATGTATGTGCCTGGGAAACAATTTTACACTGGCAGTTTATTGATACTGTCATAGTCCAACTATACACTTTATAAATAACATGAAAGACAAAATGAAGGTCAGTGACATTATGGATTGTTTCCAGAAGATTAAGTCATAATTTAAATCCCAGTCAAGTATTTTTAAAGTACAAGACCACTTTAACCACAAATACACCCCTATAAAAATGGATGAAATGTATATTTACCCTGGACTTGTTTTAGCTGTCCTTTTGCAAACAAACACCTACCAAGCCACATCAGTGAGAAAACACCACTCCAGTGATCTGTAGCATTCATACTATGTCCAGTATATCAGCCTTTGATGGTCTAAGAGTGCTCTTTAGGTGTAACAGGTGCTACAGGTATAATGTAACACTAGTTTGCTAAAGTTCAGTTTATTTATGAGATTATCAAGGCACTAAGAATACGGATCTAAGTTACTTATCTTTACAAGTGAGTTTGATGTATAGTTGTTCATATTCCTTATGCATACAATCGTAATCTCCCTCATCTTCATCCGTCAGGTGTGATATGAGTAGAGAGAGATTTCCTGGAGCGTGAGCAGTACCTAGCTGAACTCTGTTTCTGTACTGTTCACTCTCACTGGAGATCACATCCCATGTTTTTCTTTTTGGGTGGTATTTCTTTCAGGTGATACTCTCAGGTTTGGCAAGCAAGTCTATGCAACTGCAGGGTAGCAGTACTGAGTCTCCTGTGTGTGCAGTGATGTGTTTTGTCTCACTGTTGTGTTCCAATACGCAACCTGTAGAAACACACCCCACTGTCAGACTCCACCACATTTGCTTGTTAGATTAATAAATATTTACTTTAATATTATATGATTTTTAGCATTGTTCTAATGACATTCACTATCCTTATAACAATGATAGTTATAACTGAGCAATTTGGTTGCTCCATTTAGGTAACAATTTGAGCTTTGTTTGTTAATGCAGTTCACTTCATATAGGATACTGTAAGGGTTGGCACCAGGCCAAGGCCCCTCCGACCACCAGAGGGAGGCGAGTCAACCACATCACTAATCAGGTTTAACACCCAACAGCTGGGTTAGACCTAATAAAAGCCCAGTGACCCAGTCATTCAGTGCTGGGTGTTTGCTAAACATTTGAGCTGAGCGCCGAGCTGGTAACTTCAGGTATTGAGGTCTGTGAGCCTTCCTGCTACACCTCACTTCTTATCTGTGAGGGTGTTTGTGTTTTTACACCTCCCCTCTCCAGTTTTCCCTCTTGAGTCTGTCTCTCTCCCAAGGCTTCCCTTAGCCATTCAAGTTGTTCCCTGTTTTCTGGTCTTGTTTGGGAAAGTTTAGTTTGGTTTTCCTCAGTGCATCGGGGTTGCCATTTCTTCCCGTTACGTCCTTTATGCTCCCTTTTTCCACGCTCGGCATGGTGTTTAGTTTTTCTCCTTTTGTTTTACCTGATCCTAGATCTAACTCTTCTGCACAGGGATTCACCCTTGTTAGTGTGGTTGCTCACCCAGTAGGCTAGTGGTGTCATCACTTAGCTGTCCTGGGTTCGGTCTCTTGTTACAGATACATTCTTGAACTGCTTTACAGATGATCTTTCCTAGAAAGAGCCATACTCATAGATAATTTATAAATGCTTCCCAGCATTCATACCTGATTCTACACTAGATCCTACTTTTCAAAGCCCTATTAATATGATCAGTTAATTATTCATGTTGTGTTTACAGCTTGTTTGTTTATTTTTGATGAGGTGTGATGTTTGGTTGTTAGATTGTAGATTGTTTTGTGTTGTTTTTTTCATGGTGCTTTTATTACCCAGTTTGATTTATTTATTTTTTTAACTACCCTTCAGGAATTTCTGCTCAAGCTTACCGTGGCCTGCACAGTGTTGTATTCCCAAAGCTTGAGGAGCTGAAGACAGAGCTGGTAGCTGTGAAAGAAACACACCACCTAATGGTGGCATGTTATGGTGAAACTGATGAAGACACTGAAGAGCCATATGAGGATGTCACCACAGATACTTCAACAGATGATGAATTCTAGACTCCATCCTGTCCACTGCATTTACCACATTAATTTCAAATCTGTATGCCTATATAATACATGTAATGACATTTTTATCCTTGTCTCTTTGTAGCTAGGTTGTTTGGTTGGGTGTTCTTTATAGGCTATAAGAAAATTATAAAAATGTTTGCTAACCTTATTTCTTTTCAGCAGTAAGTAACATTTGTGAAGAGGCGATCAAAACATTCTGTTATAAAACACATATTGGAATAGCCCCTGTAAAACCACATGCAGGTTATTTTGGGGCTACAATTCTGCACTTTTAAAAAATATATATTAAAAAAATAATATGCAAGAAAGTGTTTGTATAACTGCATAGCCTTAGTACTAAAACACCAGAGTAAAGATAAGCTGTTTTGTTGAACATTGTATTGTGATCAATAAGCCTAATTTTCAGTTAAAATTATATAATTTCTTAAGAATGTATTATTGTTGTTGTTGTTGTTGTTGTTGTTGTTTAGGTTGCATTTTGATCCTTAATGAGTGTTCAAATAACTTTGGATTATAAGGAACACAGAGCGAGTGAATTGTACCTACATGGAAGGATTACTAATTAATTAATATATAGTTTAGATGTATAGGTTATATTTACTTTATTTATTGAGATTTTTTTAATCTGAGCCAGATAACAAAATGATAGCATAAAGAGGAGGAAATGATTTTAAAATGTGATTTATAATATGAGACTATAATGTCACTTCAGCTGCACTTCTGTCATTGTTCTAAACAACCACTGAACAGAATTTAGCGCTCGATTATGTCATAATGTGTGTCATTCTATTTTTGACCCCAGATCAGTTTATTGGGTGGATTTGCCAATGACGATCATTTTAGACAAAACATCAACAGAGACTACAAACAATTCTTCACGCATAAGAGGTACTGAGGAACGAAAACTAAACGTAAGTAGAATTTAATTTTATCTACAAAGGCAGATACTAAATATTTGATAACGGAATCGTATTATAAACAAGTAGCCAATATGCGAATTTAAAATGAGAACACACATTTTAATGATAGAGAACTTTTGACTGAACGGAGAACTAATTAGCGGGCTGATGGTGAGCTCCCCGCCCCACTAGTCACGTGGTACGGCCCGCCACCTGCAGTGGGAGTTCATGGTCTTGTGTGAAACCACGACTATGTAGTCACACACGTCTGCAGCGGGTTATTCTCCTAATGTCTGTGTGTGTTTAAACCCCGGTTGGTGTGTGCATCCTTGTCGGTCTGTGTTGTCGCTAATGTTTAGGTACGTGGTCCACTTTGTTTGTATGCTGTCTTCAACGTTGCTCATGTTCATTTTGCCTGTTTCGTGTGAGCGCCACTGTGTTCGTTATTCGTGTTCGTCTAATAAACATCTGTCTACGTCAAGCGAGTTTGTTTAATTTAACGGACCGCATAAATATTTTATAAATGCGGAATAAGTGAATAGAGAATGAACTAAATAAAGGGGAAGTAGCTGAAAATATTCGCGTAACCGAACTCCATTAGATGAAATACGTTGACTGAGACAAGGGAAAGTGACTTCTGCGCTTGTTTTAGAAAAGCCTCTGTAAGACCACGAGTGTGGCCATTATGCACTGTCGGACAACCTTTGTTTCACATTTATTAACATTTGTAGAAGAAATTGAGCTACGGGTGGCCATTTGTTCTGTTACATAATAACTGTATATAAAACAAAGTCTACAGGCGTTGATTTCTCATTTCTATATAGAGATATGAAACTGGGGTACAAAAGTAATCTTGCGCACAAATGCAGCATGTTAAATAAGTCTTGTTTGTAGAAAACTGTGTTGTAATCAAAGCCTAATTTTCATTTCAAATTCAATTACTTCTAAGAAATAAATCTTTAATTCTTAAAAATTAAAGTTTTTTTTTTTGTTGTTGTCCAAAAACACATGCAAACTGTTATGACTTTTAAAAGAAATGAAACAGCTTTATTATTGTTCAATACAATAGAGATTTCTTCTGCCCTTTCTAGATGCCAAGGTACAAGTTCATTAATATCATTACCAGAAGACACAAGAGTCATAGAGACCCTGCTACCATTGCTGGGTTTAAGCAGCATTACTCGGCCACTCTGGGAGAAAGTGTAAGTGTCTAGATCATTTTATACTATAATTTTAATGATTTATATAGACTGTATCCACAGTTTTATTTATTTAGCCTTCACACTTTCCTGACTTGTACAGATGGTAGTCCAAAATATGCTGTCCATTAGTGGAGTTTCCACTGCCCAGGTGGGGTCAATGGATGATTAATTTCCTTTACAATTCATCACTGATTATTTATCACTTCTCACCCAAGAAACAGGAGGACTGTAAGGAGGTTCATACCATCCGGAGCAGAACTGCTGAACACTTTATGATCACAGAGTCAACGGAAGAGATTTGCTATTTAGACCACAGCGCCCATGTAGAAGGTGCAGATGTACTTTCTTGCATAAATCTAGCTTTCCATTAAGAACACACAGTAGGATATGATCTTTGTTCACTTTAAATATGTGCCTGTACTTTATTATGTAATTGCATTTGTATTGATTGTTGGGAAAAAAAAAAACATCTGTAGATGTAAGAGAGGATCTGGGTGGAGTAGCAGAATCTATTACAGAGGCAGTCAAAGTGGAGAACACCCCAGCTGGTGAGTAGCATCAAAGCACCACATCAATAATCAGAGTTTACATACATCCACTCCATGGACACCAGTTTAAAAATTCTACTTTTATTTCAAATATAAAGGCTCAGAATGCAAGAAGTTGAAGAGAGTATGCATCTTCTTCAGACGAGCATGGCAGGCTATAAAAAGCACCTTGTCCTGTGCCACGCGCTCCAACAAAATTAGCCCTATTCTTTAACTTTTCCCAGCTCTTTTTACCAATTTATTTTGTATTTCTTTTTTCCCTTCATTTTCCCCAACCTGTCTTTTCATTTTCTGAAATAACATCTTTTGACTTTTTGATTTATTTTTGATTAATAAACTTTATTCATGCAAAGATTTTGTCTGTTTGCATTCTGGACCTTTTAATCATATTTTTCATTCCAAGACCAACCAGGTTATATTTCTAATTCAGCCAAATAAATATTGAATGATTCAACTCACTTTAATAACATTTTTAGATTAGCACATATATGTACAGTTTCATGTCACTCACCTTTAGTGAGAGGAAGTACAGTAAAGGGAAAACACAAACTGAGCATCCTTGTCTCTATGGAAACACCATTGACCTCCCAGCACACACTGATAACTCTACACCCAGATCTCCACTACCACTGTGGACACACACTGACTCCAGAACTCTCACAGCATTACTTCAGTACTCCAGACCCTAATGTCCACCCAGCAGAGAGGAACTGGGAGCAAATGAACTTGGCCAGAGCTCTTATGTTTCTTTTCAAGTTCACATCACCAGCTTTACGAAGACATACAAAACCACACACAGTGCCATCATGTCCTTTGACCTGTGAGGACTCTGGTTGTTTCTTCCTTTGTGATGTATCCCACAACCCCACACTGACCAGGATGCTGCATCTGTGAAACCATATAGGAGACACACATGCTCATTATAAAGCAAAGGGGGTAGAGTCTGATGTAGAGGAGAGAAACAAACAGACATATTATCCCCTCACTCTTATTCTCAAACTCCTCTTTCTAAGTTTATAGTTTTAAAATTCAGTTTATAGAGTTAATCACCTCAAAGCTTGCGCACATACAAATGTTTGCATTACTTTTTCATGGCTTGATATATTTTATGTTTGCACTGTCTTATGATGTCCTGTGTACTTAATATTTTATTCATTGTATCAAATTTGTTTTATTGGTAAATATACTTTGAACTATTATGCACTGTCACTACAGAATGCTGTGTGCTTTGTCTTCAGAGTCTATAAGCATGCAAACACACACACACACACACACACACACACACACATTTAAGAATTTATATATAGTGAGAGGACCTGCTTTTTGTTTGGTTTTTCAGTTTCCACATCACAATAATTTCTTGCGGACCATTGCTTATGTAGAAAAGTTCTTTAAGATTTTTTGTGAGTAATATGAAGTTCTGAATTTACTGAATGAGTTAAAAACAAACAACAAAAACCTGCATTACTCACAATAAGAACCTATTTAAACTTTGATAAACTCTGTAAATCAGCTTTTGAACATAGACATGGTTTGGGTAGTACATGAACAGTCCCTTTTCTCAGTGAAGTACTGACATCTCTTCTCACAGTACACAATATTCCCCAAATTATCAGTAACCATACCAGTCCTACACATACTAAACCTGTTTTGTACTAAATTAAATTCAAACTAGACCTGCCATTGAGAACACACTGGAGCCTAGTTCTAGTTTTAGTCTTTGTTTAAAACATCATCCTTTATCCCAATTTCACGTTAGAATAGACCCAGCAGTCAGAGTTGTGCTGTTTTGAGTATTAAACTACACTTTACCGAATAAAAGTAGTATTTTGTACTATTTCTAGCTAGAAACCACTGATAAGCCTGTCATGGCATAAGGCAAGAAATAGACTAGAAGGAAACTAAGCTTGTGAGTGTGTGACCACAGTTCAGCTGCAGAGGCACAGAAGCAACACGGTTGTCACTTCTGGTCTAAAATTGACTTTAGACTCTGATCTGGTACCCACTGCTTGGAACTGTGAGAAATGAAACCGCAGCAGACGTCAGACATCCTGAGCTCTCAGACCACATTAAAATGCATACACATATCTAATACTTTTCTACCACAATTTAGTCCACAAACCATATTTTTCTCACACCACTAATAGATTAAGAACACTGCTGTAAAAGTGGAGCCTGGATGTTATATTTGATGTATTCACTGAGCTGAGTTATTTCACGACAAGTATTTACATGAAAGTAGGGTCATACACTACCATGACTGCAGACATTAGCATTAGTGTATTTATACAGCAGGAGACAAACAGGGAATATCTGGGAACAATTACTGGGAGGGGTAAGAGACAAAACTCATGAGACACATGTCAAGGGGCAGAGCAGGGGAGGAGCTACAAACTAAAACATACAAAAGCACATGGAGACAAAGACGTACTAAGGCAATAACATGTAATTGTCTTCTACTCTTTACTACAGTGTAGCCTATAGAAACGTATACCAGGAAATATAGGACAATTATATTTTAACTATATTAAAAAGTACACAGACTTCATAAGATGGAGTCATAAGATATGCAGAAATATTTAATAATTATTTGTTAAGCAAAATATTTTTCCAGTTCTACCTGAGAAAGTCAGCTTGCTTAAATAACATTTTATATTAACAAATAAATGTACAATTTAATGCAATTCAGCATTAAAAGAGAATTTCACACTCACCTTCAGTGAAGAGAAGACACAAACTCAGCAGCATTGTCACTATGGAAACACCACTGACCTCCCATCACACACTGACAACTCTACACCCAGAACTCCACTACCACTGTGGACACACACTGACTCCAGCAGTCTCTCAGCAGTACTTCAGTCCACCTGACCCTAATGTGCACCCAGCAGAGAGGAACTGAGAACAAATGAACTTGGCCAGAGCTCTTATTTCTTCTTTTCATTTTATCATTAGCGGTTCTTTTTAGACTTCCCCGAACAGACATGGTGCTACATCATCCTCTGACTGCTGAGAACTCTTGCTGTCATTTCCTGTTCTGTGACACGATGCTTCATGATACAAACACCCACACTGACCAAACGACTGCTTCTGTGAAACCATATTCAAGATACGCAAGTTACTCTGGATTGTCCAGGTGTTAATGACTGCATGCTCAGTGGTGGATGGTGCTTTGTCTTGGGTGTTATCTTCTCTCTTCCCTTCCTGCACACGATGCAGTCCCCCAGGGGGCTGTGGTTTCCAGTTGAGAGTATGCTGTACACAATTGACTGCTGATTGTGTTGACAGGATATAAAAACATGGTGCAGTGTGTTGATTGTAAAGCATTCCTGGGTACTGAGAAAGGCACTATATAAGGGTAAAATAATAATCTCTAGCAATAAATAGACTCGAAACAAAACAAAAAAAACTGTGTGTGATCAATGCTTCACCCCAACAGTGCAGAAACAGTTGCTGCTTATGGTCTAAAAAGGGCTCTGGCTTTAATCTGGTAAAATCTACGCTTCAGTGTCAGTGCTAGCTCATTAGACAAATGAAGTCTAAACGTCATTTGTTATATATAAAACGCAAAATGCTATGTTTAATTTTTGTGGTTTGGACGCCCATGTTTAACGATGATCTCAAAGCATCTTGTGAATGCCCCAGAATAAAGTGTGTCTGTTCTGGTCTGAGAGATCAAGGTGTCTGACGTCTGTTGTGGTTTCATTTCTCAAGGTTTCACGCAGTGGGCGTCCACCAGATCAGAGTCTAAAGCCCATTTTGGACCAGAAACAGCAACTGTTTCTGCACTGCTGTGGTGAAGCAGTGGTCACACACAAGTTTTTTTGTTTCAAGTCTATTTATTGCTAGAGTTTTCTATGATATGACTTTACCCGTATATAGCGCCTTTCTTAGTACACAAGAGCAATCGGCAGTCAATTGTGCCCAATCTTCAGTCAACTGGAAACCACAGCCCCCCGGGGGACTGCATCATGTACAGGAAGGGGAGAGAGAGGACAACACCCAGGACAGTGCACCATCCACCACTGGGTTCGCAGTCATTAACACCAGGACATTCTAGAGTAACCAATCAACCTAACCTCCATGTTTTTGGCGTGTGGGAGAAAGCACCCAGGAAACAAAGAGGAAACCTACGCAGACATGCAGAAACTCCTGAGACACCAATTCTGAAACGCAGACATGCTAACCACCAAGCCACTGTGCACAGTACTACATAGTGCAGTGTAGGCCCAGACTCAAAACAGCACAACTGGCTACATTTGAACTTGTAGTCCTACTGCAGTGGTAGCACCACCAGATGGCCATAACATTGTTAGAAAGTCAAGGTTCGGTACACAGAAAAACAATCCAAAGAACGTTCGGTATGCATAGGACTCTAGAGGCAATACTTCACAGTGTTCTAATGTTCGAGACATGCTTAAATAATCAAGTACACAGGGGAGTTCAATATTCCGGTAATGACGATCTGACGTGAAGTTCATGATTGGTGGAGTCCTGGGTTGGGTGACAAACAGTCTGCTGGGTGCTGTACCGTGAGGAGGAATCGGGCGAAATGACACATATCGGCTGAATGCTGGAATATAAATAATGACCAAAGCAGATATTAAAACACAAAGATGATTTTTCTAATGCAAAGATGGTACAGATAAGTGTGAAAAGTTAATGGAGGGCTAAGACTGGAGAGACAACATTTCACTGAGACATAAGACAATAAGAAATGGCGTCCTTGGAGGGTGACACTCTACTTTGGTCGGGGGGGATGAAGAAGGATAAAAGAAGATCCAAAATGTAAGGTCTGCAGTTGTTCTCGAGGCAACTCCTTTGTTGTAAACCATACTGGTGTCAATAAATACATCTTCTGTTTTTCTCTACCATCCTGAATGTTGCCTGTATGAGTGCTTTGATGTTTTGCATGACTCATCATCTCTGTAAATATCTGAGCATCAAAATTTCACATCCGCTATTACCCTCGGTCGTCAGGCATAGTGGAATGAACAGACTACATGATCAAAAAACTGCTAGCTGCAGTTCTATGTGAAATGCATATGACTCCTAGTGCAACCACAAAAGTGGCCCCTTTCGAAGTTTTGATGGGAAAACCATTTGAGCCAACCAGGCCTCCTGCTAGCTGTTTGGCACACTCTGATTAGGTTGTACCCTCATTAAGAGCCACCAACTCTGCCCCATAAACCAACTGCCAACCGACACTGAGGAAAACATGGAGGAGCAATGCAATGCACCATGTGCCTCGGTGTGGTTTTGTCTGCATGCACAACTCCCACAACCCACCAATCACAATTTCAATATGTAACCTGTGACTGTCAGGTTGATCAGGGGTGAGGCACCCTGACAGATGTAACATACGTGTGTCACAACAAGACTTTTCTAAGAGGGGCCATTGTGAAGCTGTTATGTAGGGTGATGCCACCCGAAGGAGATCCGGCTAACAAACCCTGATTAGCTCCCGGCTTGTGGCCTCCCTCTGGTAGCTGTGAACTGGCGAGCCACCTGTTACTTAACCAACATCACATCAATTAACAACACTGGAGGACGCCACAACTGTTCAATGAACAGGTTGGTATTTCCATGACTTTTCAATGCTAGGCTGCACACCGTTGTCAGGATCTTCAAATATCCTCTGACAAATGGTTCCATTTAAAAACAGTATAATAGCTATTTTTAAATCATTTATCTTTGGTCTGTTGCCAAGCAGAGATTCTATAGACATTTTAGTTACTTTATAATGTTGCCAAGCAGGTTTTCTATGTTTATTGTCTGCCAAAACTACATTCTTCCTCTTTTTTGTCACTCATGCTGTCTATATATTCTAAGCCCTGTGTGACAATAAGCTGGAGCACTTCGGAGTGCTTGCTGACTCAGTGTCCTGTGTGCAACTCAGGACTTCTCTCCAGGCACCTGAGGTTCACAAAGATGAAACCGGACTCCTCACTGAGGGTTGACCATCCAAATGCTTAACACACTGCATTGCGGGTAATAAGAATGCTCTGTATTTAAAATGCTCCTTAACATCTGTTCAACACTTTTTAAAAGTCTCAGGAAGCCAATTCTTTAGCTGTTCTAATTTCATGTGATATTTTCATTAATAAGAAGAAAAGATGCCTTTGAACCGATAGTGAAATGAAATGACAAAACAGGGTGGTAAAAATATTTGGTGTGCGTGTTGGGGTTAGAAGTTTGTCAAAATTTCATTTGAATACACTTCCTTTCCACTGTAAGTGTAGAACATTCAGTAGACTATGTTTCTAAAGAGTGTGTATGTTACTGTAGGTTACTATGGAGGTCAAGGCCTGTTTGATACTCAAAAAGGATGGCAGAGGTCCTCATCCTGGGAAATTTGAACTGTTTCCATCAGGTGATTTTCACAGACTGCACATTAGCTGGGGGAACCAAAAGGGTCATGTGGGAGGGTCTGTTCTACTGACCTGCTCCTGGACTGAATGTCACATACCACACACTCTTAAATGGATCTTCAGAGAGGAAGAAATCTACCTCACTGACCAGACTCAGGGTTACACAGGAAGAGTTCAGCATCTTAAAGATACTCCAGGAAATATCTCTCTACACATATCACCCCCGACTGAGGAGGATGGGGGAGTGTCCACCATACCTGTGTAAACACTGCAGTCCACTTCCTCCCACTGACTGGACTCTGACTATCAGGTGTTTCCCTCTGACTCATGTTGCCTTTATCACTCCAGGACGGCACTGCCATCCTGTGGGAGAAACTGACTTGGAGAACCGAGATGGATGATGCTTGTCCACAAACTCTACTACACTGTACCGTCTCAGCATGTCTAATTCCTACTTCTTTGTGTTATATTCTGTGCAGATGACTTTTTGACTGGGACAAATGTATAGAGAATAACATTTTTAAAAAAAAGTTCCATCATTCATTCAGTGTTTTTGTTTCAGTCTTTCCAAGAGATGACATAGAGGTTTAATCATGGTTTGCACCTTGAGATGTAGATATCAGTAAAAGGACTGAATAAGGATGGCCTTTAGTAAAACATGTTCAGAGTTGTTGACCAATTGCTGTGGCAATACTTATGGGAGGTGAAAGACATGCATGCTGGGAATTTTCACATTTGTAAACTCATTGCTTTGAAAACAGAGACAAAAGAAAAAAAAATTAAGACTGCTTAAGAAAACTTTAAACTGGAGTGAATGTGACAGAAACCATACTGCCTGAGACAGTTAGTGATTGATTGATTAAAACACAAAGCTCATAGCTGGATCACAACAGAACCTAAAGTCCACAAAACCAGAAAAGAAGCATGGACGTGTGTGTGTGTGTGTGTGTGTGTGTGTGTGTGTGTGTGTGTGTGTGTGTGTGTGTGTGTGTGTGTGTGTGTGTGTGTGTGTGTGTGTGCAAGCATGCAAGCATGCATGACTGTGTTAGAATAGGCATGAATGTGTGTATGTGTTTGTGTGCATCAGCATTGGAGGAGCATATGTGAGGAGGAAGCATATGTGAGGAAGAAGAGATGCATGCCGCGAATTTTCACATCTGTCAACTGGTAGCTATATATGCATATATGCGTATACAGGAGCATGCATGTATTTGTGAGTGTGGGTGTGGGTGTGTGGGTGGGGTAGTAGTTGTGTATCACTTTGTATATTTAGGGTGTGTGTAAAATTATGTTTTTTCTCCAGGTCCTTCAATGTGGGTCTGTTCATCCTGAAGCAGCCGTGTGTCTGTGTGTGTGTGTGTGTGTGTGTGTGTGTGTGTGTGTGTGTGTGTGTGTGTGTGTGTGTGTGTGTGTGTGTATGTGTATGTATGTATGTATGTATGTATGTATGAATGAATGTGCATGGGTGTGGGTGCATGTTTCTCGTGTGTGTGTGCCAATTCCCCCCAGCTCGACACATCACAGATAGTGATGTCCAACAGATAGTGGCATCCAACTGCTGTCAGTGAACTGCACTCTACACACATTCTGCTGTCAAACTGCACCACACACCTTCATGATGTTCTTGGTTATCAGTGGGTATAAACAGAAACCACAACTCTCTGTCCTGCTTTGGCTCTTTACTTATGAAACAGCAATAGACTCTCACAGTGGAAGTGATGTGTACAGACAACGGTTGGCATTTGA
Organism: Electrophorus electricus; assembly: GCF_041902795.1. Taxonomy (NCBI): domain Eukaryota; kingdom Metazoa; phylum Chordata; class Actinopteri; order Gymnotiformes; family Gymnotidae; genus Electrophorus; species Electrophorus electricus. The sequence continues at coordinate 9,940,610 of NC_137498.1, forward strand.
CCTTAAAAGACATGATTAATAACAGAAAAAATATGCTGCTATTTAAAGGTCAAATATCAAAAAATCCTTCAACAGAGATATACACATAAAATGCAGAAAAATGATTCCTTGGGAAAAATACATAAACGTAATAATAAAACACAATTAATTTTTTTGATCAGCAGAGAGCAGCAGCACCCAGCCATCAGAAATCACAACACCTAAAAAACATTCTGATTGGTGTTAAACTTATTTATTATGACGGTACAGTGCGGTCACAGCTGTCAGAAATGGTGATATGTGTGCTGCAGGTTCTACAGTGACAGAATTCAGTGGTCACAGATTTTGGTGTAGCACCATCATTTAAACATCTGATGGCTCAGAGCAATGTCTGTTTCTGCATATATTCCTAAATTCACCTTAAAGGTAATAACATGTTTGATATCATAGTGTTCAGAACAATCTCAGCTATCTTCCTAATAAGGTAGAATCTGACATAGATCACTGTATAAAGTAATATTATGGAATATGGACATTTTTCATCTCATGTGAAAAAAATCCCTTTACTAATTGGGAACTGTTTTGGTGTTTGAAATAGGTTTACCAAATTCTGTGGTTCACAGTAGTGCAATACATGAATAAAGTAATATTGAAATATATAATAAATGTCTAAAATGAAATTTTGTACATATATTGAGTAAAAGCATGGTCTGTTAGCAACATTAACAGCTTTTGTTCTAAATTAAAGGACCAAAATGTGCTCCTTTAGTTTAGACTCCAAACATGTCTCGTCCACTCGGGTTAAGGGAAAATAAAGTAAATTTGATTCTTTGCCGACCTGTCCCGTTAAGTGGCACTGAAATCTGCGCTGTGGTTTGGTCCGGTAGAGAGGAACCGGTGCTAATTACCTGCTAACTGCTAATTAGATACTAACATAAAGTAGGACTTATAGGGACATTACTAAGACTGACACAATATAAAACTAGAGTGCATGTGGGGTTTTTGTTTGTTTGTTTGTTTGTTTGTTTGTTTGGGCTACAGCAGGGTACATCAGGGGGTGGAGGGAGGAGCCATGGCAGATGAGGCGGGTGTAGGCTCAGTAACATCATGACATCAGGGATAGGTGAACCTCAGCAGAAAGAGAGACTAAATTATTAGGCATGTCCACGTACAAGGGTGTGTAAATTAGGGAACTATAATATGCATACCATCCCGTGTCGAACAGAAGAGGATGAGCCTGGATTCTTGATCTCTTAAAGCTAATTTATGTAATGTTGCCTTGTGATAACACCTGCTGAGAAGCGCATTATACAAATACATTTCTATGGAATTGAATAATGCAAGGCTACAATATAATTTTTAAGAATGGAGTGCCTCATAAAAACACTGCTATTGAACTGATTAAGAATAGCGTGGTACTAGGGCTTTGGTTGAGGTTATCTGAGGTTATCTGGCCAACCCTCGATGGAGACATTGGGCATGTGGCAGGCAAAACTCACATCCTTTTTCCCTTGACGAAAAGCCAGTGAAAACATAGTCACTGTGTGAATGTGTAAGTATGTGTGTGTAATGCAAAAACCCACTGGGAAAGCAGTACACAGTCAGGTTAGTCATGCTCTGCACATATGGCCTTATTAAATATGTTTATTTATTTAATTTAATTTGGGGGGGGGGGGGGTTCAGGAATGACCTCTCAACACTGGCCTGGTAGCAGAGGCCTCAGACTCTGTCAAATTTCAAAGTTTCTTTGTCACGTACATAGTCATACATGCTATAACTGGCAGTGAAATGCTTTATGTAACTGCTCTGTCCGTGGCTGAGGAGAGATACAGGGTAATGGAGAGTGGTTTAATGAATAAATAAATATGTTATGATGAATGAAGACAGGATGTATACTATGCATATATACAATGTACAATTTCCAGTTTTTACAATTTAAAATTCAGTTTTTTTTTTAGTTTTTTTTTTTTATGATGTTTGTGGACATCATACACAGAGTAGTCCCTTCAGTTCCATCAGTTGGCCTGATTCAGGGCCCAAATGGCCTGCGAGAAGAAGCTCCTCTTCAGTCTCTCCGTGTTGGTCTTCAGGGAGCGAAAGCGCTTCCCTGACCTCAACAAAGAGAAGAGCCTATTGTTGGGATAGGTGGCCTATTGTTGGGACAGTCCTTCACAATCCTCCTGGCCTTGGTCTGGCAACACTTGTAGTAGGTGGTCTGTAGGTCAAGAAGTTCCATATGAAGTTCCGCTCTGCTCAACGCACCATGCTCTGGAGTGCTTGTCTCTCCTGCTTGGTGCAGTTCCCAAACCAGACTGTGATGTTTCCTGTAAAGATGCTCTCAATAGTGCATGTGTAGAAGGTTCACAGCACCTTAGAGGGCGGTCTGAAGTCGCTTAGATGTTTGAGGCGGTAAAGACGCTGACGAGCCTTCTTTGCCAGGGAGTTGGTGTGGCGGGACCAAGACTGTCTACTCTCTCCACCGTGGTTCCATTAATCCTAACAGGCTGGTAGTGCCATTCCTGCTTCTTGCTGCAGCTCCTTTGTCTTGCTGACGTTTAGGAGGAGACTATTTTCCTGGCACCAGTTCTCCAGGTAGGCCCTCTCGTTGTTGTGCGAGATCAGAACCATGACGACGGTATCGCCAGCAAACTTGGCAATGATGGTAGAGCTGGAAGTGGCCACGCAGTCTTATGTGTAGAGTGAGTAGAGCAGGGGGCTTAGGACACAACCCTGGGGAGCTCCAGTGCTGAGGGTGAGGGTGGATGAGACACAGTTGCCCACCCGTACTGATTGTGATCTGTCTGTTAGGAAGTTGGAGCCGTGTATGTTGGTATCGTGTGACAACAAGATGATGTAATGTACTTTACTGTCCATTGTAGATCGCTCATGGAGATAAAACACAACACGCTAGTATCAGATTAACACACACACACAAGCACTTGAAATGTATACAACTGAAAATTTGTAATTCATTGTTTAGAGTTTAGATTCTGCATGAATTCATTGTGCTTATTTGCTCCTATGAACATGAACATTCAGCCTGGTGACAATCTGCATGCAGGAACAAGTCAGAATACCACAGACCAAAGGAGGGAGGGAGGACAAATATGAACCACTAAAAGTAGAAAGAGAGAAGTGTGTGTGAGCTGAAGTATTTGTCATGGTTTCAGTTCTCACATGCTCAAACACTCACACCCCACAGTCCTAAAAACAGTGTGTTTAGGTATGTTGGGCTTTGTTGAGGAGCAGTCAGATAGTTCTTCATGTGGTCAGTAATGTCTCACTCCTGCTGCAGGGAGATCACACGTACAGTAAGACAGTCACAGATCAGCACTAAAGAGGATAGAGGAGGACAGCACACAACATACACACACGTACAACAGACGAGTGTGTGTGGGGGTACTCAAGGCAAATATACACATGCACTGCAGACCTGTGTGTGTGTGTGTGTGTGTGTGTAATGTTGCTGGCCCGAGTGCAGCAGGACGTACAGACTTCCTTGACGGTGCAAGACATTTATTAACATTAAACACATACGACACAGGAAGCACTCACACATAACACAATAAACATGACTCTACACTTAACATTAAACAATGAACAGATATACATTAACACGTCACTACACAAACTAACGTTGCGGCTACAGAGCTCGAAATTAACACACATGTAGCGACAATAACCAACAGCGGTGCACATACTCACAGGTTTAAATAGACAAACAGTAAACCCTGCGCAGGTGTGTGCAGTCCCGGAGGGCGTGGTTACAAAACACACGTGACTCGTGGGGGGCGGAGCGTTCCGTGACGGTGTGGATGTGTGACTGGGTGCACAACTCAGTAAACTCTTATGAGTTTACGTGTAATTAAAATTTCAAACCAAAACGTATTCAGTTTAACATACTGGCAGGTATTTTTTCCAAGTGCATTTTACACTGATAAAATCCTGTCAAAACCGCAATCCACTAGGTGGACCTATACTACACTTAAATTATATGGAAACACGAATTAAAAAAAAAACAAAAAAAAAAAATCGGTAGATAAGACTGATATAATTTCTAAAAAGTAAAAAGGCAAGCATTCCTTTTATAAGATTGATGTATATTTTACTGAGATAAAGACAGTCATACTTTTAACCAGCACATTATTGCAGGTAAGAAAAGGATTTTGTTATGCAGATGCTGAAAGCAACAGTACCAAGAGGCTATACCAAATATATCTGTGTGTGTGTGTGAATGTGAGTGTGAGAGAGATGCGAATAAAAGTTCGTCAGAGTTTCATCTGAATACACTTCCTCTCCACTATAAGTGTAGCTGTGAAGTCATTCAGTAGACTGTATTGAAGAGTGTGTACGGTGTGTATCAGCAGTCCTGCTGTAGCTGTGTGTAGTGTGTGTGCAACTCAGTAAGAATGCAGGTGTGTGTTTATCTGCTCCTTGTGCTTCACGCTGCTGATGGTGAGTGTTACCTTCTCTCTACAGGTGTAGACAAGTGAAGAAACACGTCACCGGGAAGCGACCTGGATGAGGTTTGAGGACATGTAGCTCGATATCTGACTTATTTACAAATCCTATTAGCTATCGTTGCTGTTGGCTTCCAGTGTTTGTTAGCAATGTTAGCAGCTTTTGTTCTAAACTAAAGGAGAAAAATATGGACTCCAAACATATCTTGTCCACCTGGGTTAAGGGAGAATGAAGTCATTTTGTTGACTTTATTTGTTAAGTGGCACTGAAATCTGCGCTGTGGTTCGGTCCGGTAGAGAGGAACCGGTGCTAATTACTTGCTAATTAGTTACTTCAGACCAGCATACGATAGGAATTGTAGGGACATTACTAAGACTGATGAAATTAAGAGTATTGTGACTCTTACAAACATCATTTTGTCCTATAAGTCTGTACATTTACAAAAACAATTTGGTTTTTTTTTTTTATCATGGTGTGGTATGTGAAATGTGCTCACTTGTTTATTTCTGTTTGTGTTATTTATTCCTCTTGCTCATTCTGTGTATGATGCAGCTCTTGTCCACTACCCACTTCTGTATCCAGCTACCTGTGACCGAGGTCACACCTCATTGTGGTTGATTGTGTATGTGGTACAGTCCTGTACATGTGGTGTGTGATGTATGTGTTTGGTGCTTCTGTGTGTTTGCCCAAGTGGGGAGTGTGGGTGGGTTTGGGGGAGAGACTAAAGAGAATTCTGATCTCATGAATTTTGACCTACCCATAATATCCCTTATTGAGCTAGCAGTCAAACAAGATGGTATTATTCTATTTTACTGTGGAGACCAGAGGAGGGGCAGAGCTCCCTAGCTGCAGGTTAAAGAGTTGGACTGGTACTGAATAAATCCATTTCCATTAGCAGGTCTCCGCTATCAGGACTTCCCAGAGGGTTTCAGCCAGACAGCTGTCTGCCACTGTGAAGACAGTTTTTTACCTGTTTATTATGGTTTACCCCCGTGCTGCTCAGGGACACTGACTATAGTACTTGCTGACACTTCCTACAGTGTAGTGACTCCAATTAGGCTAGAGTCCTGCTCAGCTTTCCTGAAACACAACCCATGCTTAACTACATGGTCAACCAAAGTGGCCCAGATCTCATCCGTGATGGTTGCTCTTCCTCCCCCTCATCCTCTTCCTCATCCTCGCTCTCCAGTACTGACCTCCATTGATATCCAACCAAGATATCGAGCCTGTGGCCTCTTTATAGTGCTCAGGTTCTGATTTCTAAGTGTCATTAGTAAAATTTGTCAAATGTCTTCACCTATGAGTACTGGGTTTGATTAATTGATAAATGGATGCATCATTTGAATTTGAGGGTTTTCCATAAGAAACACGTATTTCTGTTGAATGATGTGTCCAATATAGAGAATTGTGTTTAGCGTATTGAAAAAAAATGTGTTTTAGATATACAAAATGAGTGTAAATCAGAGAAGGTGCTTTTGGTTTAGTATAACAGGTCAGGAAATGGGCTACGTGAGTTAGTGGTTTCAATTATTGTGTCTCATGCCCCCGTTTTTGTGTCTTGCAAAAAACCTGTAATATCACAAAAACAGTACAGTTTCCCAGCAAGGACCTCTTCCTCCTTTGAGCACTGTTTAACAATTTAACAATACATAACTCACACAAACACACACACACACACACACACACACAAACAAAAACATGCACAGCTGCTGCATGATGGCCAGATCCACATCTGAAGTACTTGGAGAAAGAGACAATTTTACCCACACAGTAAATGTACATTCAAAGGGATACTTGTAGATGCAAAAACACCCCCTCCCCCACCCTGCCCTGTTCTCTCTCTCTCACACACATACACACACACACACACACACAGACACACACACACTCTCTCTCCTTGTTGGGTGCTTGGGCTTCGAGTTCTCCTATGTTGTTCCTCTTATCTTAGATGCTTAGAAAAATTTACAAATAAAAAATGAACAAATGAGAAAAAAACTAAAACCATAAAGACAGTACAATTTCCCAGCATGCACTTCTTCCTCCTCACATATGTATTACTAAACTTGGTGCACTTTAGCAATACATAAATAACACACACACAGACATGCATATGCGCATGCTTCGTTTTGGGTTCGTGAGCTTAAAATTCTGCTGTGCTGTTCCTCTGAGTGGTGTGTGAACGACATGTTTACTTCTTTCACTCACGCATGAAGACGGTCAAAGTCATCAAATCCACATCAGTGACAGAGATTCAGCTCTAAACTTCATGGTTTAATCAGTCACTCACTAACTGACTCTGGCAGCATAAATTCACTCCAGTGACTGTTTTCTTATTTAGTCCCAAGTTGTTCTGATGTCACCATAGTCATAGCTACCAGTTTACAGATGTGAGAATTCCCAGCATGCACCGCTTCCTCCTCACATATGTATTGCTAATCTGTGTACACTGGGTGCTACGTGTGAAATGTGCTCACTTGTTTATTTCTGGTTGTGTTATTTATTGCTCATTTGTTCATCAATTGGTCAGGAGGCTTGGACAGCCCATGCTGCTGCTGCACACACACACACAAAACACACAGTTTCTGTTAGTGGTATTTTTTCCTCACTTGTTCATTCTGTGTATGATGCAGTTCTTGTCCACTACCCACTTCTGTATCCAGCTGCCTGTGACAGAGGTCACACCTCATTGTGGTTGATTGTATATGTGGTACAGTCCTTTACGTGTGGTGTATGATGTAACGGTTTGGTGCTTCTGTGTGTTTTACTAAGTGGGGAGTGTGGGTGGGTTTCAGGGAGAGGCTACAGTGAGTTCTGATCTCATGAATTCTGACAAGCTCATCATATCCAAGACGATACTACTCTGTGTTACCATGGAGACCAGAGGAGGGGCAGAACTCACTACCTACAGGATAAAGAGCTGGACTAGTGATGAATAAATACATTTGGCAAGACAAGTGAGGTATCCAGGTCCAGCTTTATGATGGGTGTGAAGACCCATTGTGCAGAAAATGCAAAAATTAAAAAAAAAAGCAAATTCATTAGAATGGAAACGCGTGCGCTACAGTTCCGAAATGAAGTGCAACTTCAGAAATGCTGCAAACTCAGTCACAACACAATGGAACTGTTTTCTGAAGTTGCATCACATTATTCAAAATGATGTGTGCTATATTTTGGAAAAGTGTTTTCTGAATTTGTAGAGCGTTCATGAATTTGCATCAAGTTTGTAAACTGTAGCACATGTGTTTACCTTCTGTGTTCTTGAAAAGAAACAGTAAATCAAACATAATGTGGAATACAAGTGTAGCAACAAGAGTGAAGGTGAAGTAGGTGAGACGCTGATTCAGAGATGGAACTGCACCTTAACAACCACAGCACCACAAAAGATACCAAATACAAACAGTGCAGACTGACTCTGCTTATTGGTTTTGCCAAAGTCATATCTGGGCCCCTACCATGAAAAACTGAATGTCACTCACTTTATTGAAATAAATAATTTTTAATTAATATGTAATTATTGTTACATTTTTAAAACACATTGTTTACTCTCTCATTTCTTACAGTCCATATATGGAATCTAATCTGTAAATAGCCTGTTTTGAAATCACTGTTTCTCTGATGTCATGAGAACCAGCTCATTTACTTATCTCTGCCTCTTTGGCCTACAGCAGTTTAACCCCTAACACCTACATTGCAGTTCTCAGACATATTTCAGCTCTTAGTACTTTTTAAATGAAGCACAATACAGGGCAGCCAATCAGAACAGAGCTCATTTATCTTACATCTTAAAGGAACAGCTACAGAAACTGCCTGTTTAATTCCAAGGGATAAAGAGAGGTTGGAAAATAGCTGTGTAAAACTGAATTATGACTCTTTTTGGAAGATAACGCCACAAAAACATTGTAAGAGGACACCAAAGAAAATTATAAAATAAAGGAAAAATATAAGACACTGTTTCACTGTTATATTTAGTCTGTATGTGAGAGAGAAAGATGGGGAGGAATAATTTAGTTTGCACTTGAACACACTTCCCCTCTACTGTGGACATTAGTGGGTGGAGAATTTCAGTGGAGTTCTACTGAGAGAGTTGTAGAGTTCCAGGTCATAGTTGTGTGGTGATTCCCACAGGCAGACTGTAGTCTGGGCTGCAGTTTTTGGAGCGTTCAGTACACTGTAGTTTTGTAGAGTGTATAAGATGTGTAGCAGCGTTACTGCTGGAGTTGTGTGTAGTGTGTTGTGGAATTCAGCTGTTTTTTTATCTGCAGATGTGTCTTTACTTCCTTTTTGGTAATGATGTGCAGATGAAGTCCTGTGAAGCCTTTGGGGTTCTTCCTTATTGTACTGCTGAAGGATTCGAAGCTTTGGAGCATTGAAAGCTGGTGACAAAACAGCGACACCTGGTGGTTCTCAGAAATTACTGCAGCCATTGATTCAAAACTGCGCAGAACTATGAACTATACAACACTCCATCATCAAAAAAATGATGATCAGTAATGATATTTAGTAATTAAATTCTGCAGTAATTTGTTTAAAATAATTGTTTCCCTTTTTATGTGAAAACATAGTACAAAACTATACTGGGAGACAACAGGTTGACGTTATGAAACATTTACCCTCCCTTTTGGGTTCTATAATTTGCACATTTCCAATTTTTTAATAAAAAGATAAAGCTTCCACGTTATAGGACAGTGCCAAACTTATGAAACAGTCTCAACTGCATCCTGTGATCTGTGATGTTTGAAGCTTCAAACAAGATTAATCACATGTTATTAGTAACTTTAGTAGTAATGTTAGTGGTAATAACTTTAGTGGGAAGGGAGAGGGAGAGAAGGAAGGAGGGAGAGCGAGAGAGAGAGAGAGAGAGAGGGAGGCAGAGACAATCTATAATCAATATAATCAGACATTTAAATCATATAACTTGATGGTCATGCATACATCATACCAACATCTATTGGGAAATCTCTTAGTGATTTCCAGTACCATCATCATTTGGCTGGTACCATCAGTACCATCACGTGACTGGACCTGGAGCAATTAAGTATGTCATATATAATAGTTAAGTATGTCATATATAATAATAATGGAGTATGTCATATAATAATAATTAATTATGTCATATGTAATAATAACCATTTTACATGTACATGTGCAGCCATGTTTAATAGTGAAGGCCTTTATCTGGTGTGTTTCTGCAGGTTGCATGTTGGTAGGGAATTTGAGGACAGACGACATCACTGCATACGCAGGAGACTCAGTACTGCTGCCCTGCTCCTGTACTGACCCACACGCCAAACCTGAGAGTTTCACCTGGGAGAAACTCCAAGACTTCAGTCACACTGTGATCTCCACTGAGAGTGGAGTAACTGATACAGGCTTCGGTACACAGTGTGATACGAGCTTTGATGCCTTAGTATTAAATGTTACATCACAATTTTATTGTTTCTGCACAGTTCCTGTATCGTTTTTCTCCCTTTTTGGTGTTCCATTTAGTCAGTGTTTAGTTTGCATCATTTGGTTAATTTTGCTGTTGTGTCCACCTGTTTTGCAAATGAAGAACTTTCGTTTACACATGTGTGTAAAGTCCTGTCTGCCTCTGCGTTACATTATCGTTCTGAAAACTGCACAGTGTGCAGATCATTAATGTAGGTGGACCAGCTGGATCAAAATCACTAATGTGTTCTTATTTTAGCTTTTTGATTTGAAACATCTAAAATAAGAAGCAAGGCTTTGCTATGGCAAGTTGCAAATGGGCGTAAACAAAGAGTCATAAAAGTTTATTTAGTCAATGTTGATGTCAGTTTGACATTACAAGTGACATATTTGGAGCTTGTTACTGTAATTATTTACCCCTGTCCCACTTACCTACAACCAAAGGCAGAGGTGCAGGCAAAGGTTTAATGCACATAAAACTACAAAATGTATCTGATTCCAAATTATGCCTGTAATTATAATTTATATTCTGAAGAGTATGCTCTACTGCATTGTCTAGCATGTGTTATGAGAATATGCATAACCACCTTTCTATAATTCCTCAGTCTTAATACATCCTGCTTTGTCAGCGGTTCAGCCAGCCTAACATAGGGTTTGATCTACTAAACTTACAGTGCAGAGATTGGATACTTTACAGGAAACTGGTGTCAGCAGTCTAAATATATAGAAAAATATAGCTGGCTCTTCACTCGGCCTCAATCTACCAGTGTAGAGAATTTTGACTACACCTTTGGATTTCCCCTCTCTTCAGAAATTATGAGTGATTAACATCATCTGCGAGTGTCTGGACTCCATCAGTGTCATTGCAAATACTACACGGAGAGCCGAGCTTCATGAGTTCAATGTAGCAAAGAGTTAATTAGCATAACAGAAGAGAAGTAGATACACAATAGAATAGAATAGATATTATAATGAAACCAATTAGAATAAAATAGATATTATAATGAAACCAATTAGAATAAAATAGATATTATAATGAAACTCTGTAAATAAGTTACAGAAATGTGGCACAGAAAATACTTTCTAAATGTTACCTAACTGCTAGATGGATTGAGAGAAAGACAACATGAACATTAAAGAAGGTGAAGTGGGTGACCAGGAACAGTAGAGCATGTCTGCTGGGGCTTCCAGGCAGAAAAAAGAGAGAGAGAAGGAGAGACAGAAAGAGAATGTGACTGAGAGAGAGTATGACAGAGAGAGAGAGAGAGAGCACAAGCCCAAGGGAGAGAGTTCTCCAAATGTACGTCTTCAGTCCACCAACTCTGCTCCAGCTCCACTCTCAGCTCTGCTCCAGCATTAACTCCGTATGGTTCAGAATTTCTTTAGTCTTATCTTGATTGATCAACAGCAGAGTTTGTCCAACACTGACCAATCAAAGAGTGACCACATACGAGCAGCATCCCTGTCATAGCACATCCGAGAGGAACCCACAGCTGGTAGAGTGATTTACTGTCCTGAATAACAATTGATGAAGAACAATATCTCTGTAAGAGACCACAGATGACCACAACAGTTGGGGCAAACAAGAACAAGACTTCATAGTCGAGATTTTGGCCTACACATATGAATATGTTATGATTTTCTTGGTTGAAATGACATAGTATGCCATGACAAATGACGTTGTAGCTCAGTCTCTCTCAGTGTACACATATCTCAGCTACCTGTATGAGGGCATTATGGAATTTGTAGTTCATGAAGCATTTATGTACAAAGTCTTGTAATTTTGCTCTTTTTTTTATCTTAATTTTGTAGCTGGTTGGGTTGAGGCTTTAAATTAGAATTTTCTGGAATGTCTATGGAAATACTGAGCAATATGCTTCCAGATCACTCCCTATGACATATGCTGCCTGCTAAGGCATCTTATTTAGGTTAAATTTAAAGGCAGCATCAGACACTAAATCTGCAGTATAAATAATCTTTCACACCGAACACGAGAAAAATCTGCCTGGTGAAAAACCTCATTCACTTGAAGGGGCAAGAGCTTTACTTGCTTCTTTCTGAAAGAAAAGCAGCTGCTATTCTTATACTAATTATTAGAACAATGTCACAAGTAGTGTTAGCTGTTTTCTGAAGGACTACGTTCCCCAAAATTACACAATACCAAGACCGCCCATAATCTCCTCATTTTGCTCCACCCATGTGAAAACATGAGCGAGGTGGCAGTTAGATGTGACCGATGCTTAAGTCTTCATACATGATGGGAATAGAAATCTAATTAGAATGGGAATCTAACTGGATCATTTCTGTTACTCAGACCTTTGCCTGTACAGACAACACCAGACCCCTCACTAGACACACAGACAAACTCAGTGAGATCAGGTGGAAAACTGAACAAACATCAGCACTTCAAGAATCTGTAGCATTTGTTGTATGTGCCACTTGATTGCTGTAACAGCTGGAGTGCTGCAGGGCGCAGAGCAGGACGTACAGACTCCCTCGACTATGACAGACATTTATTGATACTTAACGCTTACGACGACGGCACTCACACAACATAAACGGATAACACGAATACACGTAACACTGCAGGAACACTAACGACGGCAACACAAACATATACGTTTAACATGAATACACGTAGGATTAGCAACACAAACAATGACCAACACTAATGCACACACACACACACAACATTAAACCAGGAACAGGTGTGTGCCATCATGGGGGCGTGGTTACAAAACAAAAAGTGACTTCAACTGCAGGCGGTGGGCCGTACCACGTGACCAGTGGTGAGGGGAGCGTTCCGTGACAATTGCTGACTTAATATAAAGAATTCTAGTGAAGGCTTCCACACTGATGCTCTATCAGAGTTACATATATTGTCTCTGACCTTTATTTAACTGTTAGTTTTGTGGCATTACTTAAGACATTCACAATCATATAAACATCAAAATGGAACACTTTATTTCAGGACCAGGGCAAACGCATCACTTTCAGTACAAAGTAATTTACAACAGAGTCATATGGGAGTTTCATTTCAGCTTCATCACCCAGTTTCAAGAACAGGAAGGTACTACATGGTTTGAGGTGCTCACATCTGTTTAGTTTTACTAGTTGCCTCACTTGGTAAGCGACATCTAATCATTATTATCACATACTGAAGGTCTTCTATTGGTGTGTTTCTGTAGGCTGTATACTAGAACATCACAGGAACTCCGAAATCACTGCATACACAGGAGACTCAGTACTGCTGCCTTGTTCCTGCACTGACCTACACACCAAACCTGAGAGTTTCACCTGGAGGAAATGCAACACAAACAGAAACTCATGGAATGTGATCTCCAGTAAGAGTGAACAGTATAGAAACAGAGTTCTGCTGGGTACTGTTCATTCTCCAGGAAATCTCTCTCTACTTATATCACAGCTGACTGAAGAGGATGAGGGAGACTACAGGTGTTATATTAAAGACAATGAATACACATACCTAAGACTTTATATTTCAGGTAAAACATTATTAGCAACCACATTCCTAATACCAATGAAAACCTCGTAAGTCGATTTAGCCTGGCTCTCCACCATGAACTTACTTTTTAAACATACAAATAAATGTAATATAAATACGTTCACCACACACTTTATTAGACACATACCTCACATTTTACTAAAATTCAAAAACAGCACATTTAAAAATAGAGAAACACCATTACATATTTATGTATCTATCATGTGGACCACATTATCCTCAGATATTAGTCACCAGACACCCTCTGTCACCAGTCTAGAAGAGTTAAACACAACTAACATACATTTCACCTGCCCTCACTGAACACTTTCAGTACCTCTAATAAGTGAATGTGTAGGTATAATTACAGACTGTGTCCACCTGGTGTCTTACACAGTTTGTGTGTCACCCGGCACCCAGGACATCACTGGTCAGTTTCTGACCACAGATATCCCAGTATATGTGGATACTGAACCATTCTGCACACGTCAGTCCTCTGCACACGTACAGTGCTGGAGGCTTGGTAGTGGGTGTTGTACTGGTATGACTGGTTCAGGTACAGCAGTGTTACTGGATTCAGTGCTACTGGTAGGTTGAGAGTGTTCTGACATGAAAGATATCCAGCCAGCAGTGGTTCAGTGGTCAGACACTGACCATGACTGGAGTTGGAGGATGGTTAACACTAACTGTGTATTACACCAGATGGGCTAGAACCACTGACTCTACAAGATTCTTCTAATCCATTTATATTTTAATGCATGTGACAGAGAGCATAAACTTGCATAAATTCTGTAACAAAAGGATGTTAAACATTTCCCAAATGTATTTGTTTTGTCTTCATATGATGGTTCACAGAAGAATGTCACTGGTTGTACAGGTTACTTCATAACAGTAGTGTAACATGTCAGTGTTTCTGCTCTCTCTAGTCTGCAAGGATGTTGTGAATCCTCCCACAGTGCTGAGTGGATACGTGGGAGGGTCTGTCCTGCTGCCGTGTTACTGCACTGGACTGCTGGCCAAGCCAAAAACCGTCAGATGGAGTTTTATAGAAGAATCTAATGTCATCTACCCAACTCACCAGACAAACCGTTACACTGATAGAATTAAGATGGTTGCTGCTCCAGGAAATTTCTCTCTATTCATATCTGGTCTGACTAAAGAGGACGGGGGACGGTACAGGTGTCGCATCAGCAGTCATCATCTTATAGAGGTCAAACTCCAAGTAACAGGTAAACCAACCTCTTGTGTATTTAATGTATGAAATGTTGTTGACTGCATATAGTGACTGATCTGTACCAATAACTACTGTACTACATAAAACAAAAAATCTATCCAGCGGCAGGATCTGCAGTTCTACTTCTGTCTGTTTCTAGTTACATCTTCTGTTTGTATTTGTATTTCATGCCTGTAGTTAATGACTCTTGTCTTCTGTCCTGTTTAGGTTCTAGTCAGTTGTATACCCATATTACACACGACTTGTTTAGTTTCCTTATTTAGTTACTACTGTTCTCATTTGCTCTAGAGAGAGGGGGAGAAAGAGAGAGGGGAGGAGAGAAAGAGGGAGAGAGAGAGAGGAGGAGAGAAAGAGGGAGGGAGAGAGGGGAGGAGAGAAAGAGGGAGAGAGAGAGAGGAGGAGAGAAAGAGGGAGGGAAAGAGGGAGGGAGAGAGGGGAGGAGAGAAAGAGGGAGAGAGAGAGAGGAGGAGAGAAAGAGGGAGGGAGGGAGGGAGGGAAGGAGGGAGAGAGGAAGAGACTCGACCCAGGAGCCCCTAATTCATTCACTCCCAAAAAGAGAGAGAGAGAGAGAGAGAGAGAGAGAGAAAGGGATAAATGGAGAGTGAAGGAGGGAGGGGGAGAGAGAGAAAAGGAGGGAGGGGGAGAGGGAGAGATAGAAAGAAAAAGAAAAAAAGAAAAATAAGAGCAGAGAAGAGTCTCCTCTCACAGCTGGTGCTGTTCATTAACACACACTAACACTAACACATCAGGACCAGTCCGAAGTACAATCAGACCAAACCAAATTATTACACTTCACAAACTAAACTACATCACCCACTGGAACACAAACACAAGCACAAAGCAAAATGCAGCGTTATCTGGCCCTAAAACGTCAGTACACTGTAGCAGACGACCTGTACACAGTGACTGACATTAAACACAGAACCACGTTGACAAAGTCCAGACTCAGAGAACACAGCCTGGCCGTCCAGACCAGCTGATATAAATGTCATGGCTGCCCAGAGAACAGAGACTCTGTCAGCAATGTAAATATGACACTGTAGAGACAGAGCTGCACTTCCTCACTGAATGTGAAAAATTCATCCAAATATGGCAAATTTACTTTACAAAATCTGAGACAATCCACCCCAACTTTAAGTGTCTGTCTAACACTGACAAACTGCCCATCCTACTGGGCGAAAAGAAGGAAAGCAGCGCTTTAGCTGGGTGATACATATCTGCCTGCCATAAGATGAGGGTCAGTGATTAACCCACCCAAACACACACACACACACACACACACACACACACACACACACACACACACAGTTTATAAAAGTTACCTAACTATTTATTTTTAATAAGTATTTATTATTTTCCATCCTTATTATTTATTTCTCTTTCTTTTCACTTCTTCCCTTTTACTTCTTCCAATTATTATTATTTCAGAACAATTACAGTTCTTCAAGTTCTTTATCGTAACAGAATTCTTAATTTCCATAATTGCAAAGGTTGTAATGTTGTGTAATGTTCATGTTATAATACTGCTTTGGCAATACTACAATACTATAGTTGTATATGGTCATGCCAATAAAGCTTACTGAACTGAAATGCACTGAGAGAGAGAGAGAGAGAGAGAGAGACTCGACCCAGGAGCCCCTAATTCGTTCACTCTCAGAAAATGACTGAAGGACACACTGCACCTACAGAGCCCTGCAGCTTCAGACTTAGTCAACGTATCACCACCACTGACACACAGAGAACTGAACACGTCTGCTTGGCCAAACTGTACATACATCAGTTCTGTAGTACAAAATCTAAACATGTTAAATACATAACAGCCCTGAACCCTCATTACTTATAATTGATCACACTTTTCTATTCTTGCAGAGGCTCCATATAAACCTGTAAATCCTCCTCCAGTGGACACTGACACATCAAGTCCAACAGCTTCAACTAAACCTACTACTACAATGACGTCTCCAAAAGGTTATAAGACATTCAGTCCATCAACTACCAATGGAGGTAACACGCATTGGTTTAACGAGTGTGGGGCAGGATGCAAGCGTGACTTAGCCTGGTTTGATGCGTTTTTGTTTTTAATGAAAATGAAAGCGCACATGAACGTACTGTGCTAATGTTGCATACACAATGTCATACAAGCGATTAAGGCAAAATAACTGACATTAGGGGTTGTACAGGATTGGGCTTTATAGGGTAAATAATGAGGGTGAGACTAGACCCAGGTGACGGGGGTAAGTGAAAGGAGAAACACAGGACCCCTGTGTGAGGGCATGAACCACACAAAGCATGTGGAGGAACAAAAACAAACAAAGGAGCACATGGGGAGGAGGATGGTGGTGAGAGGTGTTACAGTAGCACCCACACCCTCCTTAACATGGGGCTCCTGTATGATGGTGGTGAGGGGTGTTACAGTAGCACCCACAGCCCCCTTAACACGGGGCTCCTGTGTGATGGTGGTGAGGGGTGTTACAGTAGCACCCAGACCCTCCTTAACACGGGGCTCCTGTGTGATGGTGGTGAGGGGTGTTACAGTAACACCCACACCCTCCTTAACACGGGGCTCCTGTGTGATGGTGGTGAGGGGTGTTACAGTAGCACCCACACCCTCCTTAACACGGGGCTCCTGACGTGCATAACAGTTGACAAGGGAGCCCGAACCCGGCATCATACAGCAGGGTCTGGAGAACCTGGACAAGGACAGGTGGGAAAGTCCATCGGGTGAGGGGTGGAAACAGGACTTTGTACCACAACCAGAGACCTGACAGCAGGCTGGACAGGAGACGACTGGGTTCCAGCTTGGGCAGTGGGATGGACGGGAGCCCGGCTGAGAGTAGGAGCACGGGATACGGGATAACAGGAACCCGAACCACAGCTGGGATTGGGACAGTTACAAAGACAGGAATGGGGACAGACAAAGGCAGACACTGGGATTGGTAGAATAACAATGAAAGATTGTCAGTTCCAGTACAACAGAGATGTTACAGGAGGTGAAGTGGGCGGCTATGCCGGGAGAGAGAGAGAGAGAGAGAGAGAGAGAGAGAGAGAGAGAGAGAGAGAGAGAGAGAGAGACTAACAAATGCCTGGAACTCCAGTGCACACTGACAAAACAAGTCCAACAGCTTCATTCTAAACCTACTACTACAATAACATCTGAAAATGGTTAAAAGACTACAAATGTAGTCTTAATGACATTGACAATGTCAACTTTTATTAATTACTAATAATATTATCAATATTAATCAATATCAATATTGTCAACTCTCAATCAAGTATAATGCCAAAATTTGTAATTTTAGATTGTAGAGATACAGAGACTCATTCATGCTCCATCCTCTTTGTTTTTGTGCCCAAAAAAAATTTATATTGAATGCTTGTTATAAAAATCATACAATATAATATTAAAAGTGACAAATAATACATCAAATTTTAATTCTGCTTCCTACATTCCCACATGCAGGAAATGCAGACAATTCTCCAGTATACACACGTCATGTCATTTTATCTGGTGCGGGGGGTTTACTGCTGTTGATGGGATTAGGAGGAGTCATCTGCTGGAGATACAGAGGTACACACACACACACACACACACACACACACACACACACACACACACACAAACACACTCCTATTCAAGTTCACAGACAATTATAACAGGTCTCAGTGTGAAGTTCTCTGCACAATATTATCCAGTAATAGAGACCTCTGCTCACCTGGTAGACAGGTAGTGCACAGTGCTGATAACACACCGTCATGGGTTTGCTTCCCAGAGAGCACACATACTGATAAACATGTGAGATGCTCTTGATGATAAAACCTATATATAAATAAATACATACATATCTGTCCATCTCACACTGAGTTAATTTTGTAGTTCAGAGACGTGAACAGACAGTGAACAGAGAGGGACAAACAGGACAGAGGAGAGATCAGCAGACACAGGTGGGTGTCACACATCCATGTTATAATATCAGTGAACTCTGATTCAGTGCACAGATCTGTTCTACAGTGTCAGAGCTTGGATTAGTGATTAGTTTCTGCACGTTAAGACCCAGTGAAAGTTATGCAGGTACTGGTGAGAGGTCATGTGTTTCTGAAAGTATGGAAAAACTTTAAGGGCCTTATTCTTGTGTGCACAGAGAACTTCACTACAGTCTTTACTGCAGTGCACACAGTCGATTCTGATTGCTAAATTATGACAGACAGTATGACATCATCTAATATGCTGTAGTTTAGCAGAGCAGTTAATTGTTTAATATTCTGTAGTTTCACAGAGTAGTTTTATTTGCCTAATGTGCTGTAGTTTACCAGTGGCTTTTCAGCAGTCATTCACTTATGACTGTTGCAGCTAGAGATATTAAGCATTGCATGTGTGTTTGTGTGTGTGTGTGTGTGTGTGTGTGTGTGTGTGTGTGTGTGTGTGTGTGTGTGTACGCTATATGCTTGATGATGACTTTATTATGATCACCTGCTCTATAGCAGTACCTTTATGCTACTGGGCCTTTTTAGACACCTCACTGCACTCAGAAGTAACTTCTGAATCAACCAAAGTAGTAGAAAAGTGCCAGAAAGGTTAGAGGGATGAGAGGGACAGGAGATAAACATCTTAACAGGTCATATCAGCGTCATGCAAAATGGTTTATCAAAAAGGTGTCATTTTATTAGAATCCATGAACAACATGCACAGAAGAAACAGCCATGTAGATACACGTCTCTGTGACATACCATATAAAAAGGTGTGAACAAACAGTCTGGAAAATGAATCTGCTGACTGATAAACGGCATATGTCAGGTTTCGTAGTTTCTGCAAGTAGGATTGTGTATCATTTGGATTTTTTTCTGATGTCATTGCTAAAACAATACTTTTAAAATTGAGCAAGTACCTAAATTGTGCCTGAATCAGTGCTAAAAAACTAAAGTCGACTAAAGTTTTTTAATTGTATTTCTTTTTTATTTGACTATTCACTACCTACTAGCTAACAGTAGTTGTCTGCTGGCCTTTAACTAGTGATGACCACGTGACATGCAGTAACGCTTTTGTTACCTGTAGTGTCTGTTTCAGAGCACCAGAGGGGAAATATTTTAATAGACAGCTCAGGCATTTAAAGGAGTATTTAGGTGAAAAGTCTAATTTACATTATTTTTCCCCTTAGACAAAATTATTTTGAGTGCAATTCTGTTTAAGTTTGCTAACAAACATTGGAGGTCATCAGCAACCCAAATCTAACCTTCATAAATACATGCCCACAGATGACTCTCAACCAGCTCAAACTGCATCCAGATCTTAATAAAGGTCTCACAGACTAGTCAATGTGCAGTATGACTCACTGTGAACTAGAAAAGTGAATAAACTCGTCACTACAATCGGGATGAGGTTTGAGCAGGTTAAGAAAGCTTTGTGGACATGTAGTGATCTAACTTATGTATGAAGACCATTATGTACTAAGGTTATACTTGGGTTGCTGTTGACCTCCAGTGTCCAACTTAATTACAACGACTGTTACCTGCTGTTGCTGTTGGCTTCCAGAGTTTGTTAGTAACATTAGCAGCTTTTGTTTTAAACTAAAGGAGCAAAACATGTCTTGGCCATCCGGGGAAAAGGAAAATAATGTAATTGCTGGCCAATCCCTTCATGTAACACCGACATGAGGCAAGAAACCTTTGGGCTATATACAAAATAGCTTACTACATACTGTATGCTGCATACTGGACTCATTATATACGGTATACTGTTTACTGTTCCCTGTAGTAGTATAATGCATAATATCCAGTGTGTAAAAAAACACAAACCATACTAAGAGGTCACGCGAACGTATGAAGTTCTACCCACTTGTGATTTACCACCACCGTTGCATGATGAGATGCAGTACACCACGGAGACAGGCCTGGTCACGTACTGGATTATTTCGCCATAGCAGTACGTCATCTGGGTATATTTTGCGTACTGGAAAAATTCATTTTGGTCTGACTAGTTTTCAAGATCTTTTCAGTAAGCACTCATTAACTAAAGAAAAATTGATCAACACACATTTATCATTTGTATTAAAAAGGGCAGGTGATGTATGTATGTGGTTACTCTCCTCAGCCACTTTATTAGGATCACCTTTACACTACATCGTTATCTGCTAGCTGCATTATATACCTGTGTGCAGTTCCTCAGGCTTGTGTATAAACTTCAGACACACTGCTTTTCTTGTTACACACTCATCCATGCCCTAAAGACACTACCACTGCAGAGACACTTGTTTGTTGAGAGTGGTCTACCATCCAGGTAGGATCCATTCAGCAGTGCTCCTGTGGTCACACACTAAACAGTGGTGCACACCTGTAAGACATGTGCACATATTAAATTACAGACTGCAGGTCTTTATTAAAGTGGCTGGTGAGTGTTTAAATGTTTGTGAATGTATAAAACAGATTACACACACGCTTGCATAAATTATATTTACATGTGCATTTATGGATTAAATGTATATTACAATTAACACCTCTGCAATACAATACATTTATTGTATTAACACTTGTATTAATCCACTCAACAGTGTGTGCATTATTCTATATGTATGTGTGCTAATATTTTGTAATTGTGATATTTTCTGCAGGATGATGTGATATATTCTACTGTAGCCCATATAAACACCACCAGACCAGCACCCAGAGCAATGGATAATGGAGATAATACAGAATATGTCAATATCAAACTAAATTAACAAACCTGAACACACACACACACACACACACACACACACACACACACTCTTTTATTGTATGGGAGCCAATGAACTGTTATGTTCTTCTGTCTTGGTTTCAGTGCTGTCTTTGTATAATTTGCTGTATCTATTGGTAATTGCTAATTAACTGCTAATTAGTTATTTCAGGTGTGGTTTCAGACTGGCATAAGTTAGGAATTGTAGGGGGAGGACTAACAGTGACAGGGGCAGGACTAAGACTGATAACATTACAGTGTAGCCACTCCAAGAACCAGAGTACTCGGGTTTTATTCCTCTTGATTTCATCTTCTACTTGGGAAAGGAGGCTAACTGCTAAATCTAAATGTTAAACGCTGTAAACGTCAATTAAAATTTTCTCAGTCTGCAACTATAATTGTGACTCCTACAAGTATCATTTCCTACAAGTATCATATGTCTGTACAATAATAAAAACAATTTATTATGTTTTATTATATTATGGATTTTTTCAGCAGAATGTTTTTTCTTCATTTTATTTGTGTATCTCTGTTGAAGCATTTTTGGATATTTAATCTTTAAATTGTAGCACATTTTTATGTTAAGCAGGTCATTTTATAGTCAAATGCCGTCCCTTGTCTGTACGCATCACTTCCACTGTGAGAGTCTATTGCTGTTTCATAAATAAAGAGCCAAAGCAGGACAGAGAGTTGTGGTTTCTGTTTATACCCACTGATGACCACATACATCATGAAGGTGTGTGTGGTGCAGTTCACTGACAGCAGTTGGATGTCACTGTCTGTTACTTTCTCTTTAGGACCGGGGTTGAACTCCAAAGTAGAGCAGATGGTTCTGCAGAATTGTACACAGTGTGAAACCAGATCAGTGACATGGAAACAGTCTCACTCAGACTCGAGCAAAAACACCAAATGTGAAAATCACCTTTTATCCCAAACAGGTGACTCTGGTCCAGTTCTTGGTGTGAAAGGGTTCATATGTAGGCTGGTCATAGGAGGTGGTTGCTTAGCGCAGTAAAGCTGCGTTGAAAAGGTTCTGCAAAGTGAATTTATTTTGCTGTTGTAGCTGAGGCAGTTGGCTTCCTACAGCTTTATATGACATTATTACCTATATAGTTATACTAAAATATAAATATTAGGAGTGTAATGGTTTTCATCCCAAATCACCCCATACACATTACAGTTCACTGTATGCAGTCATACGGAGAGTACACGGTAGCCTAAGTGTGAAGGCTGATGAACATAATGTGGAATCAAACTTCACATCTGCGATTTCCACTCCAAACCTTAAGATGTAATCTATTAGCAAGTTAGCAACATGCTAGGCTAAATGTAGCTCAAGCACGTTAGTGACATTTACTGAATCATTAACACTATGACCTGTTTCTTTCAAATCACCTGTGTGGGAAAGTTTCCCAGTGACCTGAGTGGTGGACGAGGACAGTGTGTTGGTGTTGTAGGGTGTGTGTGCTAAAACACATGAACATGCACATTCAACAGCATCACCCAGATGTGCCAGATGTGTTTGTTGCTTTTGTCCTGTTGCACCAAACAGTGATGCCTAAATGGAGTGTGAAGAAGATCTCTTACAAGTAAGGTGCTTTTCAGGATGTGGAACTTGGAATCTTCTTCATATATGTATATATAATATCTGAAGAAGTTATATTTATTTCTCAGGTGGTTATTAGTAATGAGTGGAAATGTGCTCACTTGTTTATTTCTGTTTATTTATTCCTCACTTGTTCATTCTGTGTATGATTCAGCTCTTGGTCACTACACACTTGATCAGGAAGGCTGGACAGCCCCCCCACACACACACACACATGACCATGCTACTTTTTGAGATTCATGGGCTTTACGTTCTGCTGTGATCCAGCTCTGAACTTCATGGTTTAATCAGTCAATCACTAATTGACTCAGCAGTGATTCTGAGGAACAATGTCACATTCACTCCAGTGACACTGATGTTTCAGAGAAAGCTAGATGCTCGAGGATAAAATGAAATGTGATTTTAATCAGAAAAGGATAATCCATCACAGTCAAACTCAGGCAAGGATCAGAACCAGTACTATAGGATAAACAGAGCCAGGGAGCATCACAGAGAGGAACTAAAGTCCAGGTTGAAATCCAGAGAGACAAAATATCTAGGCAGACAAATCCAGGAGGGGCACAAAACAGAAGTAAGCAATCAGAAATAGTTCAGAAATACAGAAAGCCAATATATAACATTTACAACATTTAACTCACACTTTTATCCAAAGCAACTTACAGTTATAACTGAATACAATTTAAGCGATTGAGGATTAAGGGCCTTGCACAGAGGCCCAACAGTGGCAACTGGCAGCTTTCTAATTACTAGCTGAGTACCTTAACCACTGAGCTAACACTGCATATCACTCCATATGCACAGACATTAATTCCACTCTAATGACCTCAGCAGCTTTCTTCATTTAACCAAGCGTTTGGGTTTCCGCAGGATTATCAAGAAATGAGATACTCCGCTGTAATCTGTAAAGGCATTGGGAACGCAGCACACACTCAGGTGTGTCATACTCTGAACAGACTGATATTAAATGTTCAATTTATTTATTTATTCTTTTGTTGACATATTAATGACTCACTAGCTGCATTAAAGCCATCCGTTCAGCAGCACAGGGGGATTAAGTCCATATATCTGTAACTTCCTAAACAGAGTGTCACATGAATATGACATTTTTGAATGGTGTATCATAATAAATAAAATCAAATTTATTTATGTAGCGCTTTTTAAAACAGAAATTGTCACAAAGCAGTGTTACAAATGTCCGAGTCCAAGCCCCCAGTGGCAAGGAAAAACTCCCTAGAGCATGAAGAAGAAACCTTGACTCAAAGGTGGGGCCCATCCTCCTCTGGCCGACAACAGTCACCACAATAATAACAATTTTAAGAGAAAAGTAAAAAACTAATAATACAATTTAAAAAATAAGCAATTAATGTCTAGTCCAGTTTTCTAGATGTCCTAGTCTTGTCCCGATGGAGTGCACGTGTCCGAAACCCATCCGCAAGAGAACGTCCATCAACGTCCATCAAGTAGTTGACTGGGGTGGAGGTGTGGTGGGCTACAGCAAGGGACATCAGTGGGTGGAGGGAGGAGCCATGGCAGCTGAGACGGGTGTAGGCTCAATAACATCATGACATCAGGGATAGGTGAGCCTCGGCAGAAAGAGAGACTAAATTATTAGGCATGTCCAGGTACGAGAGTGTGTACGTAGCAAGTTCAAGAGGTTTTATTGTCATTTCAGCTATATACAAGTACACAACAAAAACGAGACAATGTTCCTCCAGGACCATGGTGCAACATAAAAACAACAGTGCAACAGACAACATGCTACACAAGTGCAAACAGTCCAATATAGTGCAAAATGTCATTAAATATACAATAATGTGTTCGGTTTTGTGAAATTGCTGATGAGAACATTAAAGAACAGAAGAGGTCTGGCCAAGCTCATTTGTTCCCAGTTCCTCTCTGCTGGGTGGACATTAGGGTCTGTTGGACTGAAGTACTGCTGAGAGAGTTCTGGAGTCAGTGTGTGTCCACAGTGGTGGTGGAGTTCTGGGTGTAGAGTTGTCAGTGTGTGCTGGGAGGTCAGTGGTGTTTTCAGTTTGTGTTTTCTCTTCACTGTGCTTCATCTCACTGAAGGTGAGTGTGAAATTCTCTCTTAATGCTGAGTGATATGAAACTACATTTTATATGAAACTGTACATTTATGTGTGAGTCGGTGAGTCTTTCTCATCTTTCATCAAAATTTGATTCAATGTTTGCTTCACAAATAATCATTGATCACTCCTGCATTTTGTGACTTAATTTTAAATACACAATAAAGCTTCAAAAGGATTATCCTGATTACCTTAATTTACTGTTTAATTTATATGTTTCTGCAGGCTGCACTCTGGTAAAGAGTAGAAGAACATTACATATCCGAGCACATGTAGGAGACTCAGTACAGCTGCCCTTTTCCTGCACTGAACCACACAGCAGACCTGAGAGTTTTACCTGATATAAACACCAAAACTCCAGTTATACATCCACAGCTGGACAGAATCTACAAGGTCATGTGGGAGGGTCTGTTCTACTGCCCTGCTCCTGGACTGGACTACACACCAAACCACACACTCTTAAATGGACCTTCAGAGACAAAGAAATCTACCCCACTGACCAGACTCAGCGTTACACAGGCAGAGTTCAGCAGCTCAGTTATTCTCCAGGAAATGTCTTTCTACTCATATCACAGCTGACTGAGGAGGATAAAGGAGTGTATGTGTGTTCCCTGAACACTAAGGTTGTCAGGAGAGTGTTACTTGATATTACAGGTAAATGAACCTGCTGCTGTTTTCATTTAGTCCATATGCAGTTTTGAGATGAACAGAGATTTAATGTTCTCTCTCTCTCTCTCTCTCTCTCTCTCTCTCTCTCTCTCTCTCTCTCTCCCCCCCCCCCCCACTTTCACTACAAACTCTACTCCAATGACCAAAGTCCAGACTAGACCAATACCTTCAACTACAACATCATATCAAAGACCTACTGGAACACACAATACAGAGACCCCAGATAAAGGTAAGAGGTCATAGTTCTGATGCGTTTTGATAAGATGTGAAGATACAATGTGAAACCTCGGCTGTGTCTTTAGTGAAATAGTAACATTTATTCCCATTTTATTTGTTACATTGCACACATTCTCTCTCTCTCTCTCTCTCTCTCTCTCTCTCTCTCTCTCTCTCTCTCTCTCTCACACACACACACACACACACACACACACACACACACACTTTCCATCCTTATTTATATTTTCCCACTTACAGATTCAGATTCTGCCAGCATGTATCACTTCATCCTTTATCCTGTTCTGCTGCTGCTGTTAGGAATTGGAGTTATCTACTGGAGATACAGAGGTACACACACACACACACACACACACACACACACACACACATGTTGTGCTTACTGTGCCTCATTCTGTCTGGTTTCATTCTGTAGTTCAGAGATGTGGGCAGAGGGAGAGCAGAGACGTGAGGACACAGGTGAGTACACACTCCCCCTTAAGACTGACAGCACGCTGTGTTCGCTCTATTCTAGCTGAACCCATATGGCTCATTAACATGCTTGCACACAAAAGCCACCTCAAAATGCAGGACACAGGCAGGGTAGCATGCTTTTCTCAGCTGTTACATCACTGAACACTGTCCCATTTTAAAGGGTCTTTTCAGCTTTCTTCCTTCATTCTGAAGGCACAAATGGTCTATTCTGTCAGACTTTCAATTTATCACACCCACAGTCCATGTTTACATGTACAGTATAAGGCAGATGTTGTTATCAATATCATCTCACATGTTTATCAGTATGACAGTATGTGTGTTCTCAATCAAACCCGTGACTCTCGTGTTACCAGCACCGTGCACTACCTGTCTACCAGGTGAGCAGATAAGCAGGAGATGGATTACTGGATATCGTACAGAGAACTTCACACTGAGACCTGTTATAATTGTGAACTTGTATAGAAATATATGTGTGTGTGTGTGTGTGTGTGTGTGTGTGTGTGTGTGTATTAATGTTTATATTTTCTCTGCAGGATGATGTAATGTACTCCACTCTAGTGCACAGTAACACAACCAGAACAGCAAAGGTCGAAGACACTGCAGATAAAAGAGAATATACCACCATCAAACTTAACTAATACACACACACACACACACAGTGTCATTAATTCTACATAGTTTTCCTTTGTTATTCATTTAAATTTCAAATAAACAAATAAACAAAAGATCTGAATGAACTCAGTGTGTTTTTTTGGTTACTGATAGTTTCCTGGCAATTTTCTTACACACGGCTTCAAAGTGTTTAACGACCAATCCAAGCACACGGTGTAGTTTAGCACAAGAAGAGGCTTCGCACATGTCTATGATGATGGTGTAGGACACAGCATGGGCCGATGAAGGTAGTGGATGCAGTGTGGAGAGGTGATGTCATTGGTGGGCGGAGTTTGATAAATGCTAATGTATTATCTGCACACTGCTTATGTCTGTTTAACATGGAGATTATGTAGGTATGGCAGATGCTGGAGTCTCAGTTAGAAACTCCATAAGTTTATAACTAACTTTATGTACGTTTGTTTTGTGAAATTCATAGAATGGTGAATGTCCACAGTGGTGGTGGAGTTCTGGGTGTAGAGTTGTCAGTGTGTGCTGGGAGGTCAGTGGTGTTTTCAGTTTGTGTTTTCTCTTCACTGTGCTTCATCTCACTGAAGGTGAGTGTGAAATTCTCTCTTAATGCTGAGTGATATGAAACTACATTTTATATGAAACTGTACATTTATGTGTGAGTCGGTGAGTCTTTCTCGTCTTTCCTCTCAACAAAATTTGATTCAATGTTTGCTTCACAAATAATCATTGGTCACTCCTGCATTTTGTGACTTAATTTTAAATACACAATAAAGCTTCAAAAGGATTATCCTGATTACCTTAATTTACTGTTTAATTTATATGTTTCTGCAGGCTGCACTCTGGTAAAGAGTAGAAGAACATTACATATCCGAGCACATGTAGGAGACTCAGTACAGCTGCCCTTTTCCTGCATTGAACCACACAGCAGACCTAAGAGTTGTTTTGTGAAATTCATAGAATGGTGAATGATTAGTTTTCTTTGAGCTGTTAGTCACAGTTTCAGTTCACACTGCTTCAACAAGTGATGGCTGCAGAGCTCCATTTTTTAAGGCCTGCTTTTGTGATGCGAGGAGGTAAAGCAGGATGCGAGGAAGAGTCACGTTACACACAACAAACATTTATTGTGATACACAAAAGACATCTAAGTGGTTAGCAGGCTAACCGGGTTTAAACATCGACAACACTTATACTCAGACACAAGACTTATATACATGCATACTAATGACACACAATAAGGAGCAGGTGTGAAACACAGGGAGGGCATAGCCATATGGATAAACACACACACACACGTTTGGGGGGAGGGGCCGTACCATGACAGCTTTCCTAACAAAGGTTCACCAACCCCAGGAAGGAGGCAGGACGCAGGAAGTGTTTATCTGGGCAAACCAAGAATTAGAGTTATAACATTAGTGTAGTTCAAATCACTTGCAGATTTACAATGAACCCACTTACACAAATATGGTAGTCAGAAAATGTAAACTGTGCACAAAAACTGTAAACTGTAAACTTGTACAGCACTTTCTTAAACCCAGTTTATAAAGAGCTTTACAGGGAATAGAATGAATAATAAAGCTTACACATGCCGTAATCAAAGCTAAAGGTGGCCCAATGAAATATTAGAGTGTGTGACCTTTTTTTTGTTCAGGCAGTGTATTTTCTCAATGATTCTTGAAACTTGGTGCTCAAACAACCAGAGCTGAAATCTAAATGTCTTTATATGCCTCATGTCAGCCACAATTCCAGGGTGTTTATACTCTAATAGAAACACCTAGTACAGTTAGAAAGTACAGCCTATCTGTTGCCATGAATATTTTGTGTTAGAGATCCACTATTTTATCACTGGTCAGTTTCTGACCACATGACCCAGGCACCTTGGACTAAATATGGGGAGATTAAAATAAAGCACAAACAGAACATCATATTTTATTTCTGAGTGTTTCAGGTCTGTGATCTATTAGTGTTGCATCAGTGGGTTCAGATTCATATTTTAGATGAGAATAGCATTCCATATTTGTCTAGTTGATTGTATTTTTATTCATAGTACAATAGTTATTGGTACAGACCAGTCACTAAGGGTAGTCAACATTTCATGCATTCTATAAATATACAAGAGGTTGGTTTACCTGTTACTTGGAGTTTGACCTCTATAAGATGATGACTGCTGATGCTACACCTGTACTGTCCCCCTTTAGATTCTTTAGATTCTTTATAAAAAAAAATAATAAAAAAACTCCATCTGACAGTCTTTGGCTCGGCCAGCAGTTCAGTTTAAGATCTTCATCAGTTTTATTAAAATATGAATGGATTATAAAAATCTTGTATTTGTATTTGCACATAATCATTCAAGGTTACCCAGCACTAAATCCTCCACTAGGTGGTGCTACTGAGAAAGAAATACAGTAGGGATACTGTGACGGTGGCATTTTGCATCAGTGACAATGTGTATCCTTGTTAAACCTTTGCTGATTTATTACTTTTGTTTTTTAATGCCTTATCTTATTTTCACAAAATATTAAATGTATTACTGCACAAAATCACACTACCAATGAGCATTCATCTTTGACTTTTTGATATGAAGCATTATCTAGTGCTCGAGTCACCTGTTCTTGCACTGCTCTGTCACTGGGTTTTAATATTACAGACGAGTGCAGCACATCAGAGCGATCCTGGAGAAACGCTGGCATGTGAACTCATGCAGGGTTTAACCTTAAAGAGCAGCTCTGACCCAGACAGAGTGAGACACTGACGCTTCAAATCAGAACCTTTAACCTTTTAATCCTTTAAATCATTTTACTCAAAGTAGACTACAAAATATTTTTTAAATAATGCTATAAGGTATTACAAGTGCCCATAAAGACTTGATGGATGCAAAATGTTCTGAACATTCATAATGCGTTAAGTGCTTTGTATGAAAGGTCTTCTCTTTTCTTATTTATAATTTGCTATGTCTATTTATAATCACTTAATCATGTAAATTGCCTTTTACTTTAAATTATTAATTCCTTTAATGTTTCTTTTAATTTTGCATTGTATTATTTAAATTGTTCAACTTTCATTTATATTTCTTTTTATTTTTTGCAAATAAGATGAGAGATCTCAGGATGTAATAAGCTTTATTATTCATTCTATTCCCTGTAAAGCTCTTTATAAACTGGGTTTAAGAAAGTGCTGTACAAGTTTACAGTTTACAGTTTTTGTGCACAGTTTACATTTTCTGACTACCATATTTGTGTAAGTGGGTTCATTGTAAATCTGCAAGTGATTTGAACTACACTAATGTTATAACTCTAATTCTTGGTTTGCCCAGATAAACACTTCCTGCGTCCTGCCTCCTTCCTGGGGTTGGTGAACCTTTGTTAGGAAAGCTGTCATGGTACGGCCCCTCCCCCCAAACGTGTGTGTGTGTGTTTATCCATATGGCTATGCCCTCCCTGTGTTTCACACCTGCTCCTTATTGTGTGTCATTAGTATGCATGTATATAAGTCTTGTGTCTGAGTATAAGTGTTGTCGATGTTTAAACCCGGTTAGCCTGCTAACCACTTAGATGTCTTTTGTGTATCACAATAAATGTTTGTTGTGTGTAACGTGACTCTTCCTCGCATCCTGCTTTACCTCCTCGCATCACAAAAGCAGGCCTTAAAAAATGGAGCTCTGCAGCCATCACTTGTTGAAGCAGTGTGAACTGAAACTGTGACTAACAGCTCAAAGAAAACTAATCATTCACCATTCTATGAATTTCACAAAACAACTCTTAGGTCTGCTGTGTGGTTCAATGCAGGAAAAGGGCAGCTGTACTGAGTCTCCTACATGTGCTCGGATATGTAATGTTCTTCTACTCTTTACCAGAGTGCAGCCTGCAGAAACATATAAATTAAACAGTAAATTAAGGTAATCAGGATAATCCTTTTGAAGCTTTATTGTGTATTTAAAATTAAGTCACAAAATGCAGGAGTGACCAATGATTATTTGTGAAGCAAACATTGAATCAAATTTTGTTGAGAGGAAAGACGAGAAAGACTCACCGACTCACACATAAATGTACAGTTTCATATAAAATGTAGTTTCATATCACTCAGCATTAAGAGAGAATTTCACACTCACCTTCAGTGAGATGAAGCACAGTGAAGAGAAAACACAAACTGAAAACACCACTGACCTCCCAGCACACACTGACAACTCTACACCCAGAACTCCACCACCACTGTGGACACACACTGACTCCAGAACTCTCTCAGCAGTACTTCAGTCCAACAGACCCTAATGTCCACCCAGCAGAGAGGAACTGGGAACAAATGAGCTTGGCCAGACCTCTTCTGTTCTTTAATGTTCTCATCAGCAATTTCACAAAACCAAACACATTATTGTTTATTTAATGTTTATTTAATGACATTTTGCACTATATTGGACTGTTTGCACTTGTGTAGCATGTTGTCTGTTGCACTGTTGTTTTTATGTTGCACCATGGTCCTGGAGGAACATTGTCTCGTTTTTGTTGTGTACTTGTATATAGCTGAAATGACAATAAAACCTCTTGAACTTGCTACGTGGGTCCTGAGAAGACTTGCTGTTACTCTGTTATAACTTCACTTCACAGCGCACACACCCACTCTGACCCAGCTGCTGTCCCTGTGAAATGCACATGCATGGTGTGGCCACAGGGTGGGGCTGTTTCCTGCACAAACCTGTTTCCTACTCACACTGTGTTTTCTCTGTTTAGACTGACAGACTAGAAAGCACACACAGGCTTTCGCTGGTAGTTCATAAACATGATTTGCTAGGGGTTCACACATTTTTCCCAAATTTCCAAATACAAATATTGTCAATATTGTCAAAGTACAAAAATCTAGCATCTAGCTTTCTCTGAAACATCAGTGTCACTGGAGTGAATGTGACATTGTTCCTCAGAATCCCTGCTGAGTCAATCAGTGATTGACTGATTAAACCATGAAGTTCAGAGCTGGATCACAGCAGAACTTAAAGCCCATGAATCTCAAAAAGTAGCATGGTCGTGTGTGTGTGTGTGTGTGTGTGTGTGTGTGTATACATCTGTATCTCCAGCAGATGACTCCTCCTAATCCCATCAACAGCAGTAAACCCCCCACACCAGCTAAGATGACATGACGTGTGTATACTGGAGAATTGTCTGCATTTCCTGCATGTGGGAATGTAGGAAGCAGAATTAAAATATGATGTATTATTTGTCACTTTTAATATTATATTGTATGATTTTTATAACAAGCATTCAATATAAATGTTTTTTTGGCACAAAAACAAAGAGGATGGAGCATGAATGAGTCTCTGTATCTCTACAATCTGAAATTACAAATTTTGGCATTATACTTGATTGAGAGTTGATAATATTAATATTGATTATTATTGATAATATTATTAGTAATTAATAAAAGGTGATATTGTCAATGTCATTAAGACTACATTTGTAGTCCTTTAACCATTTTCAGATGTTATTGTAGTAGTAGGTTTAGAATGAAGCTGTTGGACTTGTTTTGTCAGTGTGCACTGGAGTGAATGTGACATTGTTCCTCAGAATCCCTGCTGAGTCAAT
Organism: Electrophorus electricus; assembly: GCF_041902795.1. Lineage (NCBI taxonomy): Eukaryota > Metazoa > Chordata > Actinopteri > Gymnotiformes > Gymnotidae > Electrophorus > Electrophorus electricus. Next base: position 9,973,180 of record NC_137498.1, read on the forward strand.
CAGTGATTGACTGATTAAACCATGAAGTTCAGAGCTGGATCACAGCAGAACTTAAAGCCCATGAATCTCAAAAAGTAGCATGGTCGTGTGTGTGTGTGTGTGTGTGTGTGTGTGCTGTCCAGCCTTCCTGATCAAGTGTGTAGTGACCAAGAGCTGAATCATACACAGACTAACCAAGTGAAGAATAAATAAACAGAAATAAACAAGTGAACACATTTCCAATCATTACTAATAACCACCTGAGAAATAAATATAACTTCTTCAGATATTATTTATACATATATGAAGAAGATTCCAAGTTCCACATCCTGAAAAGCACCTTACTTTTAAGAGATCTTCACAGTCCATTTAGGCATCACTGTTTGGTACAACAGGACAAAAGCAACAAACACAACTGGCACATCTGGGTGATGCTGTTGAATGTGCATGTTCATGTGTTTTAGCACACACACCCTACAACACCAACACACTGTCCTCATCCACCACTCAGGTCGCTGGGAAACTTTCCCACACAGGTGATTTGAAAGAAACAGGTCATAGTGTTAACAATTCAGTAAATGTCGCTAACGAGTTTGAGCTACATTTACCCTCGCATGTTGCTAACTTGCTAATAGATTACAGCTTAAGGTTTGGAGTGGAAATCGCAGATGTGAAGTTTGATTCCACATTATGTTCATCAGCCTTCACACTTAGGCTACCGTGTACTCTTCGTATGACTGCGTACAGTGAACTGTAATGTGTATGGGGTGATTTGGGATGAAAACACATACCATTACACTCCTAATATTTATATTTTAGTATAACTATATAGGTAATAATGTCATATAAAGCTGTAGCAAGCCAACTGCCTCAGCTACAACAGCAAAATAAATTCACTTTGCAGAACCTTTTCAACGCAGCTCTACTGCCCTAAGCAACCACCTCCTATGACCAGCCTACATATGAACCCTTCCCCCCAAGAACTGGACCAGAGTCGCCTGTTTGGAATAAAAGGTGATTTTCACATTTGGTGTTTTTGCTCGAGTCTGAGTGAGACTGTTTCCATGTCACTGATCTGGTTTCACACTGGGTATAATTCTGCAGAACCATCTGCTCTACTTTGGAGTTCAACCCCGGTCCTAAAGAGAAAGTAACAGACAGTGACATCCAACTGCTGTCAGTGAACTGCACCACACACACCTTCATGATGTATGTGGTTATCAGTGGGTATAAACAGAAACCACAACTCTCTGTCCTGCTTTGGCTCTTTATTTATGAAACAGCAATAAACTCTCACAGTGGAAGTGATGCGTACAGACAATGGATGGCATTTGACTATAAAATGACCTGCTTAACATAAAAATGTGCTACAATTTAAAGATTAAATATCCAAAAATGCTTCAACAGAGATTCACAAAATGAAGAAAAACCATTCTGCTGAAAAAATCCATAATGTAATAAAACATAATAAATTGTTTTTATTATTGTACAGACATATGATACTTGTAGGAAATGATACTTGTAGGAGTCACAATTATAGTTGCAGACTGAGAAAATTTTAATTGACGTTTACAGCGTTTAACATATAGATTTAGCAGTTAGCCTCCTTTCCCAAGTAGAAGATGAAATCAAGAGGAATAAAACCCAAGTACTCTGGTTTTTGGAGTGGCTACACTGTAATGTTATCAGTCTTAGTCCTGCCCCTGTCACTGTTAGTCCTCCCCCTACAATTCCTAACTTATGCCAGTCTGAAACCACACCTGAAATAACTAATTAGCAGTTAATTAGCAATTACCAATAGATACAGCAAATTATACAAAGACAGCACTGAAGCCAAGACAGAAGAACATAACTACACTTCACTGGCTAGATACCATACAATAAAAGTCTGTGTGTGTGTGTGTGTGTGTGTGTGTGTGTGTGTGTGTGTGTGTGTGTGTGTGTGTGTGTGTTCAGGTTTGTTAATTTAGTTTGATATTGACATATTCTGTATTATCTCCATTATCCATTGCTCTGGGTGCTGGTCTGGTGGTGTTTATATGGGCTAGAGTAGAATACATCACATCATCCTGCAGAAAATATCACAATTACAAAATATTAGCACACATACATAGAGAATAATGCACATACTCTTGAGTGGATTAATACAAGTGTTATTATAATAAATGTATTGTATTGCAGAGGTGTTAATTTTAATATACATTTAATCCATAAATGCACATGTAAATATAATTTATGCAAGCATGTGTGTAATCTGTTTTATGCATTTACAAACATTTAAACACTCACCAGCCACTTTAATAAAGACCTGCAGTCTGTAATTTAATATGTGCACATGTCTTACAGGTGTGCACCACTGTTTAGTGTGTGACCACAGGAGCACTGCTGAATGGATCCTACCTGGATGGTAGACCACTCTCAACAAACAAGTGTATCTGCAGTGGTAGTGTCTTTAGGGCATGTATGAGTGTGTAACAAGAAAAGCAGTGTGTCTGATGTTTATACACAAGCCTGTGGAACTGCACACAGGTATATAATGCAGCTAGCAGATAACGATGTAGTGTAAAGGTGATCCTAATAAAGTGGCTGAGGAGAGTAACCACATACATACATCACCTGCCCTTTTTAATACAAATGATAAATGTGTGTTGATCAATTTTTCTTTAGTTAATGAGTGCTTACTGAAGAGATCTTGAAAACTAATCTGACCAAAATTAATTTTTCCAGTACGCAAAATATACCCAGATGACGTACTGCTACGGCCAAATAATCCAGTACGTGACCAGGCCTGTCTCCGTGGTGTACTGCATCTCATCATGCAACGGTGGTGGTAAATCACAAGTGGGTAGAACTTCATACGTTCGCGTGACCTCTTAGTATGGTTTGTGTTTTTTACACACTGGATATTATGCATCATACTACTACAGGGAACAGTAAACAGTATACAGTATATAATGAGTCCAGTATGCAGCATACAGTATGTAGTAAACTATTTTGTATATAGCCCAAAGGTTTCTTGCCTCATGTAGGTGTTACATGAAGGGATTGGCCAGCAATTACATTATTTTCCTTTTCCCCGGATGGCCGAGACATGTTTTGCTCCTTTAGTTTAAAACAAAAGCTGCTAATGTTACTAACAAACTCTGGAAGCCAACAGCAACAGCAGGTAACAGTCGTTGTAATTAAGTTGGACACTGGAGGTCAACAGCAACCCAAGTATAACCTTTGTACATAATGGTCTTCATACATAAGTTAGATCACTACATGTCCACAAAGCTTTCTTAACCTGCTCAAACCTCATCCAGATTGTAGTGATGAGTTTATTCACTTTTGTAGTTCACAGTGAGTCATACTGCACATTGACTAGTCTGTGAGACCTTTATTAAGACCTGGATGCAGTTTGAGCTGGTTGAGAGTCATCTGTGGGCATGTATTTATGAAGGTTGGATTTGGGTTGCTGATGAGCTCCAATGTTTGTTAGCAAAAAAACAGAATTGCGGAAAAATAATGTAAATTAGACTTTTCACCTAAATACTCCTTTAAATGCCTGAGCTGTCTATTAAAATATTTCCCCCCTGGTGCTCTGAAACAGACACTACAGGTAACAGAAGCGTTACTGCATGTCACGTGGTCATCACTAGTTAAAGGCCAGCAGACAACTACTGTTAGCTAGTAGGTAGTGAATAGTCAAATAAAAAAGAAATACAATTAAAAAACTTTAGTCGACTTTAGTTTTTTAGCACTGATTCAGGCACCATTTAGGTACTTGCTCAATTTTAAAAGTATTGTTTTAGCAATGACATCAGAAAAAAATCCAAATTATACACAATCCTACTTGCAGAAAGTATGAAACGTGACATATGCCGTTTATCAGTCAGCAGATTCATTTTCCAGACTGTTTGTTCACACCTTTTTATATGGTATGTCACAGAGACGTGTATCTGCATGGCTGTTTCTTCTGTGCATGTTGTTCATGGATTCTAATAAAATGACACCTTTTTGATAAACCATTTTGCATGACGCTGATATGACCTGTTAGGATGTTTATCTCCTGTCCCTCTCATCCCTCTCACCTTTCTGGCACTTTTCTGCTACTTTGGTTGATTCAGAAGTTACGTCTGAGTGCAGTGAGGTGTCTAAAAAGGCCCAGTAGCATAAAGGTACTGCTATAGAGCAGGTGATCATAATAAAGTTATCATCAAGCATATAGCGTACACACACAAACACACACACACACACACACACACACACACACACACACACACACACACACACACACACACACACAATGCTTAATATCTCTAGCTGCAACAGTCATAAGTGAATGACTGCTGAAAAGCCACTGGTAAACTACAGCACATTAGGCAAATAAAACTACTCTGTGAAACTACAGAATATTAAACAATTAACTGCTCTGCTAAACTACAGCATATTAGATGATGTCATACTGTCTGTCATAATTTAGCAATCAGAATCGACTGTGTGCACTGCAGTAAAGACTGTAGTGAAGTTCTCTGTGCACACAAGAATAAGGTCCTTAAAGTTTTTCCATACTTTCAGAAACACATGACCTCTCACCAGTACCTGCATGACTTTCACTGGGTCTTAACGTGCAGAAACTAATCACTAATCCAAGCGCTGACACTGTAGAACAGATCTGTGCACTGAATCAGAGTTCACTGATATTATAACATGGATGTGTGACACCCACCCGTGTCTGCTGATCTCTCCTCTGTCCTGTTTGTCCCTCTCTGTTCACCGTCTGTTCACGTCTCTGAACTACAAAATTAACTCAGTGTGAGATGGACAGATATGTATGTATTTATTTATATACAGATTATATTATCAAGAGCATCTCACATGTTTATCAGTATGTGTGCTCTCTGGGAAGCAAACCCATGATAGTGTGTTATCAGCACTGTGCACTACCTGTCTACCAGGTGAGCAGAGGTCTCTATTACTGGAAAATATTGTACAGAGAACTTCACACTGAGACCTGTTATAATTGTCTGTGAACTTGAATAGGAGTGTGTTTGTGTGTGTGTGTGCGTGTGTGTGTGTGTGTGTGTGTACCTCTGTATCCAGCAGATGACTCCTCCTCCCATCAACAGCAGTAAACCCCCCGCACCAGCTAAGATGACATGACGTGTGTATACTGGAGAATTGTCTGCATTTCCTGCATGTGGGAATGTAGGAAGCAGAATTAAAATGTGATGTATTATTTGTCACTTTTAATATTATATTGTATGATTTTTATAACAAGCATTCAATATACATTTTTTTTTGGCACAAAAACAAAGAGGATGGAGCATGAATGAGTCTGTGTATCTCTACAATCTGAAATTACAAATTTTGGCATTATACTTGATTGAGAGCTGACAATATTGATATTGATTAATATTGATAATATTATTAGTAATTAATAAAAGTTGACATTGTCAATGTCATTAAGACTACATTTGTAGTCCTTTAACCATTTTCAGATGTTATTGTAGTAGTAGGTTTAGAATGAAGCTGTTGGACTTGTTTTGTCAGTGTGTGCACTGGAGTTCCAGGCATTTGTTAGTCTCTCTCTCTCTCTCTCTCTCTCTCTCTCTCTCTCTCTCTCTCTCTCTCTCTCTCTCTCTCTCTCTCTCTCTCCGGCATAGCCGCCCACTTCACCTCCTGTAACATCTCTGTTGTACTGGAACTGACAATCTTTCATTGTTATTCTACCAATCCCAGTGTCTGCCTTTGTCTGTCCCCATTCCTGTCTTTGTAACTGTCCCAATCCCAGCTGTGGTTTGGGTTCCTGTTATCCCATATCCCGTGCTCCTACTCTCAGCCGGGCTCCCGTCCATCCCGCTGCCCAAGCTGGAACCCAGTCGTCTCCTGTCCAGCCTGCTGTCAGGTCTCTGGTTGTGGTACAAAGTCCTGTTTCCACCCCTCACCCGATGGACTTCCCCCTTTTTTTCCTCCTTTCCCACCTGTCCTTGTCCAGGTTCTCCAGACCCTGCTGTGTGACGCCGGGCTCGGGCTCCCTTGTCAACTGTTATGCACGTCAGGAGCCCCGTGTTAAGGAGGGTGTGGGTGCTACTGTAACACCCCTCACCACCATCACACAGGAGCCCCGTGTTAAGGAGGGAGTGGGTGCTACTGTAACACCCCTCACCACCATCACACAGGAGCCCCGTGTTAAGGGGGGTGTGGGTGCTACTGTAACACCCCTCACCACCATCACACAGGAGCCCCGTGTTAAGGAGGGTGTGGGTGCTACTGTAACACCCCTCACCACCATCCTCCTCCCCATGTGCTCCTTTGTTTGTTTTTGTTCCTCCACATGCTTTGTGTTGTTCATGCCCTCACACAGGGGTCCTGTGTGTCCCCTTTCACTTACCCCCGTCACCTGGGTCTAGTCTCACCCTCATTATTTACCCTATAAAGCCCAATCCTGTACAACCACTAATGTTATTTTGCCTTAATCGCTTGTATGACATTGTGTATGCAACATTAGCACAGTACGTTAATGTGTGCTTTCATTTTCATTAAAAAAAAAACAACAACAAAAAAAAAAAAACACATCACACCAGGCTAACTCATGCTTGCATCCTGCCCCACACTCGTTAAACCAATGCGTGTTACCGCCATTGGTAGTCGATGGACTGAATGTCTTATAACCATTTGGTGACGTCTGAAGCTGCAGGGCTCTCTCTCTCTCTCTCTCTCTCTCTCTCTCAGTGCATTTCAGTTCAGTAAGCTTTACTGGCGTGACCATATACCACTATAGTATTGTAGTATTGCCAAAGCAGCATTATAACATGAACATTACACAACATTACAACCTTTGCAATTATGGAAATTAA